>NW_020897695.1:13437826-13737439 GCF_003984885.1 Neopelma chrysocephalum | reverse complement strand
TGTCTGTCCACACACCGAACTGCTCAGTCCATTGCCAGGGAGGATACACTCCATGCAACTTACCACAGCCTCAGAGAGTCATGGCAGGCTGTCTGTTATTCTTGATGAAACCCTCTGCTAAGGACTGTTTTCAGCTTCTCATCTGAACATTTCCTCTGTGCCCTGCCCCATAATGTGCTTTTGTGCAAACTTCTGCCCCTTGCCCTGTAGCTCCTGTGCTTACACAGTAGTGTCTACACATTCTGTCCTTGTACATCTCCTGGCATGGGAGCAACAAAATGCCACATTTTTAGACCAGCTCCTAGTCTATTGCCCAGGTTTTGGCTGTGATAGAGTTTATTTTCTTCCTATTAAATGGTACAGAGCTGTGCTTTGAATTCAGTATGAGAAAAATGTTGATAATGTACTGAGGTATTGGTTGTTGCTCAGCAGTGCTTACTCTAAGCCAAGGACTTCTCAGTGTCCCATGCTCTATCAGTGAGCAGGTGGCAAAAGGAGCTGGGAGGAACCATGGCCAGGACAGCTAACCTGAACTGGCCAAAGGGATATTCCATACCATAGGCTGTCATGCCCAGTATATAAACTGGGGGAGTTGGCTGGGAGGCACCAGTCGCTGTTTGTGGAAGGGCTGGACATCAGTCAGCAGGCGGTGGTAAGTTGTATTGTGCATCAATTGTTTTTCTTGAATTTTCTCTCTCGCCCTATCCTTTCTATTACAATATTGTACTTTGTTTCAATTACTAAACTATTCTTATCCCAGCCCACAGGGAGCTGATTTCTCCTCCTGATTCCTCCCCAGCCCACAGGGAGTGGAGGGTGAGTGTGTCAGCAGCTGTGTGGTACTTAGATGCCAGCTGGGGTTAAGCCACAACATCTCCCCTGTGCGGTGCTCAAGCCAGAGGGCAGGCACATAATGAGAGCAGTGTGGGAGTTTAGACCATCGTCTGTAAAGGCATTTAGAAGCTGGAAGCACCGGAGTGTCTGGTCTCTTCCTTCCCTTCTTTCCTGTAAAGCAGGCTTGCCCCTGAAGGCCCTGTGCCTGCAGCCCTCACCTGTCCGTGTTGTGAGGGTCAGTGTACCTCAGGTAGTACCAAGCAGAATCAACAAATGTATCCATGGTATCGACTTCTCGCCGTGCTGCTGCCTTACACCTGAGCAAGAGAGAAGCAGAAAAGCTATTTTTAGGTAAGTGACAAGCTTGGAAAGAACCCACCATATACAGAGTGGCCACAAAGACATTTAGATTGAAAACTGAAGGGGTCTGAAACAATCTGAAAAGTGACATGTTCAGAAAGATTAAACATCAATAACAAGGCCAACTCCTTCCCTCTCCCTCCCAAAACATACAAAATGCAAACCAAAAAGAAGCCGGAACACTCATCACATCCAGCAATAGCAGAAGATGGCACTGCACTGGACAGCCCCCTTGATCTTAAGTTCCTGGAATTTTTTAGAATTGCCATTTTAAAAGAAACAAAGCATGGAAAAGTGTACTCTGCCATAAAGTTAATGAGTACTGAATATATATCACACTTGTTAGGTGCCAGCAGACAAATAATTTTATAAACATTTAGCAGAAGGAGCAGGTGGTTGCCTCTCACTGCTTGTCTGTACAAAAAGGTCTTCGCAGATTCCATTTATTATCTCTAGAAAAAATTAACTTAGTTTAATTTCAGCTTTCACTGAGATGTAGCAAATCTCTCCTAGACCTTGTAGCACAATTTTAATTTGTGATTACACAAATTGATTTTTGATTGTAATTATATTGGCAGCCCTGAGAAACAGTTTTAAAATAGATTTTAGAAGCTCAAGTTACTTTCTGGTAATTTCTCCTTGAATATTAATTGTTTGCAGGAGCCAATAATCACATTTGATAAACTTCCATTTGTTGTAAATGATTCCTTCTAAAACTCTTACTGTTAAAACAACGGGATTATTCTAATGTCAATGAAACTTTGCAACCTGTGACACTCATATATAAATGCCATTGGCTATATGTAAAAAAAGTATGCAGTTTATAATTGTATGTGTATGTGTAATAAGTATACATAATAAATGGGGACTGGCTATTTAATATTTTCCAATTGCATATTTAGTCTCTGATCAGGCTTGATGACTGAGCTGCAACATGTATCTGCCTATCTGTCTGATATTTCAGCTTGGCTTGCCAAGGCAAGTTTATGAGAGAGGATCACCACTGTCTCTGCCCCTGGTCCTTCACTACCAGCAAATTCTTCTTTCAATGGGAATAGTGTAGTAAAGGAATTTTACTTCTAACTGATTTTTAATGTAGAATAATAATTTTATTAAATTGTACATATAAGTAAAGACTTGGCTAATGTAAAAGAATACTGTATTGCATTGAAAAAGAATGGCTTTTCAGTCAAAAGCAAGAATACTTTATATTCATTGAACCATAATTATATCTGCTTCATGCCTCTGTGCTCTAAATGGACATGGCTCACTAACACAGAGACAGCATGGGCATCTTTCAAAGTTTATACAATTTATATCAATATTGTGATTACAAGCACAATACTGTAATCTCATTAGCCAATATTCAGATAAATAACACAACTACCTGGACTTGTATAACAATGAAAAACTTGGGCATCTCCTCCCATTTATGATTGCTAACATTATGGTCACTTAAATACTCAGACTGTTGTATCTTTCCATCTGGATTTCCTTATTAATTCTAGATATTAAATGCAACTAATAAAACCCCCTATTACTGGAGAGAAGGACTAAAGGCAGGGATGATGTAACTTCTCAGAGCAAGGAAAAGCAAGAATGACTATGCACACAAAAGTAATAGCTCAAAGGATTTGAAACTGTAGCAGACGTGGATGAGCAATACTGAAGATAGCTGTCAAATAGGTGAGAATTAAGAAGTCAAATAAAGGTGAGAATTAAAGAAAAAAGTGAATTTCAGCAAACTACCACATTTTAGGCTAAGAAAATAATCCCGTGTGACTTTATTTCTGACTCAACAAATGCCCTTGATTAACTTCTAAGTAGGGCAGCCACAATAACTATATAGAAACCATCAAAAGTATATTACTGCCTGGTAAATAACAAAATAATTTTTTAATTAAGGTTGTGGGGGAAGCCAAGAGTGCAGACAGTGACTGTCAGTCACATCGGGAAAATTTTTCCATTGAAATTAGAATTGTAGACCAAGGCATTTCTGGGGGTTTTACTAAACCTGTGGATCTTATTTAGTAAGGCTTCACTGCAAAAGTTGCACTTTAAAATACACTACTATCTGCAATTTCAATAGGCATGTCTGAGAAGAAATTTTCTATGCAGAAACACAGGAATAAATGTCTGTTTTGTGAAAAATACATGTTATCAACAAAAGTCAAAATACACATTCCCAGAAAACCATGGAACTGCTGTGCATAAGTTACTTAATTAGAAATAAAAACCCTGCTGATATTCTACCTTTTAAAAATTAAAATGAAGATATAGATGTTATGAATCTCCTACATTATCAAGAAAGTCACATTGTCTTTTTTATGTCTGATTCCCCTGCCTGCAGCCTGGTAACATACTTGCCATTTGGTCAGTCTGTTAGCAGTAGCATTGCATTACACTGCTGATGAAAAACTTCTCTGGGATACCTCATGTTCTACCAGTTCCTTCCACTGAGCCTATATGCAAAATTCAGTGTACAGAGTATCTAAGCAGCCCTCAAGACTACACAACTGATTTTCACAACATACCTTTCACTACTTAATTTAGGTTGTTTTATTTCTTAAAAAGCTGGACTACAAACAATAAGGATTACAGGACTGGGCATATACTTATTATCTCCTTCAATCTGAATTACATGCTGTTATCTGTAATGTACAGTGCATGTAATTCCTCATGATCAAGATTTATATAGCTTGGGGAACACTTTATTGTGGGACTATTGCAAGAAAATGAATACAATGTTTGTTTCCTTAACAAAAGGACATAACTTAATAATCGTCATAAGCTTTATTTGAACACTGGTGGTGAAGGATAATTAAAATAACTGTAGTAAATGAAGTGAGAAATACTATTAAGAAATGGGAAGCAGGGAGAAAATCATTCTGTTTTTCCTTTTTTCTTTCCTCCAACTTAAAACCAGTGAATTTTGCTTCAGCTTGTTTACGAAAAAATAACTGTGGGTGTTTGTGTTGCAAAAAAGGACTTTTACAGAGTATATAAGAAAAAAATCCCTACGCTGAGTCAGACTAAACATCATTCTGGAGTAGTCTTAGAGCGGTCAGTCGCCAACACTTAGGGAAACAGCACAAGAAATGGGCAGGTGCCAAGCAGTCTCTCCCTGACTGCAGCAAATGCAGCATTGACTTACCTTGGACAGGAACAGTTCACCCATTCGGGAGCACTTTCTAAAGGAGAGGCTCCCTTTCCTGTGAAGGTGGTTACACTGGGCAACACCACAGGTAAGTCTTCATAAGGGACGGGAACGGTGCCGCACGTCTGGCAGTGAATGACTGGAATAGGAGTTCCCCAGTACCGCTGTCGAGATATTAACCAGTCTCTTAATTTGTCACTTGTTAGGTCTCCACCTATTCTTTTATTTTTGGCCTGCTGAGTAATAGCTTTTAAAGCCTCCTGCCGAGTCATGCCAGTGATCTGATTGAGAAAGGAAAAAAAAATAAGCGAAGCAGAAGAAACAAAAATTTATCCTTGCTGTCAGTGAAAATGCAAGAACAGACAAAAAACCTCATAAATGCAATTTCTGAGAGTCCAAGTTTATGAGCATTATAATAATTCTCCCCTTTCCCCTTCCCACAGCTTAACATCCTCCTATCCAAGAGACTCTTCACATAGCAGCTACTCATTTGAGCCCTCTTGCTTAAAGGATAACATTCTTGATGGGCTGAATAGAACAAGGCAGAGAAAGATTCTTGTAGATGCCTTCAGCCTTTATTGGCAGATATTTGTATTTACTGCTTATATCTTTATCAGTTGCTGAATACCGAAACTCCCAGAATTCCATTACCAACATAAGGTAGAAACTGAGGAAATGCAAATGTTAAAGCAGCTTGCTTTCTCCTGTGCTCATTTTAGGTTTTTCTGTTCTTGCCTTCACAAATACCTTAACCACTTAGATCCTACCTGGTATGTAAGAGAATATAAGCTTTGTGTCTGTTATCAAATACATTTTTTCAAGAGCTATACCTAAAGATAAGATTTCTATGCCACTTGAGGCATATATGTTACCATAAAGGCTGAAACATTTCATTTCAGTGAATATGTGGAAAAAGGACTAATATATTATCATTTAACTTGAAAATCTATTGAGATAATGAAATAACAATCAACTTTTAACATAGGTTAAATTATTCAGTTTCTATTATAGAACTCCAACCAATACAGAGGAAAGTACAATCTTCCTCACAAAAGGAAAAAACTTTTTTTATTGCTACAGCAGAGGCAACATATTTCATCATTAAATTATTCCTAGAAATTTGGTAGCATAAGCTTGGCTTGATTCTCAACAACAACAAAAAAAATCCCTTTAATCATACAAAGTATTTGGCACTCCTGAGAAAACAGATTTAGTTTGTACTGTTAAGTTGGAAAGAACTCCATACTTGTATACTCACCTCTGCAGAATTAATGACCTTCTCTAAACCATTTGGCAATGTCTCAATGACTTCCGTGAAAGAAATGCCCAGATTCTTAGCTACTGCAGCATCTTCTGCACTAGTACTAGGAATTCCTAGGAGGGATGAAAAAATTAATCCGTTCAGGGATTGACTAATATGGATATCAATCATCACTTCTGAGGAAAAAGCATTTCATTTCTATGACACTCTCTTTATAATAACTTACAATTGCCTGCAGGAGTTAAAGAAAAATATCTAAGAATAAAAATGTTTTCATATTCTTTAAGCAGTAAAATTCAAACACCAATAATTACAAATGCATTTCTCAGTTCCTCTGTAATTCAAATGTTCATCAATGTCCTACTGCAGAAAAGGCTGAAAATTTGATGGTTCTGAAAAAACTAAAAATAAAGCTACAAAATTTGGATAGAATCACAAAATTTTCAATACAGCTATATTATCTAAATATATTTTAAAAATACAAATTTTAATTCTAATTGCTAATATGAGAATCCAAGAGTAAACAAACAGCTGAAATAGTCCTGTTTCAACAGTAAATCCAATCTCTTTCTAACTTCATAGATTATTAAAATGTACCACAGCATAACTGTCTCTAACATTACTATCCCTTTAATTTATTATCAAAGACATGGTTTGTTTATAAATTCAGAAAAACCATGCAAATAACATCAATTTTCTATTCAGAATATAACTAGTGAGAACACTTCCTACAGCTATTCAAGTCAATTGCAGTATTTAAGGCCCCTGATGCTATCTTTCCCGCTGCATCTTATTGTTTGGGACAGTCATCCATTTTAGTTCTGGTCTGGAGGATTACCTTTCACATTTATTAGCTTTATTATCACATGTATTCTGAAATAACATTGAGATACTAACAGATTTATTATTTCCACAGAGATACATCTTCCTACATATTTTTCCCTTTCACTGATAATTTAATTATTAGTTTGAACAATCTTGCACAATTGCTGTCATCTTTAAAAGGCAAAGAACCTTATTCCGACAAGCCAATGCCAACACTAAGTTGGTGAAAACTGCAGACAAAAACTCTCATAATATTGGCTGAGCACATTAGAACTATTAACATACAAACTGCTTCACTTAAAATTGGTTTAACAATCCTCTTTGTTCAGGCAATGAAATGTCTGCTCTACATTCACTCTGTCAACACATGGGAGTTTGGAAGCAGATAACTGAAGAAAATCAAGCAAAACTCCCCTGAATAAATAACTCCTTAACTAGCAAAATATGGAATCGTTATTTTATCTTTCCAGCAGATGTACACTCCTGCCATTTCAAGGCTATATTACAAAATAATGTATGTATCCTAATTTGACAATGAGCCCTGCAGCCTGCAACAGGTGGCTTCACAATATGCTCTACAAACAGAAAAAAGCAGGTCCCACTTTTTGGTTTGCCTTCTTTTGAAAAGATGATGCTATTAATGTACATTGGCAAAGCTCAACAGCTGGCATCCAGACCTTCCCAGGGAGAGCTGGGCTGTTTCCAACAGACATAAGACCAAGGTATGTGCCAGTGAGCAAGCTGGAAGCTTTTAAGGAAAAATAAGATTAGGTATCTCAATTTTTTGGCTTGTATTACATAAGGAAAGATTCTGTTTCTCAAAACCAGATTCATATCTAAAGTGTAAGATGCAGGCATGTTATAAGTAAAGTATACAAATGGATAATTTTCATTAGCCCTGTGAGGGTCGTCCAAGACATTTTTGTACAGTCAGCTGGTTTTATTCAGCCCAGTTCTGCAAGAATAGCCAATATAGGCAGTGGTGAAAGTAGCAGCAATAGGACAGGAAAGAAGTATCAGCAACAGGAAGGCAACAAAAGGGAGTTGAGGGATAAGGAAGGTAATGGGAAAAGGGAAGAACAGATAACTATTTCTTATTTGGACTGGCACAGAACATTGCCTCCTCAATGTAGCTGAGATGAGACCGTGACAGAGTACAAGAGTAAACAAAAAGCTCAGTGGGTGTAGATTAAAACAGACACTGGTTTTAAAACTTAGTACTATTTCTAATTTTACTTATAAGGACAATCATTATCTTAGCATATGTACTAAGCTGCCCAACCTGAGGGACTAGGCTCCCAGTGCAGGAAAGGAGCCAGACAGGCAGCTTCACAGGAAAACTTTGAGAACACAAGCCCACTGCAGGCGATTCAGAATCCTTTAGCAACACCCCTCCCCCTTCATTTATGGATCCTCAGCTCTCAATTAGGTACCTTAAATTATGGGAATAACTGAAAACAACTATTACCTACCCTGAACTATTTTACTGGCCTCAACACAAATATTATCAGGTAAAAGTCAAACTTGGAAGTTTTGTACATTTACTGTCTGAAACATTTCTCTATAACGATGTGCATAATTTATGTAAACATAAGACACAAAAAACATCAGAAGTTAGGGTTGTTTGTCAAAAAATGATACAGTTCTGTTTTGATTAAGGATGGTGGGAGACAGCCAAACACACATGCATTGTAGATAATCAATCTTCTTAAGATATGCAGATCCTCAAAGTTAGCTCATTAAATGCACTAATTTTATAATATTTCCATTTAAATTTATCATCCTGTAAGTTCCCCCCAACAGATTCCACATAGCCACTTTCCCCTTCCTTCTTCACTAATGAAGAACAGAATTACAAAGTCCAGGAGAGAGCCTCTGTGTTCAAAGATTTATTGCAATAGTACCTTGTGCTTTAACACGGCAAATGAAGACTATACTATTCCACTTATACATTAAATGTCACATACCTATTTTAGTATCAAGAAAATTATCAAAATTGTTTTTTGCTGAGATGACTACAGGAATCTCCTGATTGGTAAGCAAATTCACAGCTGTCACTGAAGTAAGTGAGTCTGAAAACAAATGTAACAATATGGTAAGAAAAATATGACAGAAGATATGCTAAGAACATCACTTATCATTAGAAGACAGGTTATCTTAAACATACGTGAATTTTAAATTACAATTTTCTTTAAGAAAGAAATAAAATGAAAAACAACCATATTTCTAAAAAGCTCAGATACATTAAAATGTTCAGTTATTCAGACTGACAAATTTTCATGATTAGAAAACATACTTATAACAAGCACCTGAATAAAAACAGAGTAAGATCTGAAATACAGTAAAAAATTCAGTCTTTGACCAAAATGCAGGCCTTCTACAAAGTTGTATTAATTGGCTTTAGTAAGCCCTGATTTCTATACTAGCATACAATATTACAAAATTCCACCAAAAAAATCAGATGAAACTGCAGGGAACATATATCCTTATGATTAATTTTTTACAGAAGGACTACAAAGCATGTGACATACTGACCACTGTTAAAAAGCCATCTAAGTAATGTATTGATTTGCAAACAGAATATTCATATTACTATTAGAGATGAGGAATCCAATATCCACAAGGAAGGGGAGAAAGAAGAGGAGAGAATCAAGGGCGAGAAGTGTAATAAGCTCACGTTGACGTACAACGTGCAACTCAAGTGGCTCAGCGAGAAGAAACCCAAATCTAAATACTTTAAGTTTTAAGGATTCAAACCTCAGATCTTCCTTTGGACCTACTTCTAACTTTTAAAGTGCCTTTAAGTTGATTTAATAGATTTCACAGAGTATTACGAGTTGGAAGGCACCCACAAGGATCATCAAGTCCAGCTCTTTAGTGAATTGCCCATACGGGGAGTGAACACATGGACCTTGGTGTTCTTAGCACCATGCTCTAACCAACTGATGATAGTTACAATAATTAAAACATGGGCTGCTAAGAGCTTCCTTTCACCTATCTTCATAGCTAGGCTGAGGAAAGCCTTAGGTTTGTATTGCAATGCATAAACGTTGCTTGAAGTAAAGTACCAGCAATTTTGAGAACAGGGCTGCTGTATCTCATCACTCTTCTTAATACAAATGATATATTTATTTCTTTCTGATTAATACTTTTTCAAATTTCAGATGTCTGAGATATTTATATTATAAAGAAAATTTCCACATTCAAGCCACTGCACACAGCTTTCCTCCTCTCTTTAAAAAAAAGTACAAAAGGAGTAATTCCATTCTTTAAAAGCAACTAACCAAAAAGTGTCAGGAACAGGAAGCTGAGTGGGTAGGACAGTCTGCTTTTAAAAATAACTTCTCCCTTCTACCCAGCAATAATTTTCATCTTATGCTGGAACCCAGAATAATAACTCCAGTTTATGAAGGTGCTCTTTCCTAGTATTTTAATGAGATAATGAACAACGTAAGGGTCAAATCTTTATCTCAAGACACCTCATACCGTCAAAACTAGAAGACTCACCAGGTTCTAAATTAACACAAATTTTTCTGGGCAAAAAACTGAATGTTTGAAAACTGGTTGCTCCCATCTATTTAAACAATAATAGCCTAAAATACGGACCTATACTCCAGAAGTAAAGGTATTAGAATTTTCAGTTACTTTGCGAGAAAACAGCTTTTTTTATTCTGCTCTAAAATATAAACTCCTAATTATTTAAATGAGAACACAGTGAAGAAAGGGAGTTACAAGACTATCGCCATTGAAAAGAAAAAAATTATAATTAAATAAAAAATTGTGATGTTAGTGGTGAATTTTTTAAAAAAATATTCGTTAATGTGAAAATACGCTCTTTACAAGCCCATCCAAAATTTCTTTTTATTTAAATGGCATCATTGGCCTTTCTTATGTACTTGGCTGAAATGCAAAGCTGAAAGTTCACGTAGAAATTCCTCTCCTTTATGTTCCCTTCTTTGGAAAATACAAGTCTGTGCCTTTGAGTCTGTGCCTCAAGAAATAGTAAGAAATATTGGCCAATTTCAACTGAAGAATGCATAGAACTATAGTTACAAGTAGCAGGAGTACACAACAGCAGAGTTATGATTCTGGAATTGTTCCTCTTGAGGACTTACGGCTGTCATTATCCCAGCTGAGAGTTTCTTAACCTAGCTCAACCAAAAGGTTTAGGTTTACTGGTAACAGACACAAAAAAGCTTTTACAAGTATTTCTACTTAAAAACCAATATAAAAAATGTACTGTTGTCCTTATTAAAAGCACATTGCACTTGTGGGGTTTGGCTTAAAGCACAAAAACCAAGGTACAGGCACATGCATGGATGTGAGTTTCTGAAGTTAGTGCTTTCATTTGGCTCAACTGCAAGAACTGCAAATTTTTTCTCCAAAATTCTCCAAGCTTTGCTCACCTCTGAGACAAGGGCTTTATATACTCAACACAATCAGGCTCCGGGTTTTTTTTCTACTAGCAAGCAAACCTTTTCAAGGTTATAGAAATTAGGCACTCAAAAAAAAGCAGGATCTGTGCAACCAACATAATTTCCCACAAGATTCCTGCTTCACTGTTGCTGACATCAGATGTTATATAGATAATGAAACCTCATCTTTACCAGTAAGGGGGGGCAAAAAATATTGACCACCAGCCTGAAGAAGAAACAAAAAATATTCAGTATATATTGCATTTACTCCAGTAATTTTCAGGTTTTCCAAACAACAAAAAAATACTAGGCCATGGATGCTAAATACAGGCAGAAATGGTGGTAGGAGACTTCAGAACGCAGTTAACAACATTAAAGAATTATCACTTATTTGTATCCACTGTCACTTATTTGTATCCCCTGTACACGTCATGAATAGGGATACTCTGAATTCACTTCATTAGAGTCTTGTATTAACTAAGGATCTGCACAACAGAGCATTATTTTGCTAGGTATCCATGATTACTCTGCTATGTATTTGTGCTCTATTGCTCTCTTTATATTCCCTGTGACAGGAAGGAATCATTGTTGGTGCAAGAGTTGCTTCTGCTGTCTTTGTGCTAATGACAAATTACCATAAAGACATGAGATTTTCCAGTGGGCTGACACAGTCAAATTTGGACTATTCATTTCTGGTACAAGCGTTACAGTCTTTACAAAAAAAAAAAAATTCTAGCATAGCTGCTCTCACCACATCTGAAGCCAGGACAGGCTGGTGTGACACTGCGTGACATATAACAAGGATCAAAAGACCTGCTGGCTCTCAACAGGAACAGCTCCTGCTCAGCTTGACACACATTCTCTAAAGATCATTCTCCAGAATTGTTGCTCTTCTACAACAAAATGCAGTATGAGAAAAATATCACCTTTCCCTGCGACGAACTCCTTCTGAAAGACTTCCTTGAGACTGCTATTACCATGCAGCAGTCTGTGAGTTGGTAAGATATATAAATGGGAAGCTCCATAAATGGCTTCAGGTGTATAGGTGTAAGCTGCTAGCTTCTCTCCTGTTACTTCACCATTAACCTGAAAAAGAGCAGAAAAATTCCCACTGGAAGTGCAGTGGTTTTAGATTCCCCTTCCTTTTTACACAAGAGTCTACATCACCCTGTAGAAATATACAGTTCTGAATATTGAAGCAAGACACATTCCCACTATAGGAATTTTCCAGACTCAAACCTTAACAAAACTTACTTTAAGGCCTTTAGGAAGTTACTTTACAGTCTTGCCTCAGTTTATCCAAATATATCAATAAAAATATAATACTGAATTCACATGTAATATTGCATTGTGCTACTGAGCCAGATTCAATCCCTGGCTAAGCAACCTGGAATCCTTCTATTCGCTTTTAATACGCATGCCCTGTTTCCAGGAAACTGAAATGAGATGTTACCTTTGAAATCTAAAGAGAATATAAGATTTTTTCAGCTACCATATGGCTTTCCACCATACCACTCTGATGAAGTCAATGCTGCGACTTATGTACAGAAATAAAACAATAAAAGGTGGCACAACATTAAAACAACTGGACATAAAAATGAGTAATAAACTTCAAAGACTGCTTAAGAATTACCACCTGGAACTATCAACAAGGTTTATATCTTAGGTCAACTAACTGTGTACAGAGGTCTTAGAAGATTTTTCTGTAATAAGCACTGACATAAATTTTCAGAAATAATTGATAAAAACAACCTAAACAAAAAAGGCATCTTCTAGCATGGTGCAAATCAGAGGTATTCAGAAGGTTTAACCTGTCTCAATTTGAAGTTCCCAAAGATTCAGCATTTTAAAATAAAAAGTCACTTTCAAAATGCTAGAGAAGAGTAAATAAGCACAATAAAGCTTTGAAGCACAAGGGCTGAAATTCGATCAGTCTCTAAAAAATGTCTTCTGTCACTATCACATAAATGAAACCTTTTGCCTCTCTTCAGAAAAATGGGAAAATCTGAAGTCCTTCTGAAGATAATTATAAATTTCTTCAGGTTTATTTTTCCTTCATCTTCTTTCTTTCCATCTAGACTTCTTTGTACCTCCACCACTACCAAATGGTGTGGTTTGCATTATTTTAATTATTGTATATAGTAAATGACATGAAATGCAAGCAAAGTAGGTTGCCTGAGGTCAGCCTGAGTCTGACAGAGAAGATGCCATGCAGAGAGGAGCAAAAACTCAACTAGATCCCAGCTGACTTGTGCAGTTTATATTTCTCTTGGCACTGCTCTCTAAGTGTCCTGGCTTCCCGGAAAGCTTATTAGTTGGCATGTATTTTGGCATAAATACACACAGTTAATTTGCATCCATTTGAACACACAAACCCTTCCTAAGGAGGATAGCAGGGAGTATCTCTTCAACCCACAAATGGTGCTCTTCAGGAATCTGTCCTGGTCTGGGCGTGAATAACTTTTAGTAGGTTTCAAGCTTTTGATACCTGAAAATCCATTCCCACCATGCATTTCAGGGGTTACAGTTAGCCTAGCCAAGATAGCAGCAATTGAAATTTCTGACTTACCTTTAGCAAAAAGTCAAGCGAGCAACCAACACAATCACCTATCCAATTTGCTTGCATTTCTTTAATACCATACCACTCAGGGAGATCAGACAAAGCATCAAACATAGCCTAAAGCAATAAAAGAAAGAATTAGGACATTCAGCTTTTATAAGCATACAAATTAATACTGTAGGTTTAATTATAACTAACAGCAAAATGGTAAGGTGCTGGTAGAAGAGGAGGTTCAGGGGTGACCTTATCACTCTGTACAACTACCTGAAAGGAGGTTGTAGCGAGGTGGGGTTGGCCTCTTCTCCCAAGTAACAAGTGACAGGACCAGAGGAAATGGCCTCAAGTTGTGCCAGGGGAGGTTTAGGTTGGATATTAGGAAAAATTTCTTCATGGAAAGGGTTGTCAAACATTGGAACAGGCTGTCCGGGGAAGTGCTTGAGTGACCATCTCTGTGGGTATTTAAAAGACCCACAGACATGGTGTTTAGGGGCAGGGATTAGTGATGGACTTGGCAGTGCTGGGTTAATGGTTGGACTTGAGGATCTCAAAGGTCTTTTCCAACCTAAATGGTTCCATATTATGCAGCAGAGAACAAATTAAGAGGTGTCTCCTTCACTAGCCATAATATCCAACAGCCAACATATACTTCGACATATATTTATACTCAACAAGAGATATATCTATATATTTATGTGCTTTCTGATGGGTGGCATGGAAGCGTAACAGACTATTCCAAATCAACTAATATTTGTCTAAACAATTTGAACAGTATGATTTTAATAAATGAAATCTATAAAAAAGTAAAGGAGAAGACAAATGGACAGATAACTCAAAGCTCATCTCATTTTTCACTTCATAACACTTCACATTTTTGTTATGAATACTCCATGACTGTCCAAAATCTTTACTATGGCAGAAGTACAGCCAGAGGCATGAGTCACTCGGACAGATGGTGAATATGCTGAACTATTACAGTTAAAATCTAAGAATAAGGCAACATGTTGAATAATTTCTCCTTCAGCTGTGATACCCAACATCAAATGTGCAAGCTCTTTATTATACCATTAATTGCTAACAACCTGCAGGGATGGACACTAGCTACTATGTGCTGCTCTAGCTAAACAGTAGGTAGTTAGATAATTAGTGAATGTAGAATTAATTATTTTTCAAGAATGTGTTTCAAGTTGTGTTTTAATAACATTCTTAAATAATTACAAAATGAAATGCATAAAAGATACTGTAAGAATTATTTTCTAGTTACTGCTCTGTTGTATATCTATCATTCAAAATACAACAAAAGGTATGTCCTTTGTAAATCATAACATCACACTACCACTTGGGACTATTATTACTTTCTACATCTTTAAGAATCAAACTGATTTATTGATGATTTATAAATAAAAGAATGGCAAGGTTTGGAAGGTTTTTTTTTCATAGTGTAACTTTAATCAGTTTTAGCTCACAATTGCAAGCACACTATATCACAGAGAATTCCAAGTTCTCAATACTCTCACTAATTGTAATGTTCCAGAGAGTACTGAGCTTTATCTGCTGTGAACCATCCATGTACCTATATATACCTACCAAAGAATAATGAGTAGCTAGAGATATATATAGAGAGGTATATACACAATACTTGGATATATTCTTTGCAAGAATTTTATGCATTTTAGAAAGAATGAAATTGTGCCAATGCATGCAGAACTGGCTGGATACATTAGTACATTATTATAAATCCTCCTGCTTGGATATTCATTCAAATCTACACTATATTTTGCTGGCAGAAGCAGCCAAATGTGCATGTGCTCTTCTGAAACTGTACAGTCTGTAATTGCTTGCCAGCAAAACTTTCTAGATGTTTTTTCACTGCAGGATTAACGCACTGAGATCATCAATACCACTGTGATAATGATTTTACTCTAATTCATTGGCCTTATTATAAGCTATAGGCTACAGTTTAACTTTGCCCGCTTCTTCTCTTGATAATGCAATTGCTTCCTGCAGCTAAATACAGTAACAGCCAACTTTACTTCACCTCAATGAAGATAACTAAACTTATTCTGCATGATGACACAGCCTAGCAGGGTTTGCAAACACAAAACCCTTCACATTTTAATTTGCACATAAACAGTAGTATAGTGTGATACAAAAAAAAAATGCAACCAAAAACCCTTAAAAAATTTTAATATGGAATTATGTTTCACAGTTCTTCATGCTCAATGCACTACCTTGGTTTCTTGTAATGGCTACAAATAGCAGATGAAGCAGAAAATGAACATGTAAACCACAAACACTTTATCTAGTGTCACAGAGGCAAAAAATATAGAGTGTGCATACTGCTAGCATGTTAATAAGTGTTTCTGATTGGTAAATTAACCTAGGATACTCACTAGCAGAAAAGTAGAGAAACATTAATTCTTACACATGAATGCACTTGTACATTCAAAAGTCATCCATGCAAATTAGGAGCTTTTAAAAAATTGCTTAAGGAAAACTCTTTAAAAAAAAATTCACTTTCAAATCCAATTGCACTACACCCTGCAAAAATAGAAACCTATAAATATATGTTAAAACTATTATTAATTTTAAAAAATTGCATGTAGACTCTTTAGTTATATGAAACTTGACCAACACTGGCATAGAAATTCCTGACTATCACAAGCTAGTGTTTGGAAAGTAAAATATTAACTCCATGAATTTTGCTTCCATGTTCTTTTTTAAAATCACTGCCATGTTTGGTAGAATATCTTCTGAATCACTAAAGTAGCCCCATGAATTCTGCAATTTGCCAACCCTGGCAGTGTTCAAGGCCAGGTTGGGTGGGGCCTTGAGCCACCTGGTTTAGTGGGGGTGTCTCTGCCCATGGCAAGGGGCCTTGGGACTAGATGATCTCTAAGGTACATTCTAACCCCTTAACGTGTTCCCTTAAACAAAAATTCTGATCTTTAACGACATGTATATAACTCCTAGTTATCATGCCACGAGTTTATTAACCAGCTTTGTTAACACAGAGAAGACAATCAACAAAAAGATACCCAGTACACAGAAAAATAACTGAAGTAAAACCATGTCGGATTGTGGAGGGGCCAAAGAACAGCAGCAACATTATGATCCAGTAAGCAGAGAGCGATAAGATTATCAAAGAAACTCAATTTTCAAATTTATGATGATGACTTCATAGTGAGAAATTTCGAAACATTAGGTAGCAAGGTCCTTCTGCTTTCATTTTTCATTACTCAGGAAGAGATAAGAAAACTTCAAATGCAAATGTCTAATTACAGGAGAAATTACTCCCATCTTAATTAAACACAAGTCGGGGAATAGCATAAATACATTTTGGCAGCCTTTCAGATCTAAAGATAGACAGGCTCAGGAAAAAGCTAAAGAAATCAAAGTTATGTTTAGGGATGAGAATGACTTCGAGGCTCTAATACCTGGAGAAGATGAAGATTCAGGATAAATTAATGTTTCACAGGACTGCTTTACTCTTTCAGAACATACAGAAAATTCTGGCACAGCTAGAAGATGAAAGTCAACCAACTCAGATGATCAGAAAGTCACAAAATCAAGATGAGTTTGCTGAAATTTCATCACAGACAATGATGACCAACTCTGAAACTAGAAGTAACGCATTTGCATGTGGAAAACTGATCTCACATATCAAGCTGTTTAGTCTGCTGAAGATTATGACAGAAACAGAACTTCAATTAAGCAATCTTCAGGTAAAAAGGGGTCCATAAAACCGCTGCTTGTAGTTCCAAGAGGGAGGATTCTGCTGAGCATCTAAAAAATTCAATCTCTGACTTTGTGAACTAAAATTTTTAGTAGATCAATACTTGCTATGATTTCATACTTATTGAGAGTACTTCAACTCCTCTGTAACAGTAAATGAAATAAAGTGAAAAATCTAAATATAAGCTATAAAGTCAAATGTATACTCTTTTTTCAATGAAGACACTTTAATGAAGTTTGACACATTTGCAAGAAAACGACTAAAATAAAAAGGTCAGCAAAAGGTTGCATTTCAAAAGAATTCAATTCATTAGCAAAATAAAATTGCATTCTGCTGAATTACAATCAAACTAAAAAGCTTTTTTTCTGAGGAAGAGTCACATAAATATCCAAGCTCTGTTTGGATATTTGATCAAACTCCCAAAGGAGTAACCAAACATTAAAATAAAGATTACATGAAATCGTTTAATACAACTTAATATATTAACTAAAGTAGAGGAAATTAAAGTTAGGTTGCCTACTGTTTTGTTTTGCACTCTATTGCACAGTTCCAACTGTGATTATGCGGTACAGCTTCTGCTGGTATTTAATCTCTTCTTGTTTTATTACTTTTTTTTCCTTCAGTATTTTCTGTCTGTACTATTGTAGGTCACTCTTGACTTTTATTTCCCATGTGTGAAGAATATTGATAACATACATTAAATAGAAGCAATAACACAGATACCGTTTATACTTCAAATTTTTTCTCATAAATGTCTGGACTGTCAGCAGTTTTCCCGTTTCTTTACCCTAAAATTTATGGGCAACAAACACATCTGGTTTGATTATGTAGAAGTGAGGCAAATAAATGATTCCTCAAAAGCACAAAGTAAAGCCATCATTATTGTCCAGATTTGCTCTTCAGGGCTGTTCTCTGCTTAAATTACCAAAGTGAAGATACTCCCTTTCCAATACAATGAAGTGTATCTTTGTGATAAGTAATTGATTCTATAAGTATCAAAGCTCTTTAAAAATATTTGTTATCATTTTTAGTAGTACTAAGCATTCACTGCTTTGATTAACCTTATACCAAGAGGAACTTAAATTGATTTGATGATATTGCTGTATCATTAAATGAGATGCTGTGTTTAAACAAAGGTGAAAAGACCAGCCTGGTCTGGATATCCACAAACAACTTACTGTCTTGCCAAGCTGACAAAATAGGTGTCATTTTTTATTAATGAAGTGCTAAGCAAGCTGAGGAGGCAGTGCTCTTGGTCCCTGTCCAGAAGAGAGCTCTCAGCCTGACTCATGAGGAAGAGTTTCAATGCAAGGTTTATCACGCCTGTTCTGTTGGAAGAAGACAACTGCGAGCTAGATCCCAAGGGTAGGAAATGAAAAAAATCACACATAAAGAATGAAAAACTAACCATCCAGCATTTCAGTTCTCCTCATTGATGAAGCATGACCTCATGCTATGAAAAAGCCTAAGTATTGACAAGACTCTTAAAATCCTTAAATGCAGTACTTCAGTTTCATTGCATTTCATTACTGTTCTGCCTAGTATCTAAGAAATAAAATAGAAAATAAAAAAATCAAGCAAAACACAACCACATTAAATAATTCCAAATCTATTCAGACCAGATGCAGCACAAAGCCAGAGAAAAGCTGGAGAAGAACTGGCAGATCATTTCTTCTGTTCCCCCCCCCAGAGTCAGCACCATGCCCAACACCTATGTTCCTGCACTCCACAGAACATGAGATAGCTTTGTCTCTAAATGTCTGTACAAAAAAAATTATCTACAAAAGGGTACTACTTATCTGTATGGCAACTGTAAATTATAACAGCATAATTTTATTGCTCCTGTTACATTCCCCAGTATTTGAATTAAACATGCTAGGCTGTGCAAAAAAGGGAGATGAGTTAAGGCAAAACTTGAAGTTTTAAAGTTGTTTCTATTTACTTTTCTTCAAGAAAAGATTATTTTCCAGTTATTTGGGTGATTTTTGTAAAGTAAAATATGTTAAAACAGAAGAATAGAGACTATAATAAGACTAACTTTACCAATTCTGATTTGAGGACTCAGCTGACCATGCATGAAAAAAACTATAACAGCAACTTACAGGTACACACAGAAAATACTAACATTTACAGATAGATTTTCCAATGAAACTGCCTACAGATTCAGCTGGGTAACCATAGCAACTAAATGTTTTAGCTTAAACATCTTAAAAGCACAGACAACAATTTGAATAATAATGCCATCAGTTAAGGTATAGGCATTATACTTTCATCAAAGAAATCTGTCAAAAGAAAAATTACAATTAAAATGTTCTTTAAAAATCCATAAAAGCTGCTAGACCATTTTGTATGTACTTTACAGTTTAAAAAATGGGTCATGATTACTTTATGACTTTACATAACCAAAATGCTTTCTGCTAAGCATTTAAAAGCATGGTCAATATTTTTGCTCTTTGAAAAATATTCATTGCTGATAGTAAATTGCCATGTGAGCCAACACTGCTTTGTTTGCATTTTTTATTGCAAGAAAGGAATATGAGCTGGTGCAGTATCAATAAAGAAATCAAAGCAAATCCACAGATGATTCCTCTTGACAGAACAGAAATCTGAAAAATAGCGTGTGTAGGAATGAAACACTGACTCCTGTAACACACATGACTTCACAGCCCATTGCTGATCATGTAATTCCTTGTTGTTAATTGAAGCATTGCAGATGAAGATTACTCTGACTAGTTTTTATTTTTATTAAGGTAGTAAGACACACGGAAAACATCAAATGATAAATGGGCGAATGAGAGAAACATGGATGACTAGAAAGATTGTCGATATACAGTATAAATAGGCTGAATAGTTACAACAAAATAATTGGTGGATGTTCCAAGTAGAAAATAAGTTATATCCATACATATTCAGCCATTATTGCTAGCTGGTAATTTGCATGATGAATTAAGGGATAGCAGATTCATTAAATATCTCTTAATGGACTTTGTCTATAAAACAAGGTTATGAAAGAGTTATATTTTCCTCTTATACAGGAGAGGAGCGAGTTACCAAAAGTAAAGATATTTTCCAACATACTTTCTCGCTATGTCAACTTACAGAAAACTCAGGTATAACTTTGAGAAAGAATAGGATCTGCAGAGAGCCTTGTTCCAGAAAAAGGGTAAAGAAGGTGGAACTTTCTGATATTTGGTCTTGAATTTCTGTAAAATTTCATAAAAAATATTAGTCACCAATGAAGGTGCAAGCAAAAGGTGACCAGAATCAAACAGCTTTCCCCATGATATACCAAAAGCAGACAAAGGCCTCACCATAGAAAGATGAGTGGGACACTCATAAAATACTAAACCTCTAAGTCTGAAAGTAGCTGAAGTGGGAAAAAATACATATCTTCCCCAAAAGGTGCAAGGATTAAATTACTATCAGATAATCTCTTTGTGCCTTCCCATTTTTTAATTTCAAAATAAAAAGTAGTTAAAATTCAGTGGTTAACAGAAACTTAGGCTGAGCGCCTCTCTCTCACTGAGAGCCTGATCCACTTAGCTCCCTACTTTTTCCTAAACTTAGGAAAAGCACCTTGCACAAGGAAGGATTAAATCTGCTCTGTGCCCATGAACTTGTCCAACCTGTGAGAAAATACCGAATGATTTTGACCACGCTAATCTGACACCATCTCAACCTTCCGGACACCTTCTAAAGAAGCAGAACCGGACAAAAGTTGTTCAACAGGTAATTGATTCAGAAATAGGGAATAAAGAGCTCAGGGCCAGACAAGTTGTGGAAGGGCAAACTTCTATTTCTACTAGTGTTTTATTGCAAAAAAAAGTCAACTGTGAATTTGAAATCCCTAGGCCCACCACAGATCTTTATAATGTCTTCTCAGACTTCCCTTTTACAGGAGTCTGGCATATGGCTTATGATAAGTAACCTTCACCATATAAGCTCAGCTTGGATATAAACACTCTCTACTAGTGTAGCATCCCGAGCCTTCGGGAACCTGAAAATAATTGCAGCGGAGTTACTATACACATATTCATGGTGAGCCCCAAACAACCAACAAAAAAGGGAAGCAAGATCCATAAAGAACCTAAATGTATTTATTTATCATTAGAAGCACAAATATCTGAAGTCTCTGAACTGCAAAGAATTTCAGGAAAAGGAAGTTGTACTGGTAGTGGTTCTGGTCCATTATGTAAGCCAGGAAAATCTTTTTATGGAAATAACTGTCTTCAAAATCAGGAGACATGAAATAACCTGTTGAAGTGAAGGTATCATCACCACTAATGCTATCACCTGAAATCTTATTAGTGATGAAAGATCTTTAACTTTTTGAAGTTAAGGAGATGTCTCTATCCTTCACACCCACTAGGACTAGCTCCATAAAATCTGAACCCTCCACTCCAAGACGAAAGGCTCTATAAACAATAAAGGTAAATGAACATCTCCCTCTCAAAGCCCGGTCTCCTGGCAAGGGCTTTTGAAAACAGGTGGGGAAGAAGGTTTAAGGAGTAGGCTAGGAAAAGTGATTGCTGTAACCATGGTGTTCAACAATGTAGGACAATATGGATTCAGATCAACTGCCAACAGCCTGAATCCAAAGAAAAAGTAAACAAAAGAAACATATTTGGAAAAAAAGGACTCATGGCTCTTACCACTCCTTGAAAAGTACAACCATAAGGAATGAAGAAACGTTTGCAAAGTTAAGTTTTAAGGATAATTAGTCAAGACATGTGGAAAGAGGAGCCAAAGTTGTAGCATTTAAGATCTATCATTTGGCTTCTGTCAAAATGCTGTTGTGAAGCTTCCTGATTATGTCAATGTGGGCACAGAGTTTCTAAGAGATTGAAAGACTTGGCCAGGATTAGCTCAGATACAGTCTCCCTCTGAGGGATCGTCTTTAGTTGTGGCTTGCAGTTCATGGGCATTCAGCGCTGTATAGGCAGAACAGTCTTCTTCAGAAAGTGAGACACAACATGCTATGTTATCTAATCTCTTGTAACTTAAAAGAAGAAAAAAAAGTACAAAAAAAGGGAATTTATTTGTTCTAACCTTCCAAGAATGAAATCCTTCTGATATCAGATATTTGACTTAGTATAGCAGAGCCTGGTAATCTGCTCTTCTTATCTGAAGGTTTGGCAATTAAAAAAAAAGTAATATTTATCCCTCTACAACCAAATGTTTAAAGCCCTTGCCAGAAGAAGCACAGTGAGACTGAAAGTGTGCCAGAACCATAGCAACAAAAAATGGGAGTCAGTGGAGGGTGAGTAAAAAGGAAAATCCAAACCACCTGCCAGCACTTGGTAGCATCTGTCACTGTACAAGAAGTGGGAGAACATGAAAGCAACGCTTGCCAAAGCACTTGAGCTCGAAGCAATATGGCATCATTCATGGATCTGGTTGTATCAGCTAGCATAGACCCTACAGAATACCAGCCATGAACAGAACAAAATTTTGGAAACCTTTACAGAGATCTGTAGAGTACTCAACTGTCCTCTGTAGCAATGCTTTAAGATTTTGTAGGGGTTTATATAAAAGTTCATCCCCAAATGAAAATCAGAAGCAGCTCTCATTCATGATACCACTAAGGTGTTCAAGAGCAAAAGGTCACTTGCACATTTACCCTTCATGGGGTAAAGGATATGGTAGTCTCCTGAGGTGACATCTTTGGGGTGAAGATGAGGGGGTGTTGTGGAGGCAAAAGTTCCTTATCATCTGCTGAGCCTACTTACTGGGGAATGATGTTGGAGACGTGATAATTCCAAGAGATGATGCCTTTCCTGTAACAGCATTTCTAGAGTATGAATATTGAGCAAGAGGCAATAATCCTGTAAGCCAAGGATATTTTCAAGGTTACTGAAAAGCTCCTCAGTCTTGTCTTTTGGTTGTGATGAGTAAAACTTTAAGGCTGATTCACCCTTCTTAGAGGGACATAGGAGAAAAGTGATTTTGGTGTAAGCATGGATACAGTCTAGAAATACCAGTCATTAATTCCTACGACCTTTATAAAGATAATAGACAAAAGACATATCAGTAAAGGCAGAAACTCTAATGAAGCTCCAGCCTCAAACTGAGGGAAAAAGTGAGTCGGGGCAGACCCTGAAATATCACAAAGGTCATAAACCATGACAAAGGTACAGAAAAAAAGCTCAGAACATTGTGATCATTTTGTGATTGTGCAGATAAAATCCATTTTTCCTTCAGCTATAGCAAATGTTCCCTCTTTACTGCCAGAACAGACAGCACAATCAGAAAACACGCATCTCAAGTACCTCTCTGTGTATGAAGAATCAAAGCAACACGCAGGATATCTGAAGTTTTTCTCTTTTTTATGAATGGACCTAGAGTGAGACATTCTTCTCCCTGGATGAGTGGAAATTTATTTTCTTGAATCTAAGACTCATGAAAAGGATCAGAGATGAATTTTTAACATTTTCTTGGAAATAACTTTCGCAATCTGTACTTGAAGTCTTAATACACAAAATACTCAGATGGAATAAAAGCTTCACCCAGACAAAACAGGAAGTCGATTCTTTCATCTCAGAGAGCATAAAGCCAAAACTTTTGTTGAAGAATTCATAGGTGTGAGAGTTATACTGTCCCACCACAACCAAAATTTGAGCTCAGAACAAAAAAAGAATATTTAAATAACTTGAAACTATACTTTTTGAATTACAGATAATCAAATAGAATATACTATGAAGTGAAGTAAAATAGAACGTCCAGATGAATCTTCAATAAAGAGAAGTTAACTATAGAGAACTATGGTTCAAACATAGATGGAAATGAATGCTGGGTGATAGGCTGTATGCCAAGCCCACAGGTCTAATAGGCCAAGTAGACAAACAATCTTCTATTTCTAAAGACTGCACAGCTTTACACTCAAAATATACAGAAAAGCACTTGGTAAATATCGTCATCGTGCGAATTCAGAATTCATTCATTCACCTCTAATTTATACTTTTTGATTTCTTCAAAATTTAATCCCACACCAATTATTTAGAATCTTCAAAAGGTGAACAGAAAGACTTCAGAGATAATAATTTTTATATACACACATACACAGGGATGGGTCACATATATTATTATGCAATTATATATTACACAAACATGCATATGTAAAGGACCACATTCAGCTTGATTAATATTTCTGGATGAAAAGTCACCTCCTTAAGTGCCACCATCATTTCCAAAAACTGTATTCTCATACCTTTGCATAAGCAGTCGTTTTGATAAACCACTGTTTGAGGTATTTCTGTTCCACTTTTGCTCCTGAACGCCATGAGCAACCATTGTCATCCACCTGTTCATTAGCTAGAACAGTCTGATCCACTGGATCCCAATTTACCAAGGCCTAAAAAAAGTTACAGGAAGAAAAAAATATTTTCAGCACCTATTTAAAAAATAGAATCTTACTTTTCGGATACCAAAAGACTTATCCAGAAGTATACCTTGGACCCCTGAGTTTTCTACATTTTTATAGCATCCATTTGAATCAGCAACATAGATTCAGCTGAAGATGTGTTGAATATTCATCTTCTCAGAACTCAAAAGACCCAAGAATGCAGTTGGCAGTTTTTCTAGACTGATCCAGCTAGCAGGAGAGGCTGACACTTGACTGCTTGGCTGTTAAATAAGTAAGTGTTCCAATTGACTATAATGCAAATGACATAGTCTGATGCTTAAAAGTTCTTCACTACTAATCCAAAAGTGTTGAGTCAGACTGAGGGAGATGAATAAAAAAGGATGTCCACTTTGAGAGGACAGAATCACAAAGAAGTAGTATAACGGTCAACTACGTTTCAAGTGAAAGAGTTGATATTATCTGCACATAACTTCTGTCTGCTGTGTGAATTACTTTTTGAATCACCTTTCCTTCTCAACACAAATGCATTAAAGTGAAATAAATCTTAGTGTTCAACTGTACAAACCTTGTTTTTTGAGGCTTAATTGAGATATCAGACATAATATACTGGGGAGGGAGCAAAAATCAAAATCTCTCTCCTCCCCAGTGTTCAACAATTTAGCTGATCACTCACCATAAAGGATCTAAGATTACAAAAGAATCCTACCAGTCATTCCAAAAGCGTTGTTAAATGCTAGATATTAAATTGAAAAAATTAAGAGAAAGTAAGAGAAAAAACCTATAATCAAAGCAATAAAGAAGAGTAATCCAGTATATTGACTGTTATTTAATATTTGAGCTAAATCAGACTGACTGAAAAACAGTAGCTCCATAGAGTTCTAATACATTAAACATCTTTTGAAAATCTCAAATGCATTCTTTGGGTATGAGGAGGACTTAGTATCTCAATCAAAAACTAATCACTGTTCTCATATTGCTCATGTTACATTTTATCTATCATCGATCATTTTCTGAAGTGCCCCATTTAAGAAATCAGTAGCTGAAAGGTCTTGTCTTTGAATTTTTAAAGTTACATTTTGTTCCTTCCATCTCTCGCAGACTTTTGACTAATGTCTAAAACTTGGCTAATAAATTAAATCTTTAGTTCCTACTTATACCTCACAAAGGCAACTTCTTGACATGACAGCCTCTGAAACTATGGCCCCAGGAAGGTGCTGAAAGTCATCTACACAAAGAAAGCACAACACAAGAGCATACAGAGCACACCAATAATTTCAGTCTCCTCACTATGCCAATATAGACCATATGCTTTTAAGATATCGGGAGGCCTGGAGACACACCATCTATAATGCTGCTGCTTCCTTTGAGTACGCACGCAGGATCACTCTAGAGGAGAAAAGACAATGCAGAAAGAATCGTGCCTTGTAGAATATACCACCTAAGGAGTCTTTCTGCTGTGCCTTTTGCAATCGGACATGTCTATCTCGTATTGGCCTCATTAGGCACCAGCGCGCTTGTAACAAATGTGGATAGAGCCTTTCCCAAATCTTCGTTCGCGAAGCCTAGCCATGCTTTTAAGATAGGATTTGTCTCGTCCAACTTGAGGTATCTACAGCATGAGTATCTCTGGGCTTGGTGTCTCTGGGTCCACTACAGATTACAGGTGTCTAATCAAAATCACAGAGTCAGGGCAGGTATTATCCTCAATGAGACACCCACTTCTGGCCAGGTCAATACTCTCTACAGTATATTGACTAGATCAGTACTGCAGGAAAAAGAAAGAGGATTTTGCTA
This sequence comes from Neopelma chrysocephalum, assembly GCF_003984885.1. Lineage (NCBI taxonomy): Eukaryota > Metazoa > Chordata > Aves > Passeriformes > Pipridae > Neopelma > Neopelma chrysocephalum. The sequence continues at coordinate 13,711,137 of NW_020897695.1, read as the reverse complement.
TGGTGAATAAAGGTGTCCTCTGTGAATGCTGCAGCACCCAGACAGACATTGTTAATCCTCTATAATTGCAGCTCCTGGACATACTGAGTCTGTGTCTCCCTGCCAGGGTAATTTCTGGTCAGACACACATACTCCTTGGCACGGAGTGTTAACTAGGCTAACGCTCTACTTGTCTTCTTCTTATTGTCACAGTAAGGCTATGAGTTATTGTACCCAAAATGAAATTGTAATAAAGGAGACTTAAAGCTGTGCAAAAGTACTCCTTAATATATATTGCAGATAAACTGACAACATGAGATAAATTTATGCTTTAAGTATATACGACTGTTCGAAGAGACCCAGGGTTATGGGTTCTCTCTGCCATCTGTTTCCTGCCAAAAAGCAACTGGTTCATATCCACCAGAGATTATATCCCCTACAGGTTGACAGATGCTGATTTAAGTCCTCAAACTGATCCCTGACTTGAAAGCAGATGGAAGTTGGAAGCAGATTCAATCACTGGTACCCAAACACCTCCAGGATCCCACAGTACTTGGAGCCTACATGCAAAATTTATTTTGTATATCATCACTGCTTGGAATGAAGCAGCAAACCTTGTGCTTTTCAGATTCACTTGGGGTCACTTGTCAAGCAAACAAATTTACATATAAAAATATATTTGTTACGGCAAAGACAGGGGTTTAATTTTTTTATTACAAACTAAAATGATTACACAAGAAAAAAAATAAAAATCCCCCAACCAAATCCAGCATGTTAGTACATATCACATATTGAGGGTTTTTGCTGGTTATCATTTAAGATCTCTGAGTACATCTTGCCTATGCAAATGGAAGAAGTAGCTCAGTAACATCCTGCCATCTTAAACGCCACCTTTTACCATCAGTCTCTTTCTCTGGGTTCAGAGAATAATTAGAGTACATCCCTAATTATATCCTATGTGGTTTCCTGGTTTCTATAAAATGCAAATGAAATATCAAATCATATTTAAGAAATTTTAGTTCCCATTTTAAGTTAGAAACATTCACTAAATTGCTACTTTGTTTAAGTGCAGCTGTTCAGGTATTTTGGAACTGCATTGCCTTGGCTATACAGTGAGTTCTTTGGACTAGTCATTTAACATCTTTTTTTACCTCCTACTTCAGCAATTAACTGAACCCTTCACTTTTCAGATAGCCTGATACATGTTCTTTACAAAATATTACAATTTCTTAATGTACTGCTAGCAGATAAACAGCTGTGGTAGTCTTATGGCATCTAGTACTTCTATAACACTTTAGAGATCACAAATAGGGTTCAGGAATAGGACAGCTATGCACCCAATCTCCAATTTTCATATCCAATCCCATCAGTTCTGAGACAGTATCACAATAATGTTATACAGATAAATAATCTCACAGCTGAGGAGACTCTTAGTGATCACAATGTCATATATTTTCATGAGGGAAGTTAAGATCTATAGGAAATTATATATTAAAGCCAGGAAACAAACTAATAAAAGCTATATTCTCATCCTGCACTTCAATGCAAATCTCTGACAATAAACACTTCTGATTTGACTTGTTACAATGGCCATTCATGTTGGTTTATTAGTTAGTTACATATAAAATTCAGTTATATATAACATTATTACTATTTTGAGTGATTTAAAATTAATAGAGCACAATCACTGAATGAATGTGAATGGACAATCTGGAAATGTGCCACTGACACAAATAACTTAAATTAGTGTACCTGCAAAATATTAAAGTTCAAAGTTTGTACCTACCTCTTTTTGATACACTATCCCAGCTTCAAAAAGCTTAAGAAAGAGATATTGTGTCCATTTGTAGTACTCTGGCAAGCAAGTGGTTACTTCCTGTAGAAATTAAACAAATTAAAAATTCCCAAAACTATGCTTAGTATTTTCTTACATCATTTTAACACAGACAACTAACCCAGGAGTGTATAATATATTCCACAGAGAAAACATAACTGTTTCTTCATGTCCATGTTCACATACAAACCTCATTTTTATAATGTTTACAATTAGTGATATTCACCTGTACACGAAATCAGAGAACACAGGCTTTGTGTGGGTTTGATGTGGAAAGAAACGTTTCCCTCTTAACATGGAATATAAGAATCCTGTAATATTAATGCTGATAGATATAAGAACAGAAGATGAATGGAAATTATCACAGCTGTCTGATCCGGGAAACAGCAAAACCAGAAAAAAAAAGACCTCTGTCAAAGAGCCATCCTAGCCAGGTAGCCTTTTCCTCTGTTGCTCAGCAATGAAAAGCAGGAACAGAGCCTGCTGACTGCTCAGAGGCAGCTGGGAGCTGCTGCAGTGAAACGAGCAGAACGAGGAGCTTACAGCTGAAACACTGGATGCGGGAGGACAGAACAACAGCACACAGGAACCTGGGCTGTTGTCAGACACAGCATGTGGGGCAGACAGGATGGAATACAGGGTAAGATTCTAAACTTCAAGATGAAAGACTTGCCAAGGGTATCTTAAATCCAAAGGTCAATAAGCAAGGCAAGGTGGCTCAAGTTAGGAGAAGGCTCTAGCTTGAAGGATGGAAAAAATGAGTCATAAAAGAAGTCACAAATGAGGGGGACTGTTAAGAGGGAAATAAAGACAAAAAAAATAAAAGACAACATAAGAAGGGGGAATGGGAATTAAGAGAATAGCAAGTAACTATAATGGATAGCTTTTTTCAAAACTCAAACACATTTTTTAAGTTTTAAGTGAAATATAATATCTAAAAAACAACCTACTGACCAACTGCTTACAAAGTTCCATATTTTAAATGTTTGTTCTTAAAAAAACAAACTGCATTTCAAGTAAACATCATAATATGCAAAGATGACTAAGGGATTCCATCATTACATACTCCTAGTTGTCTCAACACAAACACAGGTTTCACAGGTACAATGTAAACCCATATGGTAGCACCCACATACTTTAAATTTTGGCCAAAGTGAAAACAACTGAGTAATTCAGTATTTAAGCTTTCATTACATCTTTAATATGTACCAGTAGAGACCAGATTTCCCTCCTCAACTTCTTCTTTTTACCTTGCCCTTGTTTAAAGAAGAAACATTTCTACAAACTTTCTCTTTGACCGCATTTGTACATATTGAAGTGGAAGATGGCTGAACTTCAAATCAACACAAACACCTCCTGATTTTAGAGTTACTGATAAAAACTTTCTCAGTAAGCCACTGGTAAAATTTATTCCCTTTACAAATAGTTATCAAGTACCAGGAGTAGCTCCAAATGTGAAATGTCTTTCACGTGGGCTTTCCTATCATGTAAGCTTCCGACTACACACAACTCCTGCAATATCATCTGCTACTCAAATGACATCTGAAACACTCTAGCATAAAATTTTTATTCTTTTTCTACAACTTTATATTCTAGTTGCTTTGAACTTTATATTCCAGTGCTGAAACACTGCTTTTAACAATTAATATGACCTTTGAATAGATGTGCCTCAAAAGTGGGTATAAGAGGCTTTCAAGATCAGAAACAGACATTTAATGGCAAGTTTTCAGCACAGCATGTGAAGACCTAGTAATGAAAAACAGTTGCCTGATTAATTCCCTGTGCTCTGCACTGAAAAAAATCCACTTGATAGAAGTCTGATTTCTATCTCTCCAACCAAACACTATCCATTTAGTAATTCTTTTTTCCCCCCCTGCTTCTTCACACAGTGACAACAGTTCTTCTGCCAATGTGATGCCACTACAGGCAACAGAGTTTCACCACTGGAATACTGGACACATAAAAGCAGAGAGACAATCCCCTTCAGCACAATGTAAGACTATGTAGGCAACAGACAAACGGGTAGGACAACAGAAGTGAGTTGTCAAATAAAAATTGTAAAATGATTGCAGATTTGTCCTTCTGGCTCTGAATGGCAGATCTGTGCTTTCTGAAACAAAAAGATTACATGTCCCAATCTAAATAAGCATGTTACAAGTCAGACAAACTTGAACTACAAGATACAAAGTAACTCCTGAGAATGGAATCCCATGTACCTGGTCTCTCACAAGTTGTAAATTGACACTTTTTAGAAAGAAATGCAGCAGACTGTGTCATTGAAAGAAAAAATCTGCTGTGTGGTCATTGAGCTGCAAAAAGATCACTCAAGTTCATAATTTAACTTTATAACCATGAAGGTTTGGAGTAACATTTGAAGTTAATGAAGAAAGAGAAATTACATCACTATCAAGTGAAATGAGCTGCTGAAGGCAAGCCAGCAAACTCTTGTCAATCCCAAAATATGTTTTGGGTCTTTTTTTTCCTATAATTTAGCACGTTAAGACTTACAGTTAAAAATAATTTTCTATGTATTCCAGTTACTGATCTTGATTAAATAAATGATGTCTGGTAAAAAGTTTCCATTATGCTGCCATCATGCTTAAATTAAGGCGAATGTTAATGTTTCTATTTATACTTTATAAGCATGACAAAGATCTGCAGAGCATTAACATAACTAACAACTCAGAAATACACAAAAGAGTTTATAAAAGGGATTGAAAAATAGCACGCTGGAGCCATTCCACCCTGCCAAAAACTGTTACTTTCTGCTTCTCATTTGTGATCTGAGCACTAGCATAAACAGCACACATATAGAACCCCAAATCAGAAAACAGTTCAATGAATATATATAACATGACATTAACATATTTTCTCCAAAAATAAAATACCTACTAAAAAATCAGAACCCTTTTACAAATATGTAAGATACTGCTCACTGTCCACTGCATTTGCTCTTCAGTGCTCTGTGACAGATTTAGTTATCACCCATTACCTCTCCCTTTCAGGTGGTAATATGAAATGGGAGGGAAAGCATCTCCCTCTTCTCCCCATCCATTTTCCCTTTTCCTCCTGTCAGCTTCAAAAAGAGTATCCGATACTCTCACCAAAATGCCTCTTTATCACTGGTTACTGTTAGTGCTCCTTATTCCTACAGGAATGACACTCATTCATCAAATCAGTTCATCACAACAATTAAAACAAAACACCTGTAAGAACAGTCTGCTTTTAAAAGGACAGGTACTGGCAAGTCATGGAAGAGAAAGATCCCTACCCTTACTAAAAACTACCTTGCTTAACCCATTTATTGCAGCACAGTAATCTGTTCCTAACAAATACCACGATGGAGGGGTTGGTATCTTACTTACTTTTGCAAATAAATTCTCAGTTACAGACTGAAATGGCAGTATTACAATTTAGATTCGATAGCACTGCAACTGGGTAGCAATAGATCCATGTTAACGTTAAAGGGCCATTCATCATGAAAAAATCTGGCTTAAAAAAATCCCTTTCAGCTACAAAAAAATATGGGAAAACCATCAGGGAAGAATCTGCATTAAAAAAACTCTGAAAAAAACAACTCAAACTGGATGAAAGATTTTGGTGTTTTTAATAAAAGAAAAACTCATTTTCAAATGCTCTGTTTTAAAATTAATTATGTTTTCTAAATCTGCTCTGTTCTTACAATGTTCTACTATGAATCTCTGACCTTTTAACTGGTTTTTGCTAGTATTTTTAAGAAGAAAGTTACATCTTCAAGCTACTTCTATGGTTTTCTTTTTTTTTAAAAATAAAAGTAATATTTAAAGGATGCATGAAAAGGTATATTTGTTCTAAGATCCACCAGGCCTTATGAATAACGTATAACTGAAGAGAAGTAATTTCCTAGTTTATTGCCAATAATTTTATTTTTACCATAGTCTTATGCTATCCTAAAGACAGGTATGTTGCACTTATTTAAAAGGAGACAAGTAAAAAAATCGGAAGATTAAACAGTTTAATCAATTATTTGCCTATTTCAGTTTTAAAGGGCATGTAACACCTCATCTGAAAGTATAATTATTTGATTTTCTGAGGTTTAGAGCTAGACCAACCTACATTTCTAAATTAATTTGAACATTTGTATTTCAAAGGCCCTTAGTTTTATGCTTTATTAGCTACAAATACAAATGTCATTCAGTGCCTACATTTTAGAGCATGAATATCTTTCCTTGAAAAAAAAGTAGCCTTGTATCAACAGTTTCCTTATTTTATTTAATTATAAGTAGGGTCACTGATTATCAGCGATGTGTGGATGAAAAGAAAATTTCATAGGTAATGCTCTGTGTATTGTTAGCTTTATGCATGCTCAGGCAGAGCACAAGAATGACAACTTCAAATCTAAACAGAAAAATATCTGCACAAAGAAAATCTACCAAAGATTTAGTCTTTTTTAATGTACTCTTATGCAAAATAAATATGTCACTTGGAATGCAGAAATTGAAATGCAGAATGAGCTGCTTTCTATGAGAAAGTTACAGATTGATAGTAACAACAGTGGTGAACTGATGGCTTGCTGGGAACATGCATTCAGTCTGATGGCACTCCTGAGAAAAAGAAAGGAATAATGTTATATGCTCTCCATTCCTTGTTGCTGATGACATGAATCTTTGAAAATTATATTGCCTAATTCCCTTGAAAATCATCTTTAAAAAAAGTGGCAAGCAGATTGCTATGCTATCTGGGGTGGTATTTTTGAAAAATATGACCACCAGGAATGCTCTGATTATTGGTATCTTAAAACCAAAACATAACTGCAATGTTGGGGATTTTTTAATTTTGCAGGTGTTTTTAATATCTCTTAGAGACATTTCTTCCATGCTGAAACTTCAGCTTTGTAATCTTGTATCCGAGAAACATAAATGTTCAGAACAGAAATGCTCTCTCTGTTATTGTTTTTTCTAAGTATCTCCCCAAAATCGCACCATTTTGGAAGTGATTCAAAAATACAACATTTCTTACTTGAGGCACTTAAAATACCTCCATGTTTCATGCAAAAAATTTTAGATTACTATCAGTATTTAAAAGTAAAGTACTTATAGAGTTATTTTATGCATTTAATTGCATTTTTCATTTGCTTACATTTTCTGTTCAAGAGAATAATTTTAAGGTGTCTTTGTAACCTGACTGTCCAAAATCATCTAATTAGCTTTTAATAATGTCTTATTTGTGGTGCCTCACTGATTAAATAATTTTACTTACTGCTACAACATAAACATATTTGCACATTTTGATTTATAAGACAGAGAACAACAAAAAAACCCCCCCAGATAAATAAAAGGAAATTTCTACTATTGCAGGCGCACTGGGATTTGTTCATAATAATTTTATCAAGCAATAAAATTAGACCTAGTCTTCTATTCCTGGACAGGAATTTCTTGACCACCAGACATTACTTTTTATAAGTAGCCGGATTCTTCAGCCCAGCTACATGCACTAGGTATTCAAAATGGACTTTTTTTCCCCCCTCACTTCTTTTTTCCTTTACCATTTTTAAAATAGCAACATTTACTTAAGTTCCCTGCCCATCACCTAGCCATATACTCTAAGCTGGCCAAAGAGGACAGGGACAGTTAACATAAAAGGTTCACACTCTAAAAAGGCAATTCACCACACACTAAAATAGGTATCTAAGTTAGGGGAATGGGCTCCGTCCAGCATGTATTTGCTAAGTACTATGCTCTAGCACAATGGAGGGGCAGATTTAAGCAAGACCAGTGAAATTAAATTAAAAACAAACTCCTGTATTGTATAATGGCTTTTGGTTAATTAAACTAACACATATAAAAGGTATCTTACTTCGATTTTTCATAGGAGTCACTAATGCTACTGGGTTTGTTAGCAGTGTCAGTGTTTTGTAAGCCCCCTGATTTAGAACCATACAAGTAGAGAATACTAAAAAAAATACTCTTTACCTCAAAGAGCTCACTTTTTTGATAGGTACCTGCACAGCACAGTGCTTTGCTGTGCCAAGATGCTTGGGTTACCCCAGAAGCAGCACAGCTGAGGCAGTAAGATGCTCTGCCCAGCCTAATTAGCCTTGCAGAGAAGCAGGCTTTATCAGCCTGGATAACACATTCTGCTACAGATTCTATTTCCACAGGTTCTTTCACGGCTAGCTCAAATATCTGTGCATTTGAAGATCATATAATATTTTAGGCATCATACATTTTTTGCAATGAATAAATATATCTATTACTAATGGCTACCATTCAGTTCACTCTTACTCCAGTTAGTAACATAGCCTTTCTAGGTAAAATAAAACTTAACTGATTAGCTAAGGAGTGAAAACTAAAATGTATTGTGTTTCAAGGAACACTTTTTAGCTGTTTTAAAATCTTACCTTTCCAAACCACAAACTACACGTCCCTAGAGCATTTCAAAGTATTTCCATTACACAACAGTTCAAGCGGAGTACGTTGTAGAGTGTCAGAGCCCTTTCCACAAGTATTCAGAGACTCCTGAAAGTTCATTAACCAAAACATGGTTTACTAGAAAACTGAGGGTAAGCTTCAAAGAACAGGCACAGAGATGACAAATGATTTTTCCCTGTGTACTTATACTTCCTGCATGGTTTTCGGTACTGCCAGTTCTCCATCTTTTCTTTGGAATGGAAGGGTTAAACAGAAGTCCATACACGGAGATGGATTTTCTCAGTTTTCTTGATACCATCAGTTTTAAATATAAGAAAATAACTGTCAAGCATGTGTGCCGTGAACCTTCCACAACAAATCTTTTATTTTCAGAGCAACTTTTTGGCTACCAAGAAAACGAAAACCTTACTAAAAAGGCTTATACTGAAAAATCATGCCATATATATGACATGATGAAATATGGTTTTTTAGATGTAAGACATACAAATAAACAACTTCACCTTCAAGATTAAAGAAAACAGATGGCATGTCTCAGACTGTCAGAAAGTAATGTGTTCCCTTTTCAGATCTACAATACTGCTATAAAAATCCAAGATTAGCATCTCCATCACTCTATTCAAAATCACATTAAGGTGATAACAGTTATTGCTGAGAATATAAAGGTAGTGACTGAGTGATTCACTGGTAAATGCAATAGCCTTACAATTGCTTCAAACATTAATTTCTTTTTTAACTGGAGAATGACATTAGCTTATGATCTGATCTGTGTTTGGTAAGTTTTTTAAGGTGAACACCTGATTCTCAAGCACTAGTGTTCTAAATAAAATTTATGTTTTCCAAAATGGTCACGATATGAACATCTACAAAAATGCAGGCTTATGCTTCAAAATTTGGAATATCATAACCAAGCCCTTGACATACAAATTGAAGAGAGCACTCCTCAAAAAATACATACCTTAACACAAAGGCATTGCTGTTTCATAAATATCTGTTTAGACTATTGCCTTACTTCTAACACAGAAAATTGATACTTCAAAGAGACGAAAAAGCAGAGAGAAAAATCCAAATACAAAACTGAAATCACTTTAAAGATTCTCCTAAACATTGATATTATCAGATGATATCAGTATTCCAAAAATGAGGGAAATCTGATAAAAAGTTCAACAGTTTAACAACTTTAACTGGTTACTACCAAAGACTTTTATATTGTCATAAATAAAATAGTGAAATTCCATGGCTTTCAGTGCTGCATCATACAATAAAATAAAGCAGTATCCATTTAAAAAGAAAATCTTACCCTTTCCCATGTAAAAGAGAGACCTAGTGCATCAAACTGTTCCCTCATGTGCTGAATATTACTGCAAAATAATAATAATAATAATAAATTAAAAATTATTAACTTAAAATATTTCTATCGTGTGATCATATTTAAAATCAGGTGCTTAAAAAGATCTGAGAAATCAAAAGCACTAGCTAACCTCTAAACACTATGATCTCAGAATTGTCAGAATACTCATCTTAAATAATAATTTTAAAAGTCCCCAGTGTATTCTGGTCCAATCTGGCTATGTATACAAGACTGAATTTTTTTTCTCTTGATTTGAATGCAACTTAATAGTAAATATGGCACTGCAGTTTGAAGGAAGCATTACTGAAGCATCACTTCTCATTATTTTTAATTATCTTCACTGCATTTGAGCCAAAGGGCCCTCTGAAATCTTCTTAATGCAGTAGGATGCACTTAATCCTGCTCTATCCTGGCAATGCTATCCTGGTTGTATTTTGCTGTGGCTGTGGTGATTGTGTGGCTATAGGATGACTTGAATCAGCTTGCCCATTCAACTGAAGACACGCCCTACAAAAAGTTCTCAAAAAAAACCAGTTTTCTTTCTTCCCTCTGATCAAAAGGCTGATCAAAAGGCTGATCAAACCAAGACTGTGGGCCACAAAAACAGCTGAGCCAACACAAAGGAGGTGGTGGGAACACATATCCTGGGAGGCAACAAGAAACTGCTAAACTTCTGGTGGCAGCAGAAAACCTAAGTCAGCGGTGAAACTGTAGGGCTAGATAGGGCTAGATGTTGCCCCAGATCAATAATATTACAAATGTAAAATAAGATACAGCAGAATATACAGTGAAGCTTTAGTTTGAAAATGTACTAAATACAGTTTACCAAAATACCCACAATTACACAACACTAATTAGTGACCTGGGACCCCTGGTGGCCTAGTGGTTAGCATGCAGGACTTTCACTGCTGCGACCCAGGTTCAATTCCTCGGTCCCCCAGGCAGATGGAGCCCGTTAGCCCTGTGAGGCCATCCATCTATGAGAAGGTCACTCTAAACAAACCTACGTCCTGAGGACCTCACTGCCATTGTCCAAGCTTGTTTGGCCCCGGCAGATGAACCTTAGGATTAAAGGGTGGGCTCAGTTCAGCGCAGGCTGTGTCTCACCTAAAAAATCCATTGCGCAGGCTGGAAAGGTAAAAGACCTTTCCCAAAATCTTCGTTCGTGAAGACTGGCCATTATTATAATTAGTGACCTGGTGTGAAGTAATTCACATACTGTAACATTGGTTAAAATTTCTCATGGACTTATACCTTTCTACTAAAATGCATTATGTCAGATAAAGTAGTATCTATCCTCCCACAGTGGCTAAGTTGACAGTCATGAAATCAAGCATTTAATTCTGATCTAGAGCAAACTTGCACTGCTGAATAACTGAGAAATGCAAGTATTTAGTACCTGGAAAAGGCCTGCCTTTTCTAGTAAGCTATCTTTCCTGGTTTGGGTATACCAGGAAATCCTCTTACGGGCTCATGGCTTTCACTGTAAGAAACCACACTTTTAGTAGTGCTGCTTTAATTAAAGTCCCATTCAAAATTAACAGTACTGATTAAAAAAAATAAAATTTGATTAATTTTCACAAAGCTTCTGCTGCTATACTTACTCATGCCAACAAAATTTTCTGTTTGTATAAATAACTCTGTCTTCAATTTGTTTTATGTTTTTTCCTATCTTTGAGAACATAAGAAGTAATAGTCAATTTAAGTTAATTTGAAATCACCTCTTCAGCAAATCAAGATGCTCTGAAATTTGGTTGCTCGCTCCAGAAGCAAGCAAACTGAAATGGTTAGTGTGCCCCTTTTTACAGGGGCAGCTGTGTCTGCACCAGGGATGACTAAAACACATCAGGGTTGATGCCAGAGCTTCATGTTCAGTTCAGTTCATCCTTGCTGCAGGCATGAAAAACATTTGGGACAGGGATAGTGGAGAAAATGGGAGACACCAATTACTTCAGTGGTCAGAATTTAAACTGCCTGTATGATGAACCAACTCCTTTCCTTAGCATAAACCAAAAAAAATTAGGTATGTAAATAATTTTTCTATTTGGATGCTGCTGTAATAAGTTCCAATTATGATGTGCTACCTTTTCTCAGTTTTTTTGCTATATCTAACTCTTAAAACTAGATAATTGCTCTTTTCAGTACTAAGGAAACTTTCAAAGCAAAACTTCTCTCCAGTATAAAACATCTTGTTCTTGCAACTAACTTGCTTTAAGTATATGGAACAACATACACCTATTTACAACAAAAGAGAAAAACAGAAGAGCACGGAAAGCAGCAGAAGATAATCAGCTCAGGCTGTGCCCTGCCACATGCTTTTTGATATGAACTAGGCAAATTGATAAGATGAGACAGGCTGAGCTGACACGGTTTTTTGCTATAGCACAAGTCTCTGTCCCACATGCTCACTGTTTTTCCCTTGAGCCAATTCAGCTCAGTCAGCTGGCAGAATGGCTTTCCTCTGAGTTGGCAAACTGAGTCAGTTCAGCAAGATGCCCTTCGAGTGCCAAAGCCAGAATAATAGGTAGACCATGTAGCGGAAAGAAGGGGAAAACACTAACCCTTCTGCAGTTAGCAAGTATTTAATGTCAGCCTCGTTGTCACAAAGTTACAACCTCCGCTTCTCTGTGCCTCATTTGTCAGGTAGGGAAGGATCACAGTAATGCTCTATCTGGTGAAGTTTCCATGAAGATAATTGAGATAAAAATGAGACACTCATGTAACAGATACGTAGATGTGTTTTACAGCTGAGCTTCTATAGGCTTATTGAAGGAAGACAGAAATCATTGATTTACTGACCATGCTACAATATAACTGACAGCCCACAGGGATTTTTCAGACTCCCTCGAATGAGCAAAACCAGGGTTTTGTGTCTTCATGGCAAATGGTTTTCAGGCATACTATTTCTAAATAATACATAAAGGCAATTTTAAAAATTTGAGCAGAAGTAACTCAGAATTTGAGTGTAGTGCCCACATGCATTCTTCCTAAGTGAAATCAGTTGCCATCGTATTTTGGCTGGAAAAGTATCAAGTATCTTAAGATGGGACAAGAAGCATGAAAAAACCCCAAAGAAACAGCATTATCAAGGAAGGAAATGGATCAAGGTCTAAAAAGGTACCACAGCTAGATTACTGCATCCAGAGCACAACAAACAGCTTCACTTAGCAAGACTGATTTCAAAGTTACTTATAGAAAGTGTTTACCTATATAACCTTTTACTTATTTTAAAGAATATTAGGGGAATATAACACCCAATTCTGTGGTCTAAAGTCCAAGATGTTCACAGAAATCAGCAGCAATAATGGCTGCTTAGCACTTTCTAAGACCCAGTCTGAAACAAAAAAACCCTATCTCCTTCCTCTTTTGCATGGTACTGAAAACTGCTAGTGAATCTAACCAGTAGCTCATAATCTTTAACTATGTATTCTATACTAAGATTTACCTTGCCATAATGAAATTCTGATTTATTTCTTACTAACCAATTTCTGTGTTTGGGAAACGTCTCTCTTTTGATATTCTACCACTTTACAATTTAAAAGTTCTTGAGATTAAAACCTTGAAAATCATCCCAATATATTTATTTTTCAAAACTGAATCATCTGCACAGTCCCTTAAAATGTACTTTGGTCCCAGATAACCCTGGTTCTTTCTGTACTGTCTTTCTTCTACGCTGTTTTTGCTCTGTTTTGTTGGTTTATGGCGGTCACAGTACAGGTATCCCCTGTGGAAATGTCATATTTCAATTCATTAAAAATTACCTTTCTGTCCAGCTTGCAGGGTGAAGGCCATGCTCAACTGCAGCATTTTCTGCTGGTAAACCAAATGCATCCCATCCCATTGGATTTATCACCTGTCAGCAAAAAAGAAGAAAAACACAATGTTATGCAACTTTCTGGAATGGCATCAGCAACACACACAAGACTCCACATAATGAACGATGCTTTGGATTTCAGCAATTGCTTTGTCTGAGTTGAACCTCTTCCAAACCTGCCAACTAGGGCTAGCTTTGCTTTAAAAGATGACTATGAAGCATACTTGCTATCTGCAATAAGATATTAGAGGAAGCTTAAAGTATTATGCAATAAATCCTCATGACTATTTCAACACCAGGTTGACAGCGAAAAAAATGAACCCTTTGTAAATTTTTGTGGTGGTCAAAATCAGCAGTTTATGTTACTGCTGGACAGAATCAAATATTCATTCTAAAAATGAAAGCAAGTAAAAATAATTGACTTTTATAACTGTACTTGATGTGTACCTTATTATTTTTTTCTGTGTTGAAGAAGAAAAAAAGAAAAATAACCTACAATAACCTTAAAACCACCAATTAAAATTAAGACGACAAAGAAAACAGTTTTAGTCAAAGTTTATTAAAATATCTTTTGCAAAGATAGACTACAAAATGACAAATTGTATTTCATGACTACAAATAAGAGTGGGGGAAAAGTTTACTATAAAATATAACAGATAATTTCTGTTGAAATAGAGATATATCTTTCCTATTAGCATGAAAATTATTTTGAAAAAAAATCTAACAATACAGTAAGCATTCAAAAAACTTGTTTAGCAACCAGGGAAAGAAAGGCCAGTACTTAAGATGCTATCATTAAACACATACGTGTTGGATATCTGATAAAACCAATACTATCTCTTAAACATATAAATGTGCTATAAATTCAATAATCATGATTAAAGTTACAAAAGTTTAACAACAGTAAAACGTAACATTTTACAAGTTGTAAGCAATCAAAATTCTTACCCCTTAAAATATGTATTTATATGAAGAACTTGTTCCTTAGTGACATATTAGCAAAGAAGCAATAAAAAAGCAATCCTAGCCATACTAATCTCATAATCTACCTTCATGTGAAAAATCTGTTTGTTTAGGAAGCATAAGAGCTCCTTTTGTCACTGGTTTGAATTATTTTTATTCTTCTTTGCCACTACCTTCTAATCCTCTGACTTAATGTAATCTTTCATAAAAAATATTTTATATATGCATTTATAAAGATGCCCTAGGCACCAATACAGTGTAAAAGTAACAAGATTTAACAGATGTGACTCCTCAGCATTCTTGATTCCATAGTGATCTAAAACTAAACCTGCTGTATATCATTACTGTACTGGTGCAGCAACAAAACTGAAGGTATTAACATGTGATCACATGTGATCCAAGCCAGCACAGTAAGGGTCCATGCACAGCACATTTTTGATGTCTAAATCTAACAGAAATTGGAGTGCTATCCTGTGTTACAAATTTTCCCTGTTATCAGTCAAATTATTGTTCCTCATACCACAGTATCAGAAAATATGAGTCCTAACTTCCTACTTCCCTACATTATAGAGGGGGGAGTGTTACACAGTAAATCTCAATTGGAGCATAAACCACTTCTCAACACTCTGTTGAAGCACACCTGCCCCCAGCCCTTATCCTCCCCAGTCCCCCACCTAGCAATCAAAACTACTGGTATAGAAGAAAAAAAATAAGGACAGGTAAACTTTACATAAACTATAAATTCCAACAGATTTTTTAAAGGACATATTAGTTCTTTTTGACCACTACTATTGCTAAAGACCTGTCTCTGGACAGACATAATGAAATAAACCAGATTTTTTTTCCATGTATAAAACATATTTTCTCTATTAATGCCCTTTTGTTGATTGTGTGATCCCTACAACTGCCTTCTTTTACTACAAGCTGATGCACATTAAGTGAGATAGAAAAACCACTCTTGGTTAATTTTTGTAAAATTTAGCTTCTGAACACCTTCTGGATATAGACAGGCAGCCAAAAGCAAGGCAGAATCTCATTTCTCACACTCACAAGCAAAAAGATATGGGAAAAACAACCTCACTACCAGCTACAGACTCCCCAAAAGGGCTGACGGATCCAGACAGTTAATGTGCAGACATTTTGTCACTGTACCATCAGGGCTAGAAGTAGTTACCTGTGCACGCAGATCTTCCAAATTCTAGCATTTATTAAAAATATCACATTCACTCTTCATATTCAAAAGTTCGGTTTAATGACCAATAATGTTCCTCAAGTTAAAGGGCTGAAGAAGTATGCTAATTCAAGTTTCAATAAGAAAACGGAATTTAAAGAGACATTAAAAATATCTCCAAATTAATCTCCAGGATAGATCTATTTATGTAGTTGCTATAGAGATGAATGTAACATGCACAGTGGTTTAGAAAATTATTTCAAGTTTATTGTCTCTTTTACTTCTCTGCCATGAATGGATTGAAAGGTTTGTGAAACACATTTGTCTAAACAACAGGTCAGCTCCTTCTGGCTGTAATCTGCAGCTAAAATGCCAAAGTCACCGCGCAGCATTTGGCATTACATCTCAACTCTACTTATCCAACATAAAACACGTCAAAAATCTCAAGAGATACGGAAGAGGAAAAGAAAATATACAACTACCACATCAAAAGTTGGCACAAATGAAAAAGGAACAGTTCAACTGTTCAAAACAAAACAAAAACAGGAAGAAAAAAATAGAAAGCAATATTGAAGACCAAAGGGTATTCCTTGTAGTTTCTTGATGGGTTGGTCATATGCTCTAACTAGCAGAAAACATGGCTGCTCCCTCTACCATTACAGGTGAGCAGAAGAAAAACAAGTCATCTGCTTTCTTGAATGCTGACTTGATTGCTTCTGACAGTAGTTTCTAAACCTCATGCAACTGAGAGATCCATTCTGATCACTGGAGTAACCATTTTTCCAAACATCGCTTCTTTGTGCAAACAATATTTTCTCTACGCCTCAAGGAAAAAGAAAAACATATAATGACTATATCTAGTAAAGCAGGAGGCCTGCATAAGTCTAAGGATGCCTATACCTGGTAAATGAAGGCAGGCTATAGTTTCAGCCATTTTATGATAGCCAGTGCTATCACCAAAGGCAGCCAGCTGTGTGTTTCCTGCCTTTACAATGAATTGGATAGGTAAACTCCTGGTTACAACTCCTAGCTTAGTCTTCAACACAGATTACGTAACTTAAGATCCTGGGAAGTTCACATGATCAGGCAGGTTCAACTACGAATGAGGGGCATTTTCTACCACTTACCACGTTTTGCACAGGAACATAAAAAGTTGCATGGAGACAATTAAATAGTGTGTGGGGAACAAAGTGTTCGGTAACTACCACACCGAGTAGACACAGGTTATTAAAAAGGTAAACAGTTGCATCTTGAAACATTTTAGATCCTAAAGACTGACTCAAAATTAGCTCAAAGCATTGCTTTAAGAATCATTTCACAGCACAGTCAGAAATCTGTTGTTAAAGATGGCTAGAGCTCTTAATGTGAGTGTGGGACCAAGTGGAGGAAGACACAGTAACTCCATTAATTCATTTCTGAGATCTCAGCTCTTCCTCTCAGAGGATTTTCATCTATTCACTGCTGTAACAATCAGCTCATCACACTGACAATTAGTAGGTGAGATCAGTGTGCTACATAACACAGAGCTGACAATTATCTCAGTTCTAAGCCTCCATCAATATAACTAGGACTGGCAATTCTGTGAATTTTCCTTGATCTTTGTAAGGAAACAAAGAACATGTTTGCTCTCATGATGTGCTCAGTATGTCTCAGAACTATGACCAGGGAGCTGATGTATCTTTCTTACATCCATATCAACGCATTCTAAATTTTAAGAAAGGCAGCAGAATAAGTGTCAAAAAGGCCCTCCAGATAAATATATTTATTCTAGAGAACATGTCATTAAAAAAGACAACCACAAATGAAAACTAGGAGGCTTGCTGATAAATTAGTGATGAGGACAGTTGCTCCTTCCACTGGTTGCCTACAATTGGGCTGAACTTGTTGAAAATGTGATTTGTAAATTGACATATTACAGATATAATGCATTTTAAATATAAGATCTCCACCTGAATCCAGACTCGATTGTCTTTTAAGTGTACCAGGTAGTAAGTACCATTACACAACAGATAAAAATTACAACCACCAAACAAAACAAAAAAACCCAAGCAGATAAGGCACACCTGGAAATAGGTTAAAATAATTAATTTTTTGACGAGTGTGTACATTCTATTCTATTTCAAGGACTATTTCAGTGCTTTTCTTCAACACAGTGCTGCATATTAGCATTCTGAGAAGGCACTTTCAAATTAAAAAATAATCAACCCACATAGATTTCTATCAAAACATAAAATGCCCTCATTTATTTTTTATTCTCACGAAATACAAAATAAAAGAAATTATTCTATGTCCACGCACTACCATAAACATTTTGAGAACAAAGTTTTCTCTTGCCTCCTAAATCTCACACATTCTTGTCTAACATTATTGCATTTAAAATTACATCTCATTTTATCTTTTTCTTTCAAAAATGAAACAGTGAGCTCATTGACACCTTCAGTACTTGCTACAGGAAAACTGAAATTAAATAAGATTCAATTCACACACGATACTTGTAATATTTTCCACTTGATTTATACCACATGAAATAACCTGACAAAAGGACACAGCAGCCTCATATAAAAAAGGTGGAGAACAGCAGCTAATGATCAGAAAATGGATCTGTATTGAAATAATTCATCTTACTGATGAATTAATTATAAAGTTTTAATTAAACTTGCCTGTCTGTCTTCAATACCATTCACTTTTGCAATTTAAAGAGTACTAAGATTCACTGCTGAAAGGGAAAACAATTAATGAAAATACATTCAATTTAAAAGAAGAGATGTTATGGATAAAACGAAAATGCTCTTTAAGTCACTTGGGGATATTGTGGAAATATCACTGACAATATTCTAATCCCATCTGTCAAGACCAGTTTAAGTATAAATTAAGAAATGTGATTCCAGCATACAGGAATGTCACCCTGAATTTTCCAATGATTATTCTCATCTCTCTACAGCTCTCACATGTGACCGCCCCCTGTAGTATCAATTTCATTAAAAACATATCACAAGACCTATTGAACTGAATCACTCTCTGTTTACTGATCGCTAAGGGAATTATTCTCAGTCCTCTGAGAGGCACAAATTATCCACTTCGAAATTTATCAAAGACATGGTAATGATAGCATGATAAAAGTAATGGTAAATACTTGTTCCCAGAGCAGCAGCAGACTGGAAATCTGCCATAGTTAAAATCACCATTAATATCTCTATAACTTGTACACAGAACTCTCAAATAATGAATAGGAAATCTCTTAACGTCTCAGACAACTACATTTGAATTCAAAATATGCATGCAAATTCACATGAAGAGTTTACGTGAAGAAAACACCACCAGTTATAGCACATTATAGTTCTGGACTGGTTCCAGATACAAATTCATAATTTAAAATATATCAATTACTTTTTCATAGCATTTTATAAGAAATGCGTTTTCAATAAGATCTAGAACTCTTCATACACAAAAATTGTTTTAATTGTATTTCAAGAAAAATATCACCCTTAACACATTTTGGAAAGAGCCTAGCTATGCGAAGTAATCTATATGGCTTACATTTCCCACGCAAAGACTTCAAACTTCATCTTCAGTAATCTGAATGTAAACAAGTTATCTTATAACAGATGTACTCTACAAATCATTCATCCAGCAACCCAATCCAACTGCATGACTTTCCCATGCACTGCCTACAGGTCCTTGAGGAGTGCTGGAACAAGACAATGCTTCACAATGCTCTCATCTACAGTTTTATATTGAAGCAGTATTTCTTTCAAGAACAAGGTGGGAAAAAGAGCAACGAATAATTATTTTCCCACTTAAAGTGCTGGCGAAGTACAGGTTTCTGACCTGTCAGAATATCAGCAGATTTCAGTGTGTATTGCTTCTCTAAAATATTTTAATTAAAACAAAATCAGATCTTATCCAGATGAAAAAATTGAATATTAACGTTCCATTTCAGAAAAACAAAAAAATTTCAAATTATTTAAAACTTTCCCAGTGAAACCTACTATTCCTATCCTACTCTTCCTATATATATACGTATGTATGTGTATATATATATAAACTACCTCCTATATGAAGAAATTACACAACTGCATTCCAAAGAAGCTCTAAAGGACCTCTAATCTCTTTGTAAATGTATTCTAGCTTATCCTTGCTTAAATATTATAAAAAATAGGCCAATTCTTGCCTGTTCAGATTAAATCAATATGAAACTAATTTACTGTTTTCTCATTAAGACGTCCATCTTATTCAACATAAATTGCTCTCTTACTCAACCGTATATTCTCAACTAGGTACACACCACACACATTTTCCCTCACTGTTTATTAAATAACAAATATATACTGTAGCCTGAAGTTTTCCCTGGGAACTGAAAGTCTGAATGGTTTTGCCTGTAATTTTCAAGGTAATAGCCCATCATTCCTCATTACCTTACACTTTCAACCTGTCTGCATTGCTTCTAGCACAATTTTTATGACTTGCTAACCAGGGTGAGTTCTACATCTCTGTGCAGAGATTCTTCCTTTTTTTTTTTTTGAAAATGATGGAAGCAGAGCTTAAACAACATTGCTACTCAGAAATCTTATTCTAAACTTGCCTTGAATACCTGAAATGGATTCACTTCTACTTTCTACTTAGATTTTTAACAGAGGAAAAATTAGAAGTCCCTGAGCTTTGAAACATGCAATATTAAAGTTGAATTTTGAGGAAGAAAATCAATGGAATAACTTAAAAATTGTGCATACTAACAGTTTCGTTTCTAAAGCATTCTTTCTTTTTATGTACTGGAGAATTCCAGTAATTCCTTGAATACAGGGAAAAAATAATTTTTCTTGGGAATATCAAATTTTATTATACATCCATGTCATAGCCTACAACCACCACAATAAAGGAATCTTTAACAGACTGTAGAACTGTGACAAAGGGCAGAGAACACTTCTAGAGGCTCATAAACAAATTGCAAGGAGAAAATCAATTATAAAGACTTTAATGCTAAGTGATAGAGAAATTAGCATGGGTAATGAAGAAAAGGTTTTTTAAGACAAGTTCCAGCAAGTTAATGTACACCACTAACACAGTATCTCTTACTCTGACATACTCAGAAAATCATCTGAGAGATTTTTAATGTCTCTTAATCTTAAATGAAGGTTAAATTCTATGGCTGCCCACCTTTAGTCAAAAATAGATGTTCAAACTGGTTAACATAACAGAAGATACAAGTATTTATAGAAATCCAGCATGTTCTATAAGCACTCCAATATACTTCAAAGTAATTTTTACATGAAATATAAAAATAAGCTGAAATGCAAGATGTAAAAACTTCAAAAGCCTTTCAAAATTTTTCTGGAAAAAAACAGGCAAATGTGGAAATAAAAACTTGTTTGCACAGTGGCTCTTATATTTCATTACAATTATATTTTCTTTTTACTTTTCTCCAAAGGTTTCTATAAAAGGTGCTTACTTACCTTATATTCAAAACCTTACAAGTACAACATGCTACTGGATGTAGACAATTATTTTCACTTTATTTTAGGTAGTACAAGAGAAAGCAAGTTTCCATTTTTCTGAACCGAAATTTAGTGGCTATCTTCACTGCTATTGATAAGACATGTCTATATTCTGAAATGACATTTCATCAATGGTCTTAACGTCAAGCAAGAATCAAATGTCCCTTCAAATGCCTCATCAGCTCATTTTTTTTACTGAGATTCAAGTTCCTGTCATTCAGAGGAGTTAGGAAAGATTAGTGTTAAAACAGACATTATCGGGTTTTTTCTCATTTAAAGTCTAAGGCAGTTATTTCTTTTTCCTGTAATTTTGAAAGCATAAGAATGCATTTCTCTAAAGCAGTAGCACATATTCAGTGCATGGTATGTTCATCACCGGCATAAAATATATAGTATTTGGAAAGGCAGCACACTGAATAATTCAATGACGATACCTATCAGTCTCATGGATGGTGATAAATCCAGGAAATGCTACACTTCTACAGCATTTGTGGCAAGGAAATTGCACTTAGTACCTCAACCAGCAACCAACATTACTTTCTCCATTTCATCTTCTTTGTGCTCTTATGAGGTTGATTCCTATACTCTTGAGCTGCTCCTTCTCTCTCGTACATTAGAGAGAATTCCTAGTGTGTCATCCTACATTCTTGCCTATGGCTATTTTTTTCCTTTTACTCCCTTCTCTTTCCATATTCCTCCTTCCTACTCTTTCCCAGATTCTTAACATTTTCCCCTTACCAAATGTCTTTCCTCTGCAATATGGTTGTCACTTAGACCACAGTTTTCCCACACCTTCCTTACATCCTTCAAATTCGACCCGCCAGCCTTTACTGCAGAACGCCAGTTAGGATCCCATTGCAGATTGCAAGGACCAGGCTCTCAGCTACACCTTCTACGTAATGGAGAGATAGAAGGGAGCAAGGAAGAAACTATGGCAGGCATGGGGCAGACTGGGAAACAGAGGAACATGGAAGGGAAAACAGGATTTCTCCCTGCAGATGTAGCAAGAAAGTTAGGCTTAGCCTACCTCGTAGACTTGCACCTTCAGAAGGCAACGTTTCGTATGTATGAGCAAGGCTGAAACGGGCAAGCCAAGGAGTCAGACGCTACAGAACAGAAACTTCTAGTTACACCCACATGATGTGACTTGTGACATGATTCTGTTCATCTGACTTGTAGCAGTCAAGAAAAAGGGTTTCCCTCCCAGCTGGCAGGATGCTCCTCTGAGTCTGATAAATGACATCAACTGGTTCTTGGGAGCAGAAGAGGGGAAAGCAGTTGCCTTCTGTGGTGTCTCAGTTTTCTCTTGCCAGCTACACCTTTTCCTCCCCCCGAATCCCATCCGGAGGGCAGTAGGGTCTGCAGTCTCCTCTCACAGAAATGGTGTGGCTCACACTGCCCATTGACACTCTGCCATACATCAGCAGATTCAGGTAACTGATATAGCATCAGCTGTATCGTCTGAGACAGCTTCTAACCATCTGTTACCAAGGGAGTTTTGAACACCACCTGTTTAAGTCTCAAATTTCAACATTCAAAGCTTCACAGGTCATTTTCTATGCAGCTGTAGCATATATTCCAACTAAACCTTCACTTTCATGGATTTCGGAAAATACTCATTTCCTGAGCAATTATGATATCAAAACATAAGCGCCCCCCAACCCGGTCCTACTGCTGATCTATTCTTACCTGCATCCCTCTCATTTTCTGGAACCGAGCTACTGCATCACTGATGGTGTAGACACGAACATGGCCCATGTGAAGCTTCCCAGAAGGATATGGGAACATAGAAAGCACATAAAATTTTGGTCTTGATTTCTAGAAAGAAATTTTTAGAAACTAGTAACTACATGAGATAGCATTTCACTTGAATAAATACATGTACACATCATAACTACAAGGTATCATGAAGAGAAAGAAGGTTCTGCTGGAACTGATCCAAGTAAGCACTGATAAAGCTCATTGATCCTCTTTGGGCCCTAAATGGAGGTGTTTTACCATTCTTTGCCACCATCTCATAAATTCCTATTCACATTTATACAGCACTGGGATATTATGAAAATTAATTAACTTATAATCAACAAAAGATATATTAACAGAATTGAAGCTTAACCAATCACCATTCCCTACCAGAGTATCTGCAACTGATGATCTAAGTGCTCTTAATCTGCCCCACAAAAAAAAATTAAAACAAAGTACATTAAATTTTCTTCATAACAGTTTAAATAATTAATGTTTTACTCCGTATCTACAACAAACGCGGAACTCACTCCTGGCCCGTTATTTCTTGTCAGCTGAACTGCAGTTAACTCAGAGTGACTAAATCATTAGCAATTGCATGAACATCCACTAAATTGAAACTGTTCAGTTTCACTACGTATGCTCAGATCCATAAACATCTTACAAGCAGTACCTTACATAATAAAAAGAAAGTAAAAATTTCATTTAGTTAGGTTTGAGTAAAATGACAAAAGTTACAAAGAAATCAAACATTATCTGTTACATCAATTATTCCTAATACATCTTGATTATCATTGATTGAATTTATCACTGATACCACTGATGCTTGATAAATTCATACGTTATTCTTCTTATGTTAATAATGAAAAAAATTATGGGCAGCTTTTACTATTCTGAATAAAACTCTATTCATATTTATCAAATATTACTTCTTCATCACTTTTGCCCAATCATTGCAAAATCAGAAATAATCTGAATACTTAATTGCAGCACTATACACTATTTGCCTCTTAATATGAGATGTTATTAAATCTACTTCAACTGTAAGGATAAAACAAAAATATAATTAAAAATACAATTTAGAACTTAGCATATGTATGCTATATATGATACCTACATACACATGTATAACCAGGTATCAAAGATACACACCTAAATCAATGTTTACTCTACTACACTATACATGCACATCATTTCCATCGCAGTTTTCTTTCCCAGAAAAAGCAAGCTCTTCTCTCTCTTCAACATTTTGATAGAATGATTTTTTTGATCATTTTAAGATAGATGAACAAAAAACCATGAAGGGGTAAAAAATGTTTTTAAATCAATGTGACTGAGCACAACTATGAAGGCAAAAAGAGTCAGAGACTGAGATACTATTGTTTTCAACATCTTTTATTGCATGGGAAAACTTTTTTTTGCAAGGCACTTATTACTCCTATGAGACTATAAACCAGCAAATATTAAAAAATAATTTCCCCTTAACATAGATTTTAATGAGTCACAGTATGTAATACAATACGTTCGTCTTAACATTGGGAACAAAATCTTGAGAAAATTGTTTATAAAAGTTACACATATAGAAGATGTTTCTTTTAATACTTTAAATAATTAATTCCTAAATATGATACAATAGGCAAAGAAAGAATTGATCACTCAAACACTTTCTAAATTGGGAATTTCATACTTTGCTTATCACTGTGTTTTTCCTCAAGATTTTAAAATTATTTTTTCCACCTATTTCAACAATATTTTTAATAATCTTTTTAATAATTTAATAAATTTTGATAATTTAACACATTTTAATAATGTGTTTTTTAATAAACACATAAAAGTATTTTCCCCTGAAATCCAATCAGGATAAGCCAACTGTACTAAATAAGTTCCAATTAATTTCACTCTAAGAAAACAAAAATATCAAGTAGGTAATCTCCAAATTTCTCATAATGCTTACATCAGTTTCTGAAATTCTGCAGAACTGATCCTTTATTCTTGGGAGCCACCAATTTTCAACTCTTTTTCTTGTCTCCAACCCATAGCTTTTTTCCCATTTCCCCGTCTCACTGTAAATAGTTCTCGTACAAGCAGGAACCAGTCTTCTCTGCCATTTAATTAATCCCAGGAAGCCATTTAGTTGTCTCTTCAAACATGAGGAACAAGTGGCAACTCTCCGACAAACTGACTGCATTCTTAAGGTTATGATATCTGAAAAGAAAAAAATATGTATTTCAGTCTGCAATATATAACAAGAATTCAGTGATTATGATGATTATAAAAATAATTGGTAGCTATGAAACATATTTTAGCTTGACTTGAACTCGGCTGTCTTCCATGGTAGTTGCATTTTATTCCCGTCTCTAAATTGTAAAAGCATGTCTTTTTTAGCAGAGAGAACTAACTGTGGCCCTTGCATGGAACAAAACTGTCGCATGAAGACGTCTTATCTAATGAAATACAATTCTTGCACTCAGTCCGCCATAAAAGCCAAAATCAGTCGACTGAAGGTTCAAGAAGCTCAGCTGCCTTAACAGAAGACGGCTAACAGGGTGTTAGTAAAAATTCAGAATGAAATAGAGAGAAGAGGAAGTTGGATGAAATTATCCTGTAAAAATACTGAATTTGTCACCACTGAAAAGAGATGGGGGAGGATGACTATAATTAGTAGATTTCAACTAGATATTCTGAACCGACTACTTTGCTAAGGCATTCTCTTTCAACTAAAAATCCAGTTAACTCCTCATATGCTTTAGAGTAAATCTTCTAAAACTACTCAGATGTGAGAAAGATCAAATAGTCCGCATATTTGGGGTCAGTCTCAGTAAGATATTTACTGATTTTACTTCTTACAGTAGGAAATACAGCAGTAAGAGACCCCTACTCTGAGATTTCTTCCTCATCTTGACCCCTAATTCTTAAAAAAAAATATTGGGTTTTTTTTAACATCAATATTTCCTGTCCTCTATGGTTGTTTTTTGGGGTTTTTTCCCCAAATTTTGGCCAATACACTTGGCTTGTACCAAGCTAGCTATTTCAGTCATTTCATAACTTTCCTTGCAAAGTTACATCACTAAAATCTCTGTAGAGAAATTCTGATAAGAAAAGGTTTTACTCATGCATTTCCCAAAAGGTAGCAACATTATCAGTAGAAATAATTGCTACACCACCTAATTCCCCATAAACTAGTGGGAGTTGTACTTCCTTTAACATTCACCATATATGCATACACAAACCCTCACTGCCTGCCTCATTACCTGTCTACAAAATTGCACCTTCCCTCTCTTACTTACCAAGCAGACTCTTCTGAACATTTTTTCACTTATGCCACATCAGTGCTTTGAATTTTTGCTAATCTCTGAAATCTCTCTCATTTGTAGTAACAACAAACCCAGGACTGTACTCAGGATTCCCAGTGCAGGTGCATGAGTCATTCAGGAGACACCCAATTTCTCCCCCTCCACAACATTACAGTTATCTCAAAATTAGCACATCAGTACTTTGCAGTTTTTTGCTTATTTTTATTAATTATTTCCTTATTACTTATGTCTTTCTATTACTTTGATTTAATTTACAATGGAAAGGAGTGCTTCCTTATGCAAGCCACTTTCAGCTTTGCTGATTTACAAAATAAGTACTTTAAAGCACAACAGTTACACATGTATAATGCTTCATTGAAGGGAGATGGAGAGGACATAGTCACAAGTTGCGCCAGGGGAGGTTTACATTGGACATTAGGAAGAATTTCTTCACAGAAAGCCCATTGGAATGGGCTGCCCAGGGAGGTGGTGGAGTCACCGTGCCTGGCAGTCTTTTAAAAAAGACTAGACCATAGCACTTGGTTGCTGTAATCTAGTTGACATGGTGGTGTTCGGTCACAGGCTGAACTTGAGGGTCTGAGATCTTTTCCAATCCAATTGATTCTGTGACACAGAAAGGACACAGACCCATGCCTGTGCACAGCTCAAGAGAAGCCCACCTGTCAATGTCACGCCTGCCAGGGCTCTTTTGAGTGACCTCAGGCCATACAGGTCACATGAGCAGGGGTCAGAGCAGTGAATGTGAGTGGGAAAGTGGCTACAGCCACAGTCACAGTGCTAGAGCTAAGCTCATTCAAACACACGTGATTCCAGGATGAGAAAGATACCCACGGTGTCCTTCCCCACTCCCAGACACCCCCTCAACCATAATATGGGACAAACAGCAAATAATGCGATAATCAGCACACCATGCATTGGGCCATGCCAGGACAGAAGACAACCAAATCCAAAGGATGTGGAACTAAGCTGTTTTGCCTTTCCAGGCCTCTGTGCATGGGACCAAGAGAAGCAGAGTGCCCCTCCTTGCCCCAGTTAAGGGTATCTCAGCCCAGTGTTGTGTGGGTCTTACAAGGAGCAGGTTACAAGCCAAAACTGTCCAACTCCGGCAGGTGTGCGGAGAAGGGAGCAAGGGGCTGGTCTGACAGAGAAAGAAATCATAGAACCATAGAATATCCTGAGCTAGAAAGGACCCACAAGGATCCTCAAAGTCCATCTCCTGCACAGGACACCCCAAGAATCACACCATGTGCCTGAGAGCATTGTCCAAACGCTTCTCGAACTCTGCCAGGCTTGGTGCTGTGACCATTTCCCCGGGGAGCCTGTTCCAGTGCACAGCCACCCGCGGGGTGAAGAACCTTTCCCTAATACTTAACCTAAGCCTCCCCTGACCCAGAGACCATTTGGAAAGATGCAGTAACCACACGGGAAACTGAATTAAGGTACTGAAAACTGCCTGGCGAAGACCAGCACATTTCATTCAGCCATGTGGGGGTGTCCCGCCGCTGGACAAGCAAGCACAGGGAGCTCCGTGGCAGTTCCCCAGGCGCGGAAGCGCGAGTGACGGCGGGAGGGTCGAGGAGGGGGGAGCTGCGGCGGCACGAGGCCGCCGGGAGAGCCGGCTGGGTGCGGGCAGGGAGACCAATGGAGAGGGCGCCGGGAAGCCGCGGGCAGCGGGGGGGGCGGCGGCCCCAGCGGGCGGGGGGCGAGAGGCGCGGCCGGGCGGGGGGACCGTTACCTGCGGGCGCCCTCCCTCAGCTCCCCCGCTTCGCCGCGGGCGCCGCCATCTTAGTGTCCCGGTGTCGGAGCGGGGCGCAGGCGCCACCTCCTCCTTCGGCACCGCCCGGCGGGGGCGGGAGTTCCGTGAAAGGAGGGAGAGGGAGTTCCCACTTCCCGAAGTCTAACGTGGGAACGTAGATCAACAGTAAATTAAAAGAAAATAAATTAATTGACAGAGATCGATCTCTGTATAAGCTGCCCAGGTCCTGTTCAGCCTCGAGAAGAGGCGACTGAGAGGGGTTCTTCTTGCGTATAAATATCTAAAAGGTGGGTGCCAAGAGGTTGGAGCCAGGCTCTTCTTGGTGGTGCCAAGCAATAGGACAAGAGGCAACGGGCAGAAACTAATGCACGAGAACTTCCACTTGAATATGAGGAAGAACTTCTTTACTGTGGGGGTGACGGAGCAGTGGAACAGATTAGCCAGAGAGGCTGTGGAGTCTCCCTTACTGGAGATACTCAAGAACCGTCTGGATGCAATCCTGTGCAATGTGCTTTGGGATGACCCTGTTAGAGCAGGGAGGTTGGACCACATGACCCAGTGTACTCCCCTCCAGCCTGACTGTTTCCGTGTGATTAATCAGCATATACAGATAGCCTGGAAAGTGACCATATAGTTTAGGGCTAGATTTCAGTAGCTTTTGACTCTCAATAATTTTATTTCCCATCTGTGCTTTTTAAGATGCAGATTCTGAAATAAAGGCAATGATTTTTTATGTGATGTCTTTTTGACTAATGAAAGAAAAAAGCAGAGGTCAAGGAAGGCAATCTAGCACAGCATAGTTAATTCTACCTCTGCCTGGAAAACATCTTACCCTGTTGTCAACACTGTGCAGTTCAGAGTTGGTTTTAATTACTGCAAGTAGCTTGTAGTAGCCTCCAAGGAAATACTTTTTTTCTTTTCTCTCTATTTTTTTTTCCTGGTGGATTGTGCCCTTTTTCTGCTGGCAACTGTTGATTGTTTTCATTTCTAGACCTTTTTCTTCACTGCTGTGTTTCCAACAGAGTTTAAATAGACACATTCTGTTTATGCAGTGCAATGCCTAGAAAAGTCAACCTTTTTGTAGTAGAGAGGTAGGAGCTTCTTATGTAACTAAAAATAAGCATTTACTGAGTATAAGCTTTCCGCTTGGTTGTGTGTACCTGTCAAGGATACTTAAATTATAACCTTTTCACCACGAAAATGAACAGAGAGCAGATTTGACGCTTACCCTGCTTATAAACTAGTACAGTTTCACCACAACTATGGCTGAGACCCTTTCCCAGGATAAATGAGAGCTTGTGACCAGCAGGGACTTGTTTTCACCTCACACTGACCATAACCCCTGCGCTCTCCTGACATGTCTGAGTGAATGAGTGGAAAATTTTCCCAGAGATGTTAGCAGACTTGCATGAGACCACAGAAAAAAGGTCAGTATCTGATTTCAGAGGAAAGCTTTGGTGTGCTTTTGGCTGTCCTCTTGACAGCATGGGACAATTAGTCATTGCCATTTCTGGGACTTACTGATGACTTGAGATCTTAGTGTTTTTGAAACAGTGATGCCAAACAGTTACTGCTTAATAGCTAAACATCTCACTACTACTTCTTCCATGAATAAGCCAATAAATAAGCCCAAATGCCAAGTAACAATGTATGTCTGGATTATTTTTGGTCTTCATGGATTTTCATACTACTCAGAATACTTTTGCTCTTTTTTCCTTCTGAATATGTTTCTATTTGGTCTCAGTTTTTCTCACGTAGTTTCAGTTTCTGTTTACAGAAAATCTTGCAGCTTGTTTAGCTTTATTTGATACTGGTTGTCTTCCTCACTATTAGAATCCAGACTACACAATAAGTGCCAATATAATCAGTGGAAAGGGACACAAGATTTTTGTATATTCTCAGGGTAAATTCCCAGTCGTGTCTTGACAGAATTTATCTACATGTTCTAAGTAACACACAATTCAAACCTGTGTCAAATATGCTTGGCTTGTATTTGTTAGCAGATAATGAAAATCATACCAGCAAGTCCTTCCAGAAGAAAACAAGGAATAATAGAAAATGGTTTGGTTTGGGTTTTTTTCTCTCGTTTATTTTTAATATTTTATATTAAATATTTCATTTTATATTAACATTTTACACCATTTTGCACCCATAGCCAAGACTTGGTACAATACTTGGTTTATAAACCCCTCCCAGAAGTACCCATTTCATCAGAATCACGAGCTACATCTGAGTTTAACCAAGCCCAGTTTGGGTTGTTGGTTAATATGGTGAACAGAGAAGAGCTGGAGGCTCCAGATGGGCCCAAACCTGAATGTTCCTCAGGTATGACAGATCTACTTTTGTGTATAGCATCTGTCTAACTTTCTAGGAAGCATTTAGGATTGTGATTAATTTAGTATTAATCTAAACAGATTATCCTCATCTTCAAGCAAATCAAATACATAAGTAGATTGTCAGGGTCAGAAAGCAATGTTTTAGTGAAATGAATGGATTAAAAAGATAAGACAAAGGTCTAACTACTCAATCAGCTATAATCTTGATGACAGAGCTTGAGAAATGTAGGTCAATATGTTTAATGATAGATAATTCAACAGTCCAGAGATTGAAATATATTTAAAAGAATCATAACTAAATTTTAGACAGTGATTGGACTTTCAAAATGTTTTCAAGACAACATAAAATAATTGTCTCAATATTTTGCTACTTCTGCTTAGTCTGAGCTCTATGACGGTGTCCTCAGTTGAGGTGAAGAGCACTACATACACGAAGTAAAGAGGTTTTCATTTGCAAGCAAAGACTGACTACTGTTTGACATCAGGTCCCTTCTCTTTGGAGGTGGGAAACTCTCAAGTTCCTGAGCTGAATCCTTCAGGAATCATGAATCAGAGCCGTGAGCTGCACAGCCCACCATATGAATGAAAATTAAATTCAACAACACCTTGTAGCTCAGGCAGAGGTTGGAGACACCATTCACTCATCCTCTCTCCCTTATTAGCCAGTAACCCTGCATAGTGCAGGGAGCAAGGGACACAAGGCCTCAAATGGCTCATACTTTTCCAAACAGGGTACCTCCCCCACTATCCCATGGTACCCACCTTCCCCATGTGGAGTTTTGCTTCCTATCCTGGGCTGTTTGCTCAGTCTCCTTCCATTGTGAGAAATTAATGATACAGTGACATTTGTATTTGCCTTAATAGCAGTAAACTATTTTCCATATGGCTGATACTCTCTTGATTTCTTTTTTCGACTTCACACTAATTTGTTTGTTAGGAATTTTGTTAATCCACACTGTTAAGCCTGAGGTTGATTGAGTAATCAGGTAATTCATTAGTTCCTATATGGGAAATGTGCAGAAGTGCCCCAGTTGTCTGTTACTTAAAAAGAAATGCTTCCCGCTTTTCCATACAAGTATAATTTTGCTTTTGCTGATAGTTACCAGAATTGATGTTTGTGTTTCCTGGCATTTCTCTTTTGCTCCTACATCAACAACGTGACTAGTATTTTTTCAGCCTCCTACAAAAAAAGAATTAAACCCCAGCATTTGGAATACAAAATAATTTTTATTGCCTTCATACTTCAAATCCCAGCACCATTTAATGTAATTAAAAAGTTGCTTGGTTGTTTTTTCCCACTAAACTCCTTGAGTGTTGCTTTTGCTTCTGAGTTTCATTTTGCCACTGTTTATATATACGTGCATTTAGTGGTTTTGCTTTAAACCACAAGCTCAGATAAAAAATGCGGGTGATAAGATTGCAGGGAAGAATATCACTTGAGAATACAAAAAATCGAGTAATTAATGGACCAAATGTAAGAAAAACCCTCTCAAACCATATCCACCACTTAAGCCCAGATCTCAAAGGGAAGAATTCCAAGTGACCTCATGAAGATAATAGAAGCTTCACTTTTGCAATAGATTTTGTTTTACAAGCACTCAAATATTTTGGTAGTGAAAGAATAAACTCTTGAAATGGATAGGAGGTAGAATATACTTTTGGGATAGAAAAGAACAGATTTGGGCAAGACTGGTTGCATTACTAGGAGTGGAGCTTAACTTGTAAGTTGTGAGTTATGTTAACTCGTAACCACTATTACCTGATAGGGACCCCTGGTGGCCTAGTGGTTAGCATGCGGGACTCTCACCGCTGCAACCCGGGTTCGATTCCCAGTCCCTCCCGGGCAGATGGAACCCGTTAGCCCTGTGAGGCCATCCATCTATGAGAAGGACACTCTAAACAAACCTACGTCCTGAGGACCTCACTGCCATTGTCCAAGCTTGCTTGGCCCCGGCAGATGAACCTTAGGATTAAAGGGTGGGCTCAGTTCAGCGCAGGCTGTGTCTCACCTAAAAAATCCATTGCGCAGGCTGGAAAGGTAAAAGACCTTTCCCCAAATCTTCGTTCGCGAAGATGGGCCATTATTACCTGATACAATTGACACCCACTTCAGCTGGGGACTGGCCTTGATGACAGTGGGTTCTTGTCATCCAAACCAACACAGGTTCATCATTCCTTGGTTTGGCAAAATGAAAAAGAATTTACACAACGCATCAGTGGAAGAAGAGATCAGCTATATAAAAGTCAGCAACCTGCTCACCCTATCCAGGGGTCTGTACTCAGTCACCAGGATGGCCCTGTCTGGTTGGAAAATACCTGTGCCTGTCCCTGTCCCACTCATTAAACCACTGAATGATATGGAAGAATTTTGAAAACTAAGTGGAGTCACATTTACCAGCACTGTTTTAGCAGGCTGACGTTGGTCCCTAAGCCTGCAGCTGGGACATGGGACTGAGTCCTTTCTGAGACCTAAGTGAGCCTAATTCTGACAAGATTTTATGTAACATTTGTATTGTTTTGGGTGTTTGCAGAGGGGTGCATCTAACCCCAAATGCACATCCTCCATGTTCTACAGAAAGATATTAGACCAGTGACAGCAGCTTATTACTGATTAAGACTAAAGTGTGTGAGTAGGTGTATGCATATAGGTGGGGAGAAGTTGTCAGAGTCAATACACATCTGGTTTTTTGCCTTTCATCAACATTTCAGTTTTCAAAAAAAGTAATCAGTGCTGTGTTTTTGTCTTGGCCATCTTCTTCTAATGCACTAGCACAATTTTGCTGTTGGTTTGAACTAGTTATACCCAGTGTTGAGCAAAACTAACCCTTTGCAGCATTCAAAGTTATAAATTTCTTGCTTTTAATCTGGAAAAAAGTTTTTTTGTAAGACTGTTTAAAATTTTGAATTTACAGTCAGAGGAGTAAGAGATCAATCTTTATGAGGTGGTGGGCTCTGGTGATACCATATTGTCATTAAGCTATCTGCAACTCCAGGGCATCTGGGACTGTTATGTCTTCTTATTGCAGCTAGGAATGCAAATTTTGGAAACCCGGCTTTTCATTCTTCTTTCTTTCTTGAAACATGTCATTTGAGATGGCAAGTCAGTTGTGTGCTGAGAGGCAGGTGATTCCAGCTGCTTGAAGCTATTAGCAAAGGCTGCCATGGTGCTGTAGTACATATCCCTCTACACATATGTCAGGGAGAAGATCATCCATCTGGAGAGTCACCTTATGGAGAGACGCTGTACCTTTCTTTCTCCACCTTTACTCACAATAAATTTTTGTATTACAAAAGTGTGTGCTACCATGTCAGACAAGAAGGAATAACATGACAGATACCCATAAATTAAGCCCTTGTCATATGATAACCTTTCTTTCATTAAGAATCAGGCCCTCATATTTAAAGTAGGTGGTAAATGGACATTTTCTGTTCACTGTGACTATTAAAACAGCTTTTACACTGATGGACAAACTTCATCATTGCAATTATCCAACAGCTAGATTGCACTTGAACTTTGTGATGCTATCTGTCAGCAGGGAACAGTTTGAGTGCTGGGTAAAATCATCCTGCACACTGGGTCTGTCTCATTGGCTGTCAGCTGGCTCTGGAAGAAGAACTGGAGTGGAAGAGGAAAAAAAATATGCAAATCTATAATTAATGAGTATTAATAAATCTTTATTTTATGGACAAGTTAAAATGCTAGTATTTCCTAAAGACCTGTGCAGCTTGGAAGCTGTTGTGTACACATATTTATATGTATATGTTGTCTGTGTATATATATAAAACCACATAACACTCATATACACATACATATACGTATACGCACATTTTCTATCTATATGCATATAAACATGCCCCAAATGGAAGTGAAAATGATCTACCTCCATTTTTTTTGTATTTCTACATACAGTATAATTACCAAAGGAGAAAGAATGATTAAATTATTCTTTCTAGTTAAACATAAAACAAGATGAAAGGAGCCTGGGTTTACTGAGGGAACATGGTGCCAGAATAATCTGATAGCTTTCCTTAAATGAGATAATGGGTTTTCCAAAATAAAAAATGTGATAAATCTCATTTGTACCTTAGCAAAGCAGTTGAAACACTCTTAAGTGGGAAAATATTAATGAAGCAAAATAAGATTGAGGTTAACAGAGGACATGAAAGGTGAGGAAGAACTGACTAATGGGAAAGGGCAGAGGAAGAGAAAGAAGAGGAGTCAAGAAACAAGTTACTGTGAATTCCTCAAGGGTCAATTTTAGGACCAGTGCTGGTAATATTTTCATTAAGTACATTAGCATGTGAGTCAGTGGGTTCTTCAAATCTGAAGATGAAGGGACATATCTAACATGTAAGAAGACTATTGTATATTAAAACCTAAAGTGGGAAGAAGAGTTTGATTGGAACAGAATGTCAGGGCATACACTTCAGAGTTAAGGAGGAATTTTTCTAAGGGAGACAAGTAATGACTCAGGTGGAGAGAACTCTAGGTGTCAGAGATGATCACAGTGTGACTATTGAATTGACCATGGGGTGACACCATGAAGAATGTGTACATGCTCACAGCGTACATCAGACAAGGTATTTCCAGCAGAAAGTGAAAATTTCATTGTAGAAGGCATGGATGAATGTGCGTCTACAACACAGCTGCTGCCACATTTCTCTGAGAAGGATTAATTAATCTGCAACAAGTGCAGAGGTTCCATAAAACATGTCACAAGAAATGACATAAAGTGCTGCTTAGTCTAAAAAATAAAAGCTATTGTAGGGTACTGAATTTTTTCTGAGGATGTATTGGTTGGCCTAGTACCAGCAACAGAGAAGAGCTGTTTAAGGAAAAGAATAAAAACTCCCAAGTAACCATATAACATTTAGACTGGAAAGGAACAGCAGGTTCTCATTATTGAATCAGAGAGGTCCTCTAACAACCTTTTAGGAGTGGAAACTGCTTCCCCTTCCAATTACTCTACAACTTTTAGGACAAAAGGGCCTGTTAACATAAAAGGTTATGTGGCACGATCTCTGTGGAAAGCCAGGGCCTGACCTAGGTTTGGTAATGCAGGTGGCCTCTTGAAATACTGTAACTGGTCATGCAAGTCCTTATTTCCCTGGAAAAATTACTTTAGGAAGTAACATTTAAAAAGGGAGCCTTGCTCATTAGGATTTAGCTTGGAATCACAACGTAAGGCAGATACAGCCATGCTATCCAACCTGTGGGTACAGCAGGAAACCTGAAGGTCTCGTAGATGTAGTGCAAAGTTGGCATTTCTGTAAATCACTTTCTGTTCCCCCTCCAAAACTCATTATGCTTTAATAAAAATGAAAATTTACATTCCAATAGGAGGAAGATTCTTCTGCACATTTTTCAGCAAAACCCTAATCTGGCTTGCAGGCATACCAGATGTACCGGATAAGCTCACTCAGCATTTCTTACTCCCATTGAAATGACTTGCTAGAGACAGGCAGGAGGGGATGTTCCATGCCTTCGTGTTCCAAAAAGCAGATTCAAGCAAAGAACATGCAATTTCAGCAGAGGACATACCTTGATTCATACTTTGTTGACGTAAGAAAATCACTTGTTCACTCAAGAATGACCTAAACTCAGGAATGATAGTCATGGTGACTCAATGCTGTTCTTTATCAGCATTTTTTTACAATTGAGCCATGGCAGCTCCTTGTGGTCAGGGTGATAAAGTGGGTAGTGCTGAAAGGGATAAACAGACTGTTTTCTTGTACTAGGGCATTGTGTCCATTTTATACCTAAGGTAGCCAGACTGTGTGTGTCACTTTGTCCCAGGCCAGTGAGGAGCTGTGTATGGGAACCCTGCCTTGGGTCTGTGGAGCCCACTCTGGGCATGAGGCTGGGGACAGTGTTCACCAGGGCCTGTTTTAGCTGAGGAAGGCTTTACACTAAGGGAGAAAGTTCATGAGTGGCAACAAAGCATACAGCATACCTAAGTCAGACTCTGTTGCCTACAGAAAGAGACGAAGAAGGGAGCTGGCCTCCCCCAAGGGTAGCTTTTGTCAACACCTCGCTCAGCTGGGCCCTCTGGGTAGGATGGACTGTTGGGAAGATGTGAAAGGTGCAGGACATCTTGACACTTTAAAATTAATATTTTATGTTCCTTTACCAATCTGCTGATTCTCGTTATGGATGGACAGGGAGGAAAAGCTGCAGAAAATCCAACAGTGTATGAGAACTGAGCATGAGAAATTTCATGAAACATTAGGTGTGATGTTTTTCCCCAGTCTGTGTGCTGATCTGGTAATGGTGAAGGCTATTTAGCTGGGGGAGCCTTAGCAGAACCAGCACAAGAGTAACTAGATACTAGACACAGGAAGCCACTGTGTCAGGAATGGTGTGCACAGGGAGACTGCCTGCTCACACTCCAGCAGAGAGACTATAGTGCTGCTTTAGGATACTGCTTATATTACAGCTGGGAGAGTTATGATGCTATTATGATACCCTGCTGTCTCATGGAAGTGCAGATACCTTATATTTTTCATTAGCACTATTTGCATCTCTGAGTTCTGTTAAAGGAATTTTAAATTTAATTTTCTTAGGAAAGGAAGCAAACAGGATTGGTAATGCATTGTGGATGCTGTTTGATGTCTGGCAGTTTTCTAACGATTACTTAGTATGATTTAACTTTTTTTTCCTCCATTTTTATTGATTTATTAATGTGACTATCAACAAATATATTTAATGTCATGTAGACTACAGAGATGTTACGTCCATTACATAGAAAGGACTTGGTTGATAGCTATAATGCATATGCTATTACAATCCATTGCTACTAGATAGAAATCCTCTTGCTTCCCAATGATTAGTTAATTAATAGGACATTTGAATGCTCTGGACTGCAGTTCTTAAATACCAATTAACACCTCCTTTTCAGGACTTGATATTATGAAACCTGCCATTCATTTTCTCTCTGTAGTTGAAATTATAGGAAAAGATGTCACAAAAACTGTATAAGGAAGAGGGGTATATTGCTTCTTAATAGAGGATGTTTGAGATTTGTATGATATAGCTAAAAAAGAAAATATATTTTAAATGTTAAGTAGTTATATTTCGACAATATAAGACTTTTTACTTGAGTCCAACTTTTCTTTTAACAGTTGAGAGTATGTCTTTGGAGACTATGGCTCATTTTAGATTCTGTTGCCATAAATAAAGTCAACCATACCAAGTTATACTCTGGAATTCAAGGCAAGTTTCACTTCTGGTTATGCAGACCCACAGGCGTGCTGTGTGTCCTGTTCTTGTGTCCTACATGGGAAGTACAGAGTTGCTTCAGTAGCCACATTCCACTTCTTTTTTGGTTTAGCTGGAACTTGTGAAAAAGGCTTTGCATGAAGTCAACAAAATACCAAAACACCACTCATGTACTCTGTATACACAACTCGTACAGTCAGGTTGCTACTTTTGATTCTTACTTCTAAAGGGCTTTTTTGATGTATTTTTTCCTGTTAACACTCCCAAGTCTAAGCAGAGCATATAATGTTTGCAGTTTTTATACATGTTTTGCAAACCAGATACTTATACTATTAACCTTATGCTAATTTAAATATTGTTTTCTACTCTTTAACATGCAAAAGCCCACTAGAGGAGTTAAGATTAGAAGGTAGCGTGACAACCAGAATCCCCAGCCCACATTAGCACTGCTTTTACATGAACACAATGCTAAGATTTCTTAAGGTCTGTCCAGGATTTTTAGTGCTTGTTCTTTTGTAAATGTTTTGCTGTATGTGTAGAAAAAACATAGTGTTTGTGTAAAGAATAACAGAATGATTGAGGACTACTTCTTACTCATTTTCAGGCTTCCATTGAAGTACTCCTCACTTCTGTAGTAAAAACCAAAGGGCTTCTCACATGCTTGCCTGCTTGCAGCTGAAGTGTTAATTCAACACAGGGCACTTGCCACAGGACACTGTGGACAATCACTCAGCAGCACTTTCTGGACTGCAGGACACAGTGTGCCTGACATCATGCTGGGGAGCAGTGACACTGCTGGAGAGAGTGGTGGTACCTCTATACATCCAGTGTCACAAATGCATGTTTGAGAGCATTTCATGAGCTGGAGTGATGCTGGCAAAGGGTGTTGGGTGATGTCTCCAAAACATCTTCCTAATACAGTGGAGTTTCAGGGAGCTTCTCTGTATGCTGAGGGAGCCTGGAGCTAGCACAGACACTGACTGCACAAATGTGTTGGGAGATGGTTACCACAGGCTGTTAGAAGTTTCTGACTTACCAAACTGCTGGTGGGAAATCAAATCACAGTGCTTTCATGATAGAAATCTACCAAATGACTGTACTACAGATTATTCACAGGTTGAAAATGGCTGCCCACTTTAGTCATTTGAGCTTTGACAAAATTGGAGAAGAACAACTAGAAAGCAAAATTTACATACCAACAACTTTCCAAAAATCTGAAAGGAGTGATGGAGAATTAGGTGGGTAAAAAGATGTCTAAGAAATCGACATCATGCTTTTAGACATGCCATTAGAGAGAAGAAAATAATTAAGTTTAGAAACCCTAAAATGGTCTGTAGTGCACATGCAAAATGCACTGGGGCAGTGCTATGGCTCAGTGTCTTGTGAAGTACAAGCTGCAAACTGAATGCTTTGAATCCCCTGGGAAAGCAAACAGCCTTGGCTTTCTAATGATATAAAGCAATTCATTCCTGCCTTAATGCCTCCAAGGGCTCTGTGTCTTGAGCCAGATTCTGTTTCAATGCTCATAGACTTGTTTGGGGGCTGCAGGCAAGAGTAGTTTTTGGTGATTCAATTCATGTCTTAAGAAGGAAAGAGAAACATTTGTCTGACGTTGTTTTGTGTTTTAAAATTGTAGGTACTCTTCATAAAATTTTGGTGTGAGAAGCCACCATGTCGTGTGTACTTGTTGGTGTTTGTTGTTCTCCAAGGAGAAGGAGGAGGCCAAAGGTGCATGACAAATGGAGCTTGTTAGATATTTAGCTGGTTGTCCAACTACCTACTTTCTGAATGGAGTGTAACTGATAATGCTTTTTGGTCCACTCCCCTGGATATCACATGGTTAAAACTGACCACCAGGCTTTGTGAACCATTAGTCAAGAAATTTCTTGACTTTCTTTGCACAGTAAGAAGCCTTCTTTGCAAAGTCTTCTTCATCATTACACTTTCTGTTCACTACATTCACTACATCACTACATTTTCTGTTTTGCTTCTTTTCCCCCCAAAGCTGGGAGAACCATGAGATTTTCCTGACCTGCAATTAAGCAATTAAGCATTAGTCCAGGATTTTCTTGATCACAAAGATCAAGAAATAGGGGAAAAAGTAAAGGGCTTTTGTTTCATTGAGACTTTTATGTAGATGCTGAGAAGGGGTAGCACAGTACATTATGCCTCAAAAACATAAATACTTTACACAACCCTGGCAGTAATCTATGGAATGATCTCACAGTAGTTAATTCATTTTGGGTTTCAAATACTTGCTTACCTCTTATCTCATTTTTAAGTTCCCCATATCCAGTGACTTACAGCTGAAGAGTTGAGACTTCATATAACCTAACAAGGAGCAAGCTACTATAAATTTCAAAGCTTTCCTTGAGTCCACAGGAAGACATGAATACCTTTACCAGCCAGGGATTTGCAAAAGCAGTCTAGACTTTGTAAAAACAGTTATTATTAGTATTAGATCTCATCATTGGATTCTGTATACACAACAAGGGGAAAAAGAAAAGATCTCAGACATGACAGGATTTTCTTTATGTTTTGATCTTTGGTTTTGTAATCTGTAGGAACTAATGTACAAATCAAAATGCTAGCCAATCTCTTCCAGAAATCTGGATTCTCACAAAGATGAGCATATAATAATAGTTTTGCTTTTGCCCAAATAGGCAGGTTTTTCCATCCCATTGTTTCCTACAGTCCCTCATCTCATTGAGCCGCTGCAGCTAAAACCTTTCTACTTCCTCTTAAACCATCTTGATGACTCTCTCCTTTGATGTTTGTGATTAAAAAATACAACAGGAAGATGCCACCCAACAGCAGAAGAGGCTTCCACATGAGTTATCTTCTGTAGCTATAAACCAGCAGCAATGGATTTTTCCCCAGAGGAAGGTGAGGGAGACCAAAGGCAGCAGTGGTAACAACTTTCCCGCTGACAAACCTAAAACTACAAGAAAGAGGATTTACAAGGTTTGTGCAGAGGAGTCAAGTAGCAGACCTCAAAACTGAACCTGGATCCCCTGACATCCAGCTCCAACTATAACTGTACGGACACCTCCGCTGTTTCTTTGTGATTGCCAACACAGGGGTATAAATCCAAGCAAGCAGTGCTGAGCACTTTCAGCTCCCACCAAAGTAAGTAAGACTCAGAGGTGCTCAGCCCTGTGCTGCTCTTGGCAGGAAGGTGGCACTGGACCTGCTCTAGGCCAGCACTGGTTCAACCTCTGCCACCCCCAGGCTCTGCTACCTGCCTGCATCAGCCACCTTCTTCTATTTCTCGTATGTCTCTAATCCACCAAACACACATGTGGGAGTATCTAAATTAAAAATAGCAACCCAGAAAAAAAATGCAGTGCACTCAGAGAGCTGATTTGCAGCTGAATTATTCATCCCCACATATCCCTCTCATCCCAGGATGATAGTACTGGAGCTGTGCAGGTGTAGCCTGGCTCAGGGACTGGTGATGCAAGGGAGAGACAACAACCTTGTGGGTGTCTGTCCCCTGTCAGCAAGCTAAATTTCCCACTGGTCAGCTCATCTGTCTTTTTATACCAACTGCCATGTGAAAACACCTTAAACCACCTCCTCGCTTCCCTCTATGTCACCTCCCTTCACTTATTACTTACTACCCAATAACCAGATTAATGCAGCTCAAAACTCTCAAACCCAAAGAAATGAATTAGTCCAACGTTTTAAAAGGTTAGTGGAATATTCTGTTCCATTAACACCAAACCTTAGTAGAGAAACACATGAAAAAGCTGTTCCTCTGCTTTTACTGGCCAGGCCTGAGCTGGGGTGCTTTGGTGGGTTGCCAGCTTGCGAAATTGCAATTTGCAAGAAACCTTGAGTGATTTTCCCTGTGTATCTGCAGGGGTGGCCCTTGGTTTTAATCAGTGCTCTGGTTGTTA
Organism: Neopelma chrysocephalum; assembly: GCF_003984885.1. Lineage (NCBI taxonomy): Eukaryota > Metazoa > Chordata > Aves > Passeriformes > Pipridae > Neopelma > Neopelma chrysocephalum. The sequence continues at coordinate 13,669,859 of NW_020897695.1, read as the reverse complement.
TTGCAGCGTGTGATTTAGAAAAATTGCTGGCAGTTAATTGTCACTTTTTTGCAAGGAATTTTTGTAAATAACGTTTTTACTTCCACAGAGAATCATTCAATTATCAGAGCAACCATAAAAACCTCAGGAGACAGAACATCCTGTGACATGAAAGAAGGAAAAAAACCCCAAACACGGACTTACCTTCAAAGTAGTCTTCATGGTTTCTGGCTGGCATCCTGCTTCCTGTGCCTGGTGCCATATTTGGCATGGCCTCCCTCACCACCATATTCCTGGGCTGGTGCCTCGCAGGACCCCCCTCAAGCATCCTCCCTGAGGATCACGCCCTGCTGTGAAACTCATGGGCACATGAAAGCCAAATGACAACTGGCAATGTAAGCAAGATGTTTGTGTTGCACAAAACACAGCTCAGTCCCAGATTCCTCTGGGCGATGGCTTCTATGTCTGTCTGCTTCTCTCCATTTACTCTCCTGTCTGTGGTATTCCAGCTCAAATTTTTTTCTTCTGTGGTTTCTGTAGGATAACTATGTGAGTGTGACACTTCCATGTCATTCCTGCAACCTGCGGTCATATGCCACCAAGTCATACCCAATCCAGTTGTGGCTGCTTTGGAGGTGCGTTGGTGTCTTAGGAGGCTAATCATCTCCCACAAAACTGCAATCACTTCATTCTGAATTACAGCAAATTCCTCAGAAACACATAATGAAGACATAAACCCATGTAAGAATGGTCCCACCTCACTTTGCTTCTCCAGGCATTAAAAAGGGAAGGTTGTGATGGTTTCAGTAGCACCCTACCCTCTCCTAGGATCCAGCATATCTTTCCAGCTTCCACCTCAGCCTGAGGTTTTGCACAGGTGGAGCAGAAGACAGAGATTTGTTTTGGGTGTTAGCCAAAGTGACCATGGGACCAAAGTGACCAAGAGAAATGGATAGACAGCAGCTGTAAATCAGGGATTGTCCAAGGAAGCACTTGCTACCTGTATAGAAATGCTACCACCTCTCTCGAGTTTCTAACCTAATTCTGTAGCTCAGCGATACAGAAGGCTGTGCCAGACATCAATCTGGGCACTTGCCTCAGGGTTTCTGCTTTGCTTGCTTCTAGTTGGCACTCCATAGCATCACCCCTTCACAGCAGTGAGATTTCCCAGTGGGAGCTGCAGGGAGCAGGTCTGCTACTCATACACACGTGGGCATTCTTCTCTGGGACGTAAATGCATAGGCTCATGCCCTTCCAATGAACGGCTAGAAAGAAGCCCTCCAGTTTTCACAGCTCTCTATGGCTTTTGCTACATTTAGTATCACCTTGTCTTTAGCTGATAAATCTCAGCTGTGAAGCAGCTGTTCACTAACCACTGAAATGGGGCCAATTTCTCCAAAAAGAGCCATTCAGCAACAGTCTCGCTACTTTCTGTATTCATGTATATACTCCATACACTTCTTTTTTGCAGCTAAACATTAGTTTCATGTGAAGATTTGCTGAGCAGTGAAAGATAAAGCAGGCTGGAGAGAGGAGAAGAGAGCCAGGGAATGCTATTTGTGTGATGTCAAAAGAGCACCAGATTTTACTGTTATCTTTAATGAAATGCTGAAGGGCAAGGTGAGAAAATGGAGATTTGTTAGCACCGATCATAGTTCTTCTTTCACTGGACTCACAAAACAGCAGGAACTAGGGAAAAGAGAGAATTTTGAGTGGCATTCGGCTGTATATTTAAGCATGAATCATCCTCCATCTATTGCAGTCTTTTTTTTTATGTAGTTGAATTTTCATGAAGGAATATATGAACTTTGGTTACAACAGATGTCATCTTGAAGGGTTTTTTCTTTTAATATCTGACTGTAGACCCAGTATAATAGGCAATATTGGGCTTTCATCTTTCACCACTACTAGCTATAAAATCCAGAGGAGATGATCATTAGCATGCATTACTTAAGAGAAGTACAGCACTCAGTGAGTCAGGGTACAGACCAAGAATTAATTGTTGAAGAAATTAAAAAAAAATTGAAGAATGGACACATTTGAGAATATTGCAGTCTGTCCAGACTCCAAAGAGCCAGTGTAGAGTGAAGATGGCTAATGTGTTCCCCTATGGCTTCCCTGAAGGGATGCAGGAAGAATTTGCTGGGAATGCAATGGCCAGTAGGAACATGGTTGGGGTCTGAAAGGGCGAGGTTGGATGGTGGGATCTTCCAGCTCCAGCTCTATATTTCTATAGGAAAAATAGTCACTCACTGAGCTGAAAATGTCCACGGTGGCTGCCAGAGAGAGGAGCAAGAGCTGGACAGAGTGCAGGTTGCTGGAGGCACCTTTTAACAAGATGCTGGGAAGCAGGCTTCAGTTTTCACAGCCCATCAGTATGGACTGAACCATATGCAACAGGGTGGTGGACTAGGGGATATGCGTACTTGGAGACACATGGAGAAGTGCTGAAGAGGCCATGCTCTATAGCAGCATCCTCAGCTAGTGCATAGCACCCAGGGCTGCAGCTGAAACAGAGCCTTTTAGTAGCTCCCTACATGATTACCCTACTGAGCTTTCCTTCAAAACATTTAAATATCTCCTGAACAACTGTCCTGGTGGCAAAGCCTAGCCTCTGCCATGCTTTCACGATTCTGAGAGTTCTTTGTTGCTATTATTATCCACCCTGCCCTTTATGCCATGCCAACACTGCTGCTGATTTGTCTGCTGTATTTCAGCGCCTTTTTCAAGACCCCATTTTCCCATGAGAATATTTTCTCCTGATTTACATGGGGTGTAGTGGTTCAGACCGTTAGGGACAAGAATGACCACATAACTCACCTCAGCCTGCAGGCTGCATAGCAAGATGTGCAGTGAAATATTTATGGAGAAGCTGCCCCAGAGCAGTTTTTTGGGGGGATGAAGAACAGGTTCAGCCAATGCAGTGTTTCTTTCCTCTTCCAGCATGATTGCAGGGTTCTTTGCTTAGATCATCACTTTGTAAAGAAATTCTTTTTGACAAACAATCATCTTTTTTCTGCTAATTTTCAACAAATGTCTGCCAACTCTCTCCTATACTGCGTCATACATGTGCCCTCCAGATTACGCTGTCCTGATAAGTTCCTGTTCCTTTCACATCTTTTCTAGCTTTGGTAAGTCATGAAAAGCAACCCAGACCAAAATTATCTGAAATCAGACTTAATTTAAAAGATCAGATTCTGCCCTCTCATGCTTAAACCCAACAAAAGTGCCCCCAAAGCTCATTCATCAGTGGAATTGCCAGGAGGATGCTGCACCCAGTGCAGAGCACAGGTAATGCACCAGTACAGTGCCCCTCAGGTGGCTCCACAACAGTTACCTCTCCTTAGCAGACTCCCCTCTGCTTGCTCAGAGTCCTGTTGTGAAAACTTTTTCCTATTTGTTTACTAGATTGGCTCTAGGAGATGTGTATGGGTAAGAATGACAATTTGAAGATGGAAGTTGAATCGGCTCTATGTGTCCTGCTCTCAGAAAACAGTGCTTTACATTGTGTTCCCCCATTAGCTAAGACTACAAGAGGATTATTTTTCTTCCATGGACTTCGTGTAGTACAAGACTCCAAAAATGTTGATGTGACTCCTGACCAAGGGTGGATAATGGACTGTCCTTGAGCTCTTGCCAATGGGACAGGGAGACATAGAGCATGGGAAGATGTTTTCAGTGTCAGTATTGATTACTTCTCTGATCTGGAAGTTCGAGTTGCCAGATGTTTTTGGTGCCCCTGTTGGAAAGCCATAATTTTTAGAGACAAGGTTGGCCTTGCCCTAAAATTGAACAGTAGCCTTAAAAAAACTCTGAAATTGTTTCCCTCAGACCAACCAGATACTAGGCATTTCTGTGAATGATGGCTTTCATTCGTCACACTGAGACGGAGTAAAACAGTAGAAATAGGGAGTTAAATGGTGGACTATTTACTCCTTACTGTTTTCACAAACTATAAGTAGTTGACCTTTTTATTGCCTTTCTGAAAGGTTCCTGCCCTATTTCTGCTCCTAGACTCCTGGCCACAGGTCTCTGCCCTCTCAGTTGTGGCAAGAGACTGAATCAGGGAACTTTTTATGGCCTGCCTCTGAGAGAGGGGACAAAATTCTCCTTCCTTTGTGGGTTTGTGGGAAAGGATGATAACTGGCAGTTACTGGTTTTGCCTGATGCTTTACTGCCCAAGCAGTATTTACAAAGGTAACAACCCTGTTTGAAGCCAAAGCCAAGGATGTGGCTAGGAGTATAAAAGCCCTGTCCTTAGAGCAAGTATATTAAGAAGTTGATGTCCATTTATTTGTCTCTTAGTGGCACAAAAAACCTAGTGCTAGGAGAGAGACAAGAAGAGCTGCTGTGTATTACTTTACTAATTATAATCTCTGATTTACTCTCTTGGTTAGTAATTTGCAAAAGAAGGTCTGTGCCTCATTCAGAGGCACATATGGAAGCTTCAGTGCCTGCCCAGCTTGGTCCTATGGGATAAGGAGACAGTCTGATCTTGACCCTTAGTCTGACCCATGCTGACTTTCCCTTTCCATCTGAGTAGCTTTAATGTCTGTGTCATTCTGTGGCCCCTTGCTATTGCAGGTCCTCTCCACCATGTGAACAAAAGGGAGGTTTACACCCCCACACAGATTAATGAAGCTGGGACCAAGGGGACATTTGAGACTCTCCAGCCAATGGTCCCAGCCAGTAGTCCCAGTACTGTTGTGGGACAAAGGTTCAAAAGCTGTATTTGGGCTGGGAGGGGATTAGCATCCCACTTCATGCCCATGCTATTTGCCTTACAGATAGTCACAGATGTGAGCTATTTTCTGCTGCAAACTAGAAGAATAGTTTTAAAGCTACGTGTCACTCTCCCATTTCACTTTTAAGAGACAGTGCTTATTTTTAGGAGATATTACTCACAAACAGTAGGTTTTCCTGGTCATATCCGCTGATAGAAATATCTGTATTGCAGATGGCAGCATGTCTAATCCTCACGAGACAAATTTCCTGGAACTGAACAGGAGACAAAATGTGAATATCACAGCTTCATACAAGTAACTGCCTGTTTAGTAGAAAATCAGTCAGCAATACAAAACAATTGTTTAAAGAAGCAGTGTCTTGGACATCCATCTAAAGTTGCACATAAACAGCTCAATCTTTCTCAAGCTAATTGTGGCTGCAGCAGCAAAATCGGGTAATGAAAACATTGTTTTGGAATGGAAATTAATGAACAAGTTCTTACTAATCAGAGAGATGTTTCTTTGCTGGCAAAGATAGACGCCCTCTGGTTTCTCTCCGTTCTTGAAAGACTACAGTAACGAGACAAAATAAAAGCTATTACTTTTTTTGGGAAATACTAGCTCAGAACTACCTTGCAAGCCAGCTGAAGAGCAGGGTCTTGAAGGGCCTTCTGTCAACTTTCTCCTTGTTCAAGCGGAGTGGACTAGCTATGAGCTTTCATAGATAGGCAATCGAACAACCATAAGGGCACCACAACTCTAGTTGGACAGGCTTATTAGTGAAAGGCTATGCTTGATGAACAAATCTTTCAGATTAGCCTTTGCTATGCAAGTATATTGTAGAAAAAAATGTGGTACAAACAACTTGAGGAAAAAAGTAGCAGGTAAATTAGATTGAGCTTTTGACTATCCTAAGAGAACAGGACTACAATGATGGAGTGAAAAGATTTCACATTTGCTTTTTAATATTGCTTGATATCAACAAACTTGGGAAGAGTAGGAACCAAGAGTACTTAAGCATGACCAATGCAGTTGAAAATAAAGTATTAGCCAAGGTGATAGATTTCAGAGTGATCTGCTTTTCAGTGGAAGATATGTGGGTGGATTTACTAATGCAATAAAAAGGGGAAAATTATTAAATTATGTCTGAGGTAGATATTCTTCATCTCTTTAAAAAGACTTAATCCTAAGGTAATTCTAGAATAATAGACAAAGCCCATAATTAAGAATAATAAAGGTCAGTTTTTTTGCTTCTCTTCTTTTTTTCCTCTCCATCTACCCTTCCCACCTTCCCTCACTGTTTAAGTCTAAAACAATCTGAATACACTGATAAAGGAGGGTCAAGATGAGACAGAAGCCCCAGAACTCTACCAGCAGGCCCTGAGACCTTTTCCCTTACAGAACTCATCACTGGGTGATGGACAGAAAACTTCACTTATTTTCCTCTCTCCAATTCAGCAGGTTGGGCATTTGCCCTTTTAATTCAGCCTTCATTTAGTGGAAGGGGCCTGAGACACTTCTTCTTTAGTTGCTCTCCTCTGTATCCTTTCCCATCCTGGAAAGCAAGAGGTGTTTGGGATACCGCAGGTGAGCAGAACCACTCCCAGTACAAGCACAATTAATAGTAAAAACTTTTGACAGCACAGTCTGCTGGCAGAGGAAATAAAAATAATATATATTTATACAAATCAGTATATTCAACACAGAAAATACATGGCCCAAAGGCTCTGCTGGCTTTTTTTAGGTTAAATGTAGGTGAGTGGAAAGTTCCTTTGTGCCTGCAATAGAGCAGAATGGCTAATGACTCTGGGAGAGAAGGGAGGTAGGATGGACCGAACAATGTGGATGAATCACTGGAGCATGGCCCTGAGGAAAACCAGACATCTCAAGGTTATGCTACTAGGAATGGACTGCTGCCCTGCTTGTACATGGGATGGAAGCTGCTTTAATTTCTGTTACTTAGTCTCATAAAGGAGATAAAGAACCTTTTAACAACTTCTTAAAAGTATTCATATCATGAGTTACTAAACAACAATGGAGGTCACGTGAAATACGTAGGAATTTTATGAGGCGGAAGTTATTGCACTTTTCTCTGCAAAATAATTTCAACATCCCTCATATCATTTGAATTATGTCCTCTGTCACTCCAGTGAATTGCAAATGTTTGTAGATGTCTCCCTGCATACATCTGTGCTTATATTTGTTTATATAAGAGAACCATCTTCAAATGAACTGCTTGTGTTCAGCAGTTCTGGCTGTAGACTCAGACTAGAAGGCTGGTGAATCTAAGTCAGGAGAATTCAGTTTTTAAGCACGAATCTCTCTTCTCAATCTCTCTTTTTCCTATCACCAGGATATCTCACATTTTAACATACTGTATTTTCTGAGGGGTGAAGGCTGGGCAAGGGGACACATGAGAATGATCTCTCTGTGTTTGAGCAAACCACAGCCCACAGCCAGGAGCAGGAAGAATGCCTGGTCTTTGTTTAGCACACCAGCCTCCCTGGAAGAGGAATATTAAGTGAATAAACCGCTAGCTCTGAAGACATGCTGTCAGCTTTTACCTTTAGTACTGCTCCAGTCACTTTAACAGAAAATATTCCTTCCAAGACTTCTGTATTGCATACGTGGAAAAGGATCTCTTCTGACCAATGCAATTCATCACCATCAGAAAGACTATGTATTGAATCTTATCTGGCTACAAGCACCTATTGCGGAGCCCTTTATAAAACTCACTTTGTGACAAAAAGAGAAAATTACCTCTTCCCAGTCTGCTGTACCTCACTTACTCTGTACTTCTCGTCTCTTTTCCAGGCCTTGATTCATCCACCAAAGGAGTTGGGTTTACTCAGTGTTGCCTCCACTGACCCATACAGAACTATGTGGTGGGCAAGTTTTTGGAATTCCTCACTTTTAGTAAAAGTTAGCAAAAGGAAGAAGGAATGCCTTTTCATACTTAACTACCAATCTCAGGGAAGATGGAAATAATTTTTCTTTCACTATGTTTAGATCTTCCCCGATTGATAGAATTTCCACACATGATAGATCTGTTTTCACATTCTTATAGTCATTTGAAATGCAGGTCCCCTCTTTACTTTCCAGGAGGCAAAAATATACTAAGAGGCTGATGTGTGTGGAGACTATTTTCTTGCAGGATCAGATCTACATAAAGGCAGAGGAGAACACCTTCTCACAGGTTCACCTTGCAGTCTTTGCCAAGTCTCATCCATAGTGGGAAGAGCTGAATTTTGCCTACCCTGCTGAGAAGTCTCTCCTTCACATTTCTTATGGCAATGGTGAAGTCAAACCATGGCACTTCCAAGGCCAAAATGTCTCACTGCTCTTATCTAAATGAGATATTACAACGTAGCCTTTCTGGAAGAATAGCAGCTCAGCTGGTCCACAGGTTACCTTACTATACATTAATCATCTGTGCTTAAATTTCCCTGGCAGTTTGCATCATTGTGTGACAGTCTCTGGAAATGAGACCTTTAATGTCAAAGCAGGTCCAAACAACCCTCCATGTGCTGCTGGTGAGTGAATCTTAGCATTTAGGAGTAGAAGTGACGCTGACTCCTGAGACCCTACTGCTACTGTGAAAATTAAACAGGCAGCAAAAAAGACCCACAACTAATGCCACACATACTTGCCATAAGGATAATAGATGGCATTTGAGTCTCATTGGCCAGTTCAGGATAGCATCCTCATGATGCCCAAGAGGTTGCCATACCAGGCCCAGGATTTAGAAGAGATGTTAGAGGCAGCTGCTCCCTTATCAGTATAAAGATTGAAAGCTCAGGGTATAAAAATAAAATGCAACTGTTCATAATTTTCCTTGGAGGCTGTAGCCAACTTCAGCAGCAGCTCTTGCCAGGAGGAGCAGTGGCATGCCCATACTGCCTTTGTGGAGGACATTTGGGAGCGCAGTGGCTACTGGCATCTTTGGGGAGACTGCCCAGTTGTCACTACTTTTCAGCTCCCTGGAGAGATGTATGCTGGGGGACAAGCTAGGGAAAGGCTTTGTTTGGAAGAACTTTGCTATTAAATAAACAGCTATGAACAATATTTGGAGCTGGAATGAAGGGTACTTACTTTTGTTTTTATCACACAGAATTGTTTTTCTGAAAGTGTAAAGTATCCATGCAGGTTGGGGAGAAGCACCTTTTATCATGCTTCCAGTCTCCTTGTCAGAAGTGAACAGAGCAGGGCTGAATTGCTCCATGCCCGAGGTGATCTGACTTGAGTCCTCAGCACTGGGAGACAGCTGCCACAGAAATGCTGAAAATCATGCCATATGGGCAAGGGCAGACATGGGTTTTCCTACAAAAACAAAAGGGTAACTAACTGTTACAATACAAACTCAAATTGAACTATTAAACCCAGCTGATCCTAATATGTCTTCATCTGGGTAAGCTGTTTTCTTTAGAGCACAATAAATTATAGCTCTTTCTGCAAGCTGTCTCTGAATGACGAGATGAGAACAGAATATAAAACTTAGGAGAAAAATTTCAAAACCTTACTCCCAAGAAAGGGTACTCAAACACTGCTTATAATTTCTGTGGTATTTTATTAAACATTTATTAACATGCCACTTGTTTAGAAAAATCAGATTATTCAAACCAACATAGCATAAAAAATTGCCTTCAATGGAAAATGTTTTCCCTCTGTGAATATATCAGATTGCTATCATCAACTTGTATAGTGAAGCATTTATTGTTGGTCCTCAACATTTGCTGAGTTACTTGTACCCTCTTAAATCTATCCCTTATGCTGTATTAGCATACTTTTTCATCAGCAGATACCTCTGTCAATCATACAAAACATTATGCTGATATGTGTTCTTCAAATGTAGATATGAAGCTAGAAGGATTATGAACATCTAGAAGGAATCATCTTCAAGAAGGAACTAAGCAATGAAAAAATGAAAAACTTCATTCCCCAAAGTGATTGCATCAGAAAGTTACAAGACTCTCAAAACTGTGGACTTTCATGATACCCTCCTAAACTTTTGATACCTGATTTGTTTTGTGTTCAGTCTGATCATCTGCCTTGAGAAAGTATTACCACTAGTCATAAGTCATAAATATTACACTGTGTATATGGGAAGTGCTGGTTTTTTAGATGATTCAATAGATGATTACCAGTTTTCTAGGTATTTGACTTCCTTTTACCTGGCACTTAAGTCATTTATTAAAACAAAAACGACAGGATTGTGTCAGGTAATTGTATCAGAATGATACTTAAATCCTCATTTCTTATGCTGGTCTTCATTTACGTCACTTCTTCTGAAAATCACCAAATCTTTAGTTTCAAGTTTTAATGATATGCAAACTGACATGGCTGCAGTTATATATGTGATCATTCTGTAAAGCTCTAGAGCCCTCTGCTCTGCCATTTTTGGATAGCTGTACAAAAACCTTGGGAAAATACCAGGAACTTCTGTGAAGTGTGTGCTAATCTCTGGCCTGAACAACAGAACAAGCAGGGAATCAAGCAAAAAACAAAAATGAAAATGTCAAGAGTGAGGAATCTCAGTCACTTAATTCTTCATAAACTCTTGCTTGTAAATTAGATTTAGCAGAGTGCCTTAGTATGTAAAATATACATGAAAAGAAAAGTCTCCTAATGGGATCAGCAATTGTAATTGTCCTCATTTACTTATTCCTTTCAACTAGTTAAAAAATTTCAGGCAGAAGAACAGGACAGATACCAGGCGACCACCAGGTCTGCTGTGCTCTTTGGCCATGACAGTAACTGTATTACATCCCAGGAGAGGTATCATACCAAGAAGCAGGGATAAAAATGTGCTTTCCATTATTTTGGTCCCCTGCTCAATTCATGACGTCTGCAGTTTAAACAGAGTGAAAAATCTATTTGCTTTGTATGCACAGCATGTACAAAAAGTGTACCATAAACCAGCTGAACTCCCCAGGTTTGATTACCACTTGCATATTTATGCAAATAATCCTGATTATTTCTGTGGAAGTGACACAAAGCAGAAAGATTCCCTGCAGTTCATCTGGGAGAGAGGGGAGTTCTTGTCTGATCACCCTGAATAAGTGAAGACACCAAGGCACTTGCTGACAGTGGGGTATATGATCTTTCCCATTGGACTCTGCCTGTCCTAATGAGTGCCTGCTTGCTCTCTCTCTGCAGAAAATGGTCTTCCCTGTGCTAAACAGTACATTTAACACTGGCATCCCCCAGAGTCTATGGGAATGTCAACTGTATGCTCCATCTCAGTTCCTTTTCTGCCAGGTAGACCCTTATATGTGATCAAGACTGAGCATCTTAAAATAGCATGCTGGAGACAGTGCTGCTCAGCACTCTCCAAACGTGAGCTAATTGGCGCAGCAGCCTGGCACAGCACACGCCTGGGACCTCAGCTCTACACTGATTAGGAATTCGCACACACAGGGAAGAGCGTGGGGGAGAAGGACAGCAAGAGACAGCAATAGAGAGAAAGAAGATCAAATCAGACAGGCAAACAGGGAGAGAATGACCAGCAGATAGAGTTAGGAGCATCAGGGATGAAGGCAATAGCTCCCAGAGGATGCATGAGTGTTACAATCTAGAGGACAGGAAACAAAGGGTTTGATTTCTCCTTGCTTGCACCAGTGACTGCTCCAGAGTGATGCTCCTGGTAAACTGGCCTGTTCAGAGATGACAGCACACTCTCCAACCTAAGAGGATTTCCAGGCAAATGGATGGCTTTCAGTGATAAATGGATAGGTTTCTCACTGATAATCTGAGGGAGGAAACCAGGAAAAATGAGAAATGCATCTGCAGAGCCCCAGTGGATGCCAAACATACACAGCCACAATCAATCCCCTGCCTTCATGCCCTACCTTCCCATAAGGGCAAAGAGCCACTAGAAGGTCTTCAGACACAACGTGCTTTACAAATGCATCTCCTGTTGACTTAGGAATGAGGACACACATACACACTTTGCAGGCTTTGTTCAGCCCAGGTTTAGGGCTGAAGCCTCTCAAGTCCAGACTTGCTAGATCTCCCACAATTCTGGGATTTCCTGCTCATAAATGCTATACTCACCACAGCATGTTCAAAGCATTTCATTTGAGAAGCTTTTCTTACCTACCTTGTCAATGATGTGCTACACACATTTGTCACACATTGGCATAACTAGACTTTCAGTAATAAATAATGTTTAGTTAGTAGTTCATATTGAGAGGAGCAGCTTCAGTTTATTTCTGGAACATAATATTTGGGGGTTTGTGTTCTTGAAAAGCATAGTCACGAAATTCCTGTTATCTTTCTTCTAACAGTAGAAAGTAAGCCATCAATTTGTTCAGAGGCTGTGGAGTAGCCAATGAAGATGTCTGTATTTCCACTGAATTGGTGTCTAGGAGATAAAAAGAGGCAGAACAGCTATAAGTTCTCCCTTAAAATCACACTTTGAGGAGCTGTGGCCAATGTTGCTTTATTACAGTGTTTACAAGAGTGAAATTAAGCTGCATAAGCATGCTGGACCAGAGAAGTTCTGCCTCACTGAAGAACTCCCCCAAGCACCTGTTGTTGTGGAAATGGAAATTTCATCTCTTTTAAGAGATGAAATACAAATCTGAATCATGACATCATCAGAAGCATCTTGCTCGCTCGCATACGCTGTGAGCAGGTTACAGTTACCTAGCAACTCCCTCAAGCAGCTCGCTTCAGCGGCAAAGCATTAGGGTTTAAGTGGCAGACATGGACCTGGCTCTAACGCTCTGCTCTATTCATCAGCAGAACATGGTATTCAGTGGCAGAAAACAGAAAAAGATGGGAATATTATTAAAGAACCTCCATAGTAGCCCCCAAAGCCCCCCTCCCACTCTGGGTGCCAGCCTTGTTGTGGTACTGCATGGTAGATGACAGGCTCTTTCTCCAACTCTGAAAGGCAAGCTAGGGCATGCTGGTGAGACCAAGCGAGAGAGTAGAGTGGGTGTCTCATAAATCTGCAAAGGTAGCTTTTAGATGACACTGGATGCCAGTGCCCATAAATTTCCCTTTTCAGTTCTGTATTGATCCTAATTGCATGTGTCCAGCTAATGCACATGTTCTAGTTAGGCAGCTGGTTTTAACTGTAAGGCTCCAAGCACAGGGGAATCGACCATCTCCTGCATTCCACAGCAGGAAGTCTGCAATATTCCCTGGGAGCAGCTGCACAGTCTCTAGGAAAAAGAATGCAGAAAAGCCTGAACAAACCAACTGCTCCATAGACTTAAAAGTAATCACCACTGATTCCAGGAAGTGAATTAGATATTTATTTGTCTTCACATTTGCAAGGAACTGCAACTCACTTGCCTTTTCCAACACATTGGCATATCCTGAACCATTCATGCAGTCAGGATTTCACCCAGATTTGCCAAATACATTGAGATCTGCAATGAGACACCTCCCATTTCTACATGTCAGTATCCAAACTGTCTCATTTGTGGGGGAGCTAAGAAATTGCCAAAGTCTGCAGCAGATAAGGGGTGAACGGATAGCAGTCTATACTGAGTAGCTGAGGAAACAAAAATTGTGTGAGCATGGTGTAATGCAATATATGATATTATTTATAATCTCATCAGTCTTTTCATGCCTTCAACTGCTTCCTCTGCAGATTGTCATAGATTTATTTCTACACAACAGTCACAGTTTCTATTTACTATTAGGTGCTTTTCATTTTTCTTGTTAAAACACTGCGATTCTAGGAAACTCATCTATCACTTAGGTGTCTAACCCTTTTGATGGACTGTTCTCTGTCAATCCTTTCATTAAAAAGAGGTGAGCTGTGATGTTCCTTCTCACAATATTTTCATCACACTATTCTGTCCTGCAAGCCTGTCCCCTGTTACAGGATATTGCAGTCTTGATTAAGATAGGGCTAGTGATGGGGTGATAAATATAGATATAGATAAACTCCCCTGAATGGGGCAGAGCAGCATGTAAGAGGAGCCCACTGTGTAGCAGTCTGGGCCCGTGGGGATGTCTAGGGACCACCTTTGGCTGGTGTACATGGGTATGTCTCCCTGTAAGAGAAGGGCTCTTTTGGTTTACACAGTACCTATATAAAGATAAGCAATATCATTACATGGTTTTGGTGGATGAGTTTGCAGTCATATCAAAGAGGTGGATGGAGAAGAAGGAAATCGTCCTCCTTCATTTCATCATGAAATCCAGTGGATTAGGTTTGTATTTCACCAAAGCCAGCTCACAGCTGCATTGCTGCTATTTCAGTGTCTTTCTTTGGGGCAGGGGGCAGGGAAGAGGGATTTGCTCTGCATCTACAGATGTTACTCCTATGTCTACTCCTGTGGCATTAGTGTATCTGAAAAAGCTTAGTACCTGTACTCGTTTAAAAGTAAACCTGCAGGAGAAATGAACCCAACTCAAGAGAGATTACAAGTCAGAGTTACAATTTACTAAAAAGATTATAATAAATACAATGATACAGAAAAAACTGGTTTTAACCTCCCAAAGACAGATGTATGACCCAGCACCCTGAGACAAGAACAGAACAGTGTTTGTTGGCCCCTGTGCTGAGCACCACATGACCACCCCGAGTGTAAAGGAAAAGGAAATGAAAACCTGTTGGTCCAAATGATGGTCACAGTCCTGTTGAAGTAATGATCACAGTCTTGTCGAGAGTGGCAGTAGCAGTCCTGTTGAAGTTCTGGTCCTCCTCTGGATCCAACGAGTGGTGCCAGAAGTCCCAAACCCCAAAGTTCATATATGCTCAAGTTCAAGTGGTAATGCCCAGTACTTCCCCCAGGACGGGGAGTTTCACAGTCCGTGATTTAACTCTGTGAGTCATGGGATATTTTTGGAATCTTTTATGATCTAGGTGTTGCAGCTGCCTATTATGCCAGTTCATTGTGGCCCATTAGCAGAGATGACCCCTCAGGCTGGGTGTGAAGGTGCTAATGCCTTTCCAGAGGGGAGTTATCACAGCTGAGTCATTGGTGTGAAGACAAAGGAACATTCCTCTGTCTTGCAGTGTTTTTTTTAACACCCAGCTTGTAGCTTGAGGTGTCAGGTGTGCCCTGGGCAGCTGCTGCAAACAATCCATTTATTAACAGTCCATCAGAAATGACATAGAGGGTGTAGAATACACAGTTTTGGTTATATCCACATAGTGATAAACTGGTCCCAGCTCCAGTAACTAGGACAGTCCCCCAAAAAATGTTACACAGATTTAAACAAACAATGTGTCTCAGGAGTTAGGAGCTATTCATAAACACACCGACTAACTTTTACCAGTTTTCTTCTTATTAGTAGCTTCATAGCTGAAAATGCAGGAACTGCTGTTAAGGAGCAGGTGAATGGTCCGTCCATTTACCATGTCACTGATTCTTCCATTCCCCATAACTGTATAGGAAGATGATGAAAAACCAAATAGTAAATAAATAGGAGATTTGCCTGCTTCTAGGAAGGGAGACTACTTCTTATCCTCATGTTAGTAACTTGACTTTTCTAGAGACACAGAAGCTTATAATTACCGATGCTTACATTAGATGGGACAGAAAAAATATTAAATTCATGCTTTAATAATTTATACAAACATCTCATCCTTTTTATAGCCTTGCTAAGTTCTTGGATACAATGGTTATTGTATCAGGTTAACTGTACTCTCAATGAAACTGACTTCCTTTTATTAGATTTCAATTTTTTGCCTCTAAGTTAGTATCTTGGCTAAAGAGGCTAAAGAGCAGCATGCGTTTTACTTTCTTCATGGAGTGCGTGGGGAGGGGGGAGTATGAATCTCTCACGTCCTTCTTATCCTTGCCCTCTTCAGATTCAGTGTTGCTAATTGTTCCAGCCTGTTTTCCTGCAAATGCTATTCCTATGCACTGATGTAGTCTTTCAAGTTACCAGCTTCTCTTTTATCTGTCATGGTTCTTAGACTCTGGTGGTCAGAGCTGTAGTGCACTGAGGGAGAGCGTATACAATGGCATAGTCTCACAATTTAATGGTTTTGGGGCATCTAGTCTGTCTCAGGCACTTCAGCTGTCTCAGGGAGGACTGACTTCACCTAGTGAAGCTGGCAGAGATTTTGCTTCATTGATGAGCCCATGGCTGTGTTCCCCTAGCAAAGAAAAAAAAATCAAAATGAATGTTGCTGTCCTGTCTAAAGCCACCTCAGCAATCCTAGAGAGGAAAGGGACTGATTGTTCTTTAGCCTTCCCTTTTTCTTCTCAACAAACTGTTAGGAAAGAGTAGGAGCTGCTAGAGACATAGCAAGAATAAGACAAAAATCCCTGCAGTGCAAGATGTGTGGAGGCTCGGAGAGTCATGGTACCATCTGTGCCTGTCTATTTACAGCCAGAACAACTAACGCCCAACTAATGGTGAAGAGAAGCAGAGCATCATGTCATGGAGACAGCTCTCTAATCTTACATAAAAGTAGCTTTCTGAAAAACCTGAATTGATCTGATGGAAAGAGGAATGGTCGCAATTTACACTTAGGAGGATTTATTTATGGAGTGGTGGAAACACCTTTTTGTTTCAGCCACATCCTTTGAACAATCTTCAGCTGAGGCTCCCAGATGAGTTTGGTCAGTGCTTTCAGCAATACAATGTTTAATACACACAAAACATGGCATTACAGATATATCCATGGTTACAGCAATAGATCAGTAATGAGGGGAAAAGCAAATAAGCTATGAAAGCTTGTTTGGATTAAAAAAAAAGATTTTTGTATTTGCTATAGCTGCTGGGTGCAAAGAATAGATATTAGTCAAAGGGAATGAATGAGCTTTTACCTTCATACTTTTCAATGAAAATAACTTGTGAAAACATACGTAAGACCAAAATTTTAAGATATCATGTTTGAAACATAAGGAAAACACAGAGTTAAATCCCCTGTATTTACCTCTGTGGAGTTGACCTCAGGGATATTTTCAGGCTCTGACTCAATTTGGCTCCAGCAAGGATATGAGACTGGACTGGAAGTTATTGTTTTCAGGTGAAATGGTTGCAGGCAATTATCTACCTAAGGAATGGAGCTGGGCACACAGGGAAGGGGCAGAGACGTTATATTCTGAAGCAGGAGACACACCCAGAAAAGGATGTTGTGGGGACCAGACGAAGTCCCAGATAAAGGAAATAAAAGGTAGAAAGGAAGGAAAAAGCGTTCGTACTTGGGGAGTTCCTGTACAAGGGATGAAAAGTTCTATGGCTATGGTTAAAAAAAGTATATAGAAAAACAAATTTGGTTTCGCTCAAACCTCAGCTTTACAGTAACTGTTATATGTAAAGGAGTCTCTGTAAATCAAGACTTTTTCTTGATTCATAAAATGTATGGATTTAAGAACTCAGCTTTTGTAATTGGAAAGTTTAGATACTAATGATAAAAAAGTCTACTTGAGTAACATCTGAAGTGTTAAACACTACCAGAAAGTATGCTAAATTTGCTTGCTGTTCTGTCTCTATTTACTTCAGTGGAGCAGGGAATTAGTCTCTCTCTCCCTTTATGTATTTTTTATTTATTTAGATTTTTCAGAACAGACATTTAAACCTCTAAACACTCACAAAACTATAATAAGAAGTTAATAAAACCCACCACACAAGAGAAGAACAAATGCTCACAACTAAGACTAGGTACACTCATAGTCACACTCCAGTGGATAGAGGGAGGATGCCATTACCAGCATCTTACCAAAAGTTCTGGAAGAAAGTATGAGCTTTTCAGTATTATGTTTGCTCAGAGAAACAGGCAAGAGGTTGGTCATTTTCCCTTCTGACTGTCAAGTTTCAAGTGATGAAGGAAAAATAACTCATTTTGTTGATAAATTGTGAGACTATAAAAATGTTCTGTGACCATACAAATCGCTGCCTCAAAATATGTCTGGAGACTTCCACCAGCCTCTCAGTACTCTAATATGTGCAGCTCAAACCTTCTAATTAACAAAAGTGCCTCTGAAGATTGTTCCACAAAATAGATGCAAATTACTCCTCTAATTTCTTTCTTCTTTACATTCCTTGTTTCCTTTGATGCTGCAACGCCTTTTTCTCCCCATGACAACACACTAGCGATAGCTGATAACACCTTGAAAGTAATTGCTAACATTTGAAATTTTGTTTTTCAGCTTTAGTCTTGTAGGGACTTTTCTTTGACTATGTCTGGAGTTTCTTTCTACTCCTTCTTCAGCTTTCTCCAATCCTCAAAGAATTGATTCCCCTTTTCTCCAGAATTCCAGGACTCTTTGCTCTTGTTCTCTGCTTTTCCTCACCCCTGCTTTCTTTTTCTCCCCCCCTCAAGCTTTTTTTGACCAACTATGCAAACAGCAATCAGTCCAAATTATGCCATTCGCAAATGGGGGGATGGCACCAAATTTAGTGGAATCGAAACGTGCTTTATCCTGTATTTTTTTTTGTGAGGAGTTTATCCCCAGATCCTCTGTGATATTTTAGGTAACAGATTCCCTTTGATATCAGAGTTGCCTAAATACCTTTGAGGAAGTGACCCTCTGACAAGAATGCCAATGCAACTTGCCTGCACTGAATAAGAAAATGTCTATTTGTTAGGAAAGGAGTGGAAACAGAATTGAATGCCTCATTCACTAGTAAAAATTAGGTTTCTTTATATTCTGTGATAAGGACATATATCTCTCAACATATAGTTATGACTATTACACATTTTGATCAAAATAATAAGATTTTAAATAAATTATACATTTCCTACAGTTATTCTGTAGAAATAACTTACACAATTTTACACAGGTCAAGTTCCTAATAATAGAAAAATAAAGACATTGAAGTAGTCTGGAGTTATGTGAGCTATGAAAAGATGTCCTTGAATATTCAATTGTTTGCATTTTACATATTTGGGATCTTGGCAGTAATAAATTTGGCATCCAGTAAATTTTCCTACTTTCAGCATTTCTTGATTGTTTCTCCTTTTGCAAGCCAAAGATAAGGATTGTACGCACAGGAGAAGATTTGCACCTTTCATGTGTTAAAGTTCAAAATCAAGCATATTCTGTAAGGCAAGCATGGGATTTACCATTGCTGCATAGCTACCCAGAGTGTGATCTCGATACCACATAGGAGTGTGATCAGAGGAACTGAATGTCCTACGTGGGCTACAGCGAAAGAATATTTCAAATGCAGACACTCAAATAGTGCTATAATTTGTCTGTGGAAGAGGTTGTGAAGACATTCCTTTGTTTAATAGACCAGAATATATCAAGGACATGTTATAAATTAAGTAACACTGACTTAGGTTTCAGTGTACTACCAAAAATAAGTATAACAAGTACTCTTAGAATGGAATATGAAAATAAATGCAGGACCTAGTCAATTGTTAAAATGAGTTATTACTGAATCTATCCAACTTAGCAATTTAATCATTCAGTATTTGGTAACATGTACACTAAATAAGTGTTTATGCACACTACTACAGAAGCAGTGAAGGTGATATGTCTTATTACAAGAACCAACATAAAAAGCAGTATCTGGACTGCAGAAAATCATCATGGAATTGTAAGAAAGATCCATTCGATGTTCGGCAAATACCCTTGAATATTGGCAAATATTTCTGGGTCATGCAAGTTTTCCTAAGTATAGTTACAAACATGTAATAAGGTATGACTGCAAATCTCTCGCTTTTGGAGAATTAGAGGAAAGTAGTTGCCCTACAGCATTGAAATCACAAATGAAGGTTTTTCAACTCCAGCACAGCCAAAGGAAATGGACATTTTAAAAATAAAAACTGAATCCTCATTCATTCTTCAGATATCCTGTAAGAAAAATATTAGGGTGTGGGGTGGGGTGATTCATACAGGGAAGTCTTTGTCTTGGGTTAAAAATACAGAATAAGCTCCTTAACCCTTCTGAATAGTCACAGTGGATTGGCTTCAAAGATGTCTTCTTTAGAAAAAGAGCCATTGCTTTCCTCTGACTGCTGCAGAAACAGTCCGTTTACTAGATAACAGAATTCTGCTCACTGCAGACAGAGGAACATTTTTCTTCTGAAGGAGAAATGCTCCGACCATAAAATGTACATACATATATGCACATATATACACATGGAAGTTCACTTTGCAAACAGCAGTAGCATTCCCAGCTGCCTGTCACTCCATCTGTGTTGGTTGTCACGGAGCTCCAGCTCTGCCAGAGGAAGAGACCTTACAAATGGTCCCTGACGTGCTTCAGGAAAAAAGATTTGGTGGGGTCTTGTTGTTTTTAAGGATGAATATGAGCCAATAGTCACAGGCATATAAAACAGAGCTGACACAGCAGAGCAGGGAGCAGGCAAACAGGTCCCTTCCAGGTGGTGGGCAGCTGTGAGCCTCAAGCCAGCCATAAGTAGAATCAATGTTGTCTTCAGGTAGCACCGCTGGAACCAAGAAAGAACAATTGCCCAGCGCCATGGGCCTATATGGGTCACCTTGGTACAGAGGAAGACTGGGAACTCCCTGTACAGCTGACAGCATCTTGATCACCCAACAGTAATGATCCTGTTTGGAAAACCTCTCCAAGTCAAACCTGCAGCATTTGTAGTTATCTATTAAATCAAGCTGCCAATCTATGAAGAAAGACGGAGAACTTGCGTGAACCTCACCCCTTCTGAATAAAAAGGGGCTATAATTAGTATGATATTCTACTCAGAAAAAGCACGTCAAATAATATTTTGGTTTTTTTCCAAAACTAAGTCTACCTATGGTGAACCAGTGATATCCTTTCATATTTTCCCTTCAATCAAAATAATTTGTAATTTTAGATTTGATTCCTCTGGTTTGATGTTTGCATTTTTTGAAATCCACTGTTGAATTACAACAAGTGTTACCGTGTAGGTTTCCGATTTACTAAACTATAAATAGAGAGATTTCCTTTCCATGTCCTGTGCAGTTACTGTAAGTGCTCAAGGCTGAATGTTTGCTGGTGTTAGTGGATGATATACAGGGTGATATAAATATACACCAGGATAGTCTGATATAAATATACAACAGGAGAATCACTATGTAAAAAATCTATATGAGCCCATCAAGAAATGAACAAACATAGGCATTAGATTACATAAATCTAAATAAAGAATTAGATTATCTCTTTGTGGCTGATTCTGATGGGATACAAGCAGGTGTGTTCAATGGTAGATAGGACATTCTTTCCTCCTCTGAAGAAAGGGATTAACATATAGGAGTGGGTCTAAATAAAAATATCAATGGGTGGAAATGAGAAGCCTGAATTCATTTGGAGGTTTGACATCAATTTTAGTACCGTGGAAACTGTCTTGGGTTTCACAAACTCTCCCCATGTTCCAAGACTAAAAGTAGACTTCATAAAACTACTTTGTGATTCTTTGAAGGAATCTTGAGATTCCTACAGGCAGTTTTATGTCTTTGATTACATCCCCTTATGAGCTTTACCTAAAGTTTCAGTTCCACTTCCATGGAAGTGAATTGATTACAGATGATACCTGCTGTTTACTCTCACCCTTTGCGTTTCACATACTTTCAAGTAACACACAAAAAATTTAGTTGGTAAAAATGGCACAGGCTTTCCTTAAAAGATCTTGTATAAAAATTCTGCTAGCCCCAACTGTTGCTAGACTCCAATTAGTAGAAAGGTTCCCTGCTGTCTGTAAATCTGGCGCTAAACTTGAGATTAGAGGAGCTAAACTTTAGGTGACTTTCCTAGCAAAAGAGATTTATATTTAGCTCATTTATAAGAATAATTTTCAAGCAAACAGACCTGTGATGAGTTCACAGTCGTCACCGTATAAGAGATTATTTCCATCTCCTTTTATTTGCTCCAGACCTGTCAGTCCTCATGCAATATGTTCCCCCTTTTCTGCTGAAGGCTCAGGTATCTCCTTAGCTGCACAGCCTTTCCATTGCATGGACCATTGCATGTCCAGGTTGGCTCTGTTGGAGCTGGGCAGAACAGCTGTTCTGGCATTCTGAGCAGAGAGAAATGCAGCAGCAGTGCTCCATATGCCGGGGTTGCTTGTTGGTGGGGCTTCATGCTCCTAGGAGCCTTGCTAAAGCACATGTCCCAGTTGCAGTGCTGTGAGTCTTGTCATCTCATGGACCAACACATCCCTCAGGTGAGATTTCATGTCTCTGTGTGTCTCTCTAATGCAATCCATTACTGCAGTGCCCTTGCCTTGTACTTGTTTCTCCAGCGGGTAAAAAGCCTTCAAACAGGCAGAAAGCTAAAGCCACTGAGGTCTCAAATCAGTCAGCTCAAAATATTCTGTCATTTCTGGGAGAAATCCCCAGTCTGTACTAACCCTCAAGCTCCATAATATAACAAAATAAATTAGCTCACGGTGAGCACTGTTTTGAAGTGACTAGTTCATTACCTCCTTGCCCAGGGCAGAGGATTGACAAAAGGAAGAAAGATCCAGATACTTTCTGGATTCTTCCTTGGGATAAGTTACAACTTCAATTAAAAATGCTGCCTAGGAAGATGGCTGAAGTGCACAGCCTCTGTTGGTGCCCAGAATGGGAAAAGTCTGTCTCCTCAAAGGGAAGCTGTGCGCATATTGTCTGTGTATTGCTTTCTCTGTCTATTTGCAATGATGAATTGGAATTATATTTGTTTAGTTAGTTTAAGAAGAAATTCAGAATTATGCCTCCCATTCAGAAAAAAACCCACTGCTGAAATACCAATGAGCAGCCACTGTCTGTCAGCCATGGTGAGCATTCCAGGGGCTGGGAGAAGTGGTGTTGGTCCACAAGCAGCCCCTACATCACCAGGTGGCTGTTGTCAAGGCTGCAAGATATTCCTGCCCTTCTCATCATGTACATCCAGCTCCACCTGCATGGCCTTCTCCGACTCCACAGTGCCATTTGCAGCTGGAGTCAAGGCCTTGTGTCCATGTGCATTCTACACTGTCCCTCTGAGACAACCTGGCTACTGCAAAGAAATCAACACCAGGTTCAGGGATAAATGAGCTGGTTTTGGAGATGGCACCTGTGCTGCAAGGAGTACCCAGTGATTTCATTTCAGTGCAACTTCCTGCTGAAGTCACGTTAAAAAAATGCATTTTTTTAAATTTTCATTTATTTGGGGATCATTTTCTTCTCGTATAATAAATAAGGTGTTTCTGTGTAGTACAAGCATCTGTCTGGGAATGGTGAATGGGCAGCACAATCCTGCACACCCTGAGTACTGGTTTGATAGAGACAACAACACTTTTACCCAAAAGACCCCTAAAGAAATTAAATAAACATATATGAGGCAACTGCTGTGCTTTTTTTTCCCTCTTTCAAGAATGTCAAACACATTTCCAATTTCTTAGTTCCTCAAAATGTTTTCAGTGATTTCTGTCCTAATTCTGCTTTGCTGCTATCATCTGTTTTTTGATATATAATGTGAACAGTCACTACTCCTCTCTACTGGGGAAAGACTGTGATAACCTTCCATAGCATTGAGGATGGGACACTGATTCCTAGATTGATTCCTTCTGCTTATGTAAAGTTTGCTCCTTGTGGGCAGTAGTGATTACATTTGTGATAAGAATGCTTACTGCATTGGTTCTTCCTTTGCCTAGGAATGAATGTATTAGTGGCTAGAGATGTGCAACACAAACATGAGGAGGTAGTTGCATTACAGGCCCTCCCATCCCTTGAGGCTTACTGGTTCCACATCCATCAGAACATTGCTATCACAGAAGGTCCCAAGGTTGTTTCTAAAGTAAGATCAGCCTAATGAGAGGGTTTAAAAAGCAGGAACTAAAACGTTGACCTCACTTCTCATGAGGTGTCCTAAGTGAGTGCAGCATTACATTGTATTCACTTGCTTGGTCTGACAAATAAGCTACAGGTATTTAATCTGCTGGATCTTAACAAGCTCAGAAGTTCCAATCACATTCATGTCTCTGTACTAAACATGCTAGGACGACACAAACTGTGTGACCTGAAGTCAAATCTAGGAGACATAAGTACTGAAGACTGTTCCACATTGTCATGGATGCTTGTGTGTACTGATGAGGGCTTCAGAAAAGTCGGCAAGTGGATGACAGATACCTCTAGAGAAGCAACTGTGGTATTAGAACTGGTAAATTCCTAATATAAGCATTGACATTATACACTATATCCAAATTATCAAGAGATCTGATGTGTTGGGATGATGTACAAAAACTGACTTAGCCTTCTTACAGATACTGGCACAGACTACTGCTTAATTGGGTCATTATTTGCAGTTTAGTGAGGATGTATTCAGTCACTCAGGTGGCAGTAGGTTACCTAGAATTTTGTGTTTAAATAATTAAAAAATCACAGGTTCCTGACTGTGAATGTGCCACAGATTATAAAAGGGAAGAAAGGGGGGAAATCTCAATTCAGTAAAATGTGACCATCCAGGAACAGAATTTGTCTTGTAACTTATTCAGTACAGCATTTCCACTTCATTTTCTGCCTTTTTACCCTGTTTAAGACAAAGAAATGTCCTGTACTCATCTTTGAGTTATCAGGTTTTCCACATGAAGATTTAAGCTAAGAGAGTCTTTCATACACCATCAAGTAGAGCTATTCCAGTGATATATTGCTCTTTTCTGTAAGTCAATAGCAATCAAATGCAACATATTCTTTGTCCTCTTTTCAAAGCACATACATAAGTGTTGCTATTGGCTCAAGACAACAGAGTGATAATAAAAAAAGCAGCCAAAATTCTTGAATTGGGTAAATTGGCTCAAGCTGCAAGTTTTAAAGCCTTTTAGTGTCCTGGGTCAGTCTTAATAAATACTGTACTGGAGCAAATTAGCACTAGGGAACTATTACAAAACTTAGCAAAGTTATGGTTCAGATTCTCAAAGACACTTCATTCAGCCTCCAGAATTAAATTCTGATAAGGCTGAAGTGTTACGGAGCAACATAAAAAGCTCTGTTCATAACAAGACTTTTGTGTCATACAGACAGCTTTAATTTGTTGTGGGGCACAGGTGATACTGCAAAATGATGGGAAGAGAATTCAGAAAAATTCAGGACTGAACGGTCAAATACTTTGCTGGGGATATGACTCCAATTTATGTCAAAACACCTTAAAGGGGTAGAGCTACAGGATACCAGAAATAAACCCATTACCCTGTAGTTTGTATTGAATTTTTTGGGGGAAAGCCAAGAAGTAGACCGGAAAGAGTTCTTATTTCATGGGAACATATTCCTCCATTTCTCCATAATTTCTGCCAGCAAAGAGGCTCTTTTTCTTTCTGGTCAGACACCTGCTACTTTGCTGAGTATCAAAGGCTCCTCTACACCTTCCTATCCATCTCTGACCTTGGAACAAAGCTTCATGTCACAAAATGCATTAAAAGTGGAATAAATACCACACAATAAAGTGTTCAAGTGATACAACTGAGTGACTGTAAAAGCAGTGTCATTATCTTTAGCCTATTAAACCTAGGTTCCAAATGTGCACTGAAGAGTGCTATTTCTAGTTCTCCCAGACTGTGTCAGTGCTTGCTCTTCACCCTCTGCATTGTTGAGGTAAGAGCAAGTAAGACAAATCTGTTTTGGTTTGTCCATAGGATAATTACATGAGCCTTAGGTGAAGCATGCAGAAAATACCAATTTTATTTAATGATTTTAATGATTTGTAAAGAAATGGGACAGGTTAGATCATGTTTCTAGATGACCTGGCCACCATTTTGCAGCCCCCACTGGGATAACAGCTCAGTTGCTGGTTGAATAATTCATTTTTATCCTGCCCAGCTGCATGCAAAGGTTAAAAAAGATATAATTAGTCTCTTTCTCTGTTCCCACCTCTGGCCCACACAAACCCTGTCTCTTATTCAAACCTGTCATTGTTAGCAGTATAATCCAGGTCTCCTGAAAAGAGACAGCAATGAAAAAAATTATGGTAATTTAATTCAGAATGATCTTTCCTTTGTAGTTTTCACATTACTTTTGCAGATACATCTATTAATAACCTGTAGGAATCAGCTTCTATTTACATAGCACTTTTCTTCCCAAAGGGTCTCTGAGTGCTTTGCTAACCTTAGGGATCATTTCACTCTTTCCTGACAAATAGGGCTCAATTTCACCTTTATGACAAACTTCAGGCAAAGGATGGGAGAGAAGAATACTGAGCCCTGCCTGCCCCACACTCTGCAGAGCCTCCAGCTCCCAAAGTAGGGTGCAAGTGTCCAGCAGAAGGTGTCCTGTCTCATGCAGGTAGTGTTACTCCAGTGGCTCACTTTGTCTTTCTCTCCCTGCCTCCCCTCTCCTGCACAGAAGGAGCTCCAGCAACCAAGGAAATTCACATTGTTCCTGTGTGATGATGCTCCTAGTTCCCACTCCATCAGCACTGAGCTTATCTTGAGCCATGTTTATGGTGTCAGATGAATTATTTATTCAATTTAATTAAGAAGCTAGACCCTCTGGGAATGTTGGGGAGAGAAATCCTGCATGACTGTTGCTGCTATTTCTCTGTGTTGATTTTTTTTTTTTTTGGACTACAGGGCCACCTACAAACACCCCCAAAACTAGTTCTCATTGTGCTCAGTACTGTAGTGGTATCCACTGAGTTGTAGCTCAGTGTCACCCAGTTAAAGGACAAGAGGCAATATGCACATGTTGAAATACAGGAAATTCCATTTAAATATGGGTGGTCAAAGACTGGCACAAGTTGCCTAGTGATTGTGGAGTCTCCATCTTCTGAGATATTGAAAACCTGACCAGACATGGCCCTGAACAACCTGCTCTAAATGACCCAGATTAGAGCAGGAGGGTCGGACAAAGTGGTCCAATGGTCCCTTCTAGCTTAACTATTCTGTGCTTAGCTATTCTTTGCTTGTTTAGACCAAATGCAGGATGTATTCCCAGGTGCTTGGAATCACAGGTTAAAGTTGAAGGAAGAAGTGGCAGAGGGAAGCACACTGTTCTGTCCAGTTACCAGACAGGTTGATCAAAGAATTAGGATTCACTCCAGGACCTTATATGGTCTTCTACTAGACCATGCTGGGGATAGAATACAGAGGGCCAGGAACTGCCTCCCATTCAGAGCTCAGTTGTTACAAAGAGTTTTAACATTTGTCAGTGCATGTCTGAGACTGGCTTTTATAGAAAACTCATGGGAAAATGAAAATAAGTTTTTATATAAGCATAACATTACCTGTATAAAATACAGATACATGTGTATATATGGGGTTCTCCTACCTCAGGTATGGGCTTATACATGGACTACCTACGTATAAGAGCATTGCCAAAGTTATCATCCACATGTTTTTCTAGTGCCTCTTGTAAGTTCTTTGAAGCAAGCTGAATGGATCCATGTGCAGTAATACTACACGTATACCATTTATATAAACAATGATCACCTTCATTCTGAGCTCCTGGAGATCTTCATTCAGTGCTGACAGTCCCTGTGGGACTCAGGAGCAAGCACTTTCTGTGAAACAAATACTTTTTCCGTGGATTTGACTTCAAAAGCAGTTTCTAGTAGCTAAAAAACCTGACCAAAAAATTACTACTGAAATCACAGCGAACACCTTTATTTCAGCAGGTGCCTGGCCATATTGTAATCAAATTTATGGTCTCAAGCCTCTCCACTTTTCTATGTCTTAATCAGAAATCTCTGTCAAAATGAACAGGATGATGGCTGATGTAAACCCTGCATTCCGAAGAAAACCTGGCCTTTTGAATGAATTGTTTAGCATTCCTATCCATACATTTTTATAGCCCTGGCATGTTGGACATGGTATACTGTGACTAGAAGAATCTGGTCATCTATGAGTGACCAGAAGTAAAATCTCTGCAAAGGATTTTTCACACAGTGCTAATAATCAGGGCAGTGTTAGCTGTGTAAGTGAGCCAAAGGCCTGGCCTGCAAAGTTGGCAAAAAATTCAGCTTTATGGGGATTAAACCACTGAGTGACAACTTGCAACTTCAAAGTTCAGTTTTCAATGATGTAACTATCTCACCCGTCTAGCTTAGTTGTGATCTTGTAGAAATGCTGAGTTTAATAAAATACTTTTGATGTTATTGCTTGATAATGGCTTTTGTATGCATTATCCACTGTATTTTGTATTAATAATAATAATGGCCCATCTTCGCGAACGAAGATTTGGGGAAAGGTCTTTTACCTTTCCAGCCTGCGCAATGGATTTTTTAGGTGAGACACAGCCTGCGCTGAACTGAGCCCACCCTTTAATCCTAAGGTTCATCTGCCGGGGCCAAGCAAGCTTGGACAATGGCAGTGAGGTCCTCAGGACGTAGGTTTGTTTAGAGTGTCCTTCTCATAGATGGATGGCCACACAGGGCTAACGACCTCCATCAGGCCAGGAGACCGGGATTTGAACCCGTGGTCACAGCAGTGAAAGTCCTGCACGCTAACCACTAGGCCACCAGGGGTCTCTGTATTAAATAATTAGATAATATATAAACATAATATTGCAAAAATATGATATTTGAGACATTAATTTGATAAAAAGTCAAAGCAAAATTAATCAAGATAGTAAAGCTGGCACAAAGCAATTTTGTTTATTGACATGACAGTAGTAAGCCAACTCTTTTAAAATCCATATAATAATAGCTTGGAAACAAATTTCTTTAGAATTTTAATTTCCTGAGGAATTTCTACATCAGAATGATTTTATATTAATTTATTTAATGTCAGAATTGCCTGTGGAAAAGGCCTAAGCCTAAACTAGTTTTAATTATAGTAAATAAAAATTTTCACAAAAGAAACTCTATTGCATTCAAACGCTTCTGGACTTCCCTTTGAAGATGCCTTAAGCTCCTCTTTTCAATAGTGGCACAACAAATCCCAGTCTTTGTGTCAAATTTTTTTCCAGTGCAAAGGACTGTCAGAAAACTGGCTGTGTCAGTTAAGCCTCAAATTCAAGTTATATGGACAAGTTTACTTAAATAAGATAATTTGCTTTTTCCCCTGGGGAAATCCTTATAGCATATCATATCAATGTTTGTGCTTAAAGACACTATTTTGAATAAGGAAATAACACTACAAAATTAACTATATTCATCTTCACTAATCAGTAGAGCCTCAGTGAGTCCTGTTTATTAAACTCATCTTTGTTCCTTATGTGTGTGCTCAAGGGTATAAAATTATGGGACAAAAATAGCATCAGCATTTGTAAAATCTCCAGAGAAAACCAGCTACCGGTGTACTTGACAACAGGGAGAACAGCTGGAGAGTCTAATACCCACCTCCTCCAACTACATAAAAACCAAAAATTCTGGCAAACTGACTAAGACTTATGCTCCATACTTCTTCCTAATTTTGTCCCTATAACATGATTTTCTCTGCAAGGCACAAATATCTTGATTTTTTTTTCTGTTAAAATGTGACACTAAACTCTGTATTTCCCCTTATGCAATTACCACTTTAACAAGCAACTACCTTTAGTTAACATTTCCGCGACTTCCTTCTTGTCACCGCTGACATACTGAATCTGTCTTCCAATTTGTAGGCTAGAAGCAGGGAGGATAGAAGTGAGATAAAAATGTCCCTAAACTGAAACTCTGCTCCTTGTCTCCTAGGAGCAGACACCCAGTAGGTCCATTTAAGCAGAGTTGCTGGTAGAAAGTGCAAATAAGCTATACAGGTCATTTTACATAGAGAGAGACATCTAAATTGAAGTCCTAGATACACTATTTCAGAACTGGTAGGTACAAATCATGGAAGAGGAGGACTGTTAGTATTGGCTCAGATACTGCAGGCAGAAAATCCATGCTGTCTGGGGAAAGATCTGCAACCTCTAAGCATGAGTCAAGGTCCAGCCTTTTGAGCAAGGATTTGACATCAGCATATTAAGAACCAAAAGCTGTACAGGGATGACAGCAGACACAGTTGAAAAACAGAGATGAAAGTCCAAGTTCAACAATGGGGTTTTTTGAAAAGTTATGTTGTTATATTGTATAGGTGATAGGTTACATGACTCTGTACATAAAGGCTCCCTCATCCATTCACAGATACCTCAAAAGCCATGATCAGTGGATTAACATCTATCACTTTGTAGCACAAAGAAGCCATCTGTTTTACTGTAGGCAGGAATATGTGTATCAGGCAGACATCAGTGTCAAGAGATACATACCAAAATCAAAGGGCAAAAGCATCGACACAAGTTAACAACAAGGAAATCAAAGAACTTCTAAACCAGGATATTCAGGCAATCCTGAATCAGATTTCTGAGAAAAATCCTTCCCTGTGGAAGATAATACTTTCTCCTGACATTGTACTTGTACATATGCAGCAAAGCTGGGAAAGCAGATTGTGATCTGACCTGCTGCTTGCAGACGCTATTGATCTGGCATGGAGGAGAAAATGTAGACAGTAGAGTATTTAATGTCAGAAATGAAAGCTAATTCAATATTTAGACATGCAGACAATACAAAAGAAATAATATTCTCATAAGTCATTAGGCTAATTAAAGTATTATAAACTCTCTCTCAGATTATCCTCTTTATTCTAGTGGTCCACTGGTGTCAGCATCCCTGACTGTCCTGGCACAGGGAAATCCCATAGAGACTAATTAAATTTTCCTGACTTGCAATAAGAATACAGGGAATTATTTTAAATCCTATTTTTATGTCTGTGGTCTTAACTAGCTACAATGGATAAGATGTGACTAAAAGCACAAACATGCCTAATGGAGAGTTTGGGATGTGTATACCAGATCCTGAAAACCAGGGGGCCATAGCATTTCTACCAGCACAGTTTGTCAACTGCTGCAGAATTATAGTATGTGGGTATAGGTAAGAAGAGAAACAAAGCCTTCATTCATAGCTAGAACTCGAGAAGAGAAGCCTCAATATGGCTATGACAGATTACCACCTACCAGTGTTCATGAGAAGATAAAAATGCAATTGTCAACTCTGGATCCTTCACAGTGACACAATAAAAAGAGCCAAGGGCAAATGCAATGATGTAGGTGATGGACTTGTGAATAATATTAGAAACAGTAGCATTTGATGTGATGGTTTAAGCAAGAAATCCCACTGACTAATTTAAGATACATGTCTTAGGGCTGAGATGTATCCCTCTTCAATATACAGAATCAAGTCAAGACATAATGAATATCCAGGCACACCTTCTAAACCTGGTCAATCCAGCAAAGAACCAGGCACACAACATTGGAGGCTATATTCCCTACTCTTTTTGTGATTATTAGTTCTTGGAAAGAGCAGGTAATGCTGAGTGAATATGAATCTCTTTGAGAGCAAGTGGTTGGTGCTTCATGTGTTTTCTAAGCATCTCATTCTGCTTCAGAACATTGGGAACATTTGCATGAAAATAGAAAATATTTCTTTCTGAAGAACCAGTGTTCCTCTGCTGCTTGTTCAATACATCAGGTTTAAAGGCATTTGCTCTTACTTGTGTACCCCCTCATTAATAAGTCCATAATACTATACAGAATAGCATTTATGAGTGCAATGGTCGTGCTGAAAGCAATCAGTTGTCTTGTTCATGTGCTGACTTTGTTGGATTAGGACAAGAGTTCTTTAAAAGTTGAGAACTAAAGCTCTGACCCTTTCACTTCCCTGAAGCTACTTCAGCTTAGCAAAGGTATCAGTCTTGAGATTTGAGTGCCTCATTATGGCTCATATTGATTGTAGCCATTCCTGGGAAAATAAGTGGCGTGAACTAGCAAGTTCCCTGGAAATGAATAACACTTTGTTTCCTTTTAAATCTGGTTCCTATCTAACCCAGAAACAGCTGACAGTTTTTTGAACCTGATAGTTGAGACTGTCTGCTGTTTTGCACATAATAATGATGCTGAACCAACAAGTGGAACGGGAAATGTAACCAGATTCTCAGGACTGCTGCCCAGCTGAAGGAATGGGTGGGGATCGGGCTAGCTGTATCTGCTTGGATGACTCAGCCCCACTCGCTGGCATTGACACTTCCAGAAAGAGTTAATGCTGTTCTGCTGACTCACGGAGGCAGATGAATCTCTTTTCCTGTTTGATACACAGCAAAAGTGTCTCACCAGAGAAGGGGCAGCAGACAAGGCAAATAACCAGGGCATTCCTATAACCAGTTTGCAGACCACCACAAGTGGTACCTGTATGCTGCTTGAGAATTCAAGTCTGCTTCTGCACACCAACATCTTACAGCAGCTCTGGAAGCCCCAATCTAAGGTGTTGATGCACAGTCTGGAGGCAGGGAGGAGTTTAGCTTTGTCTGTTAATTTTACTGATGATGTTGATGCTGCTGTGCTTTAAATGTCTCCGATTTGTCTCATGCAGCAGCTCCAAAGTATCACAATTCATCTCAGCTTGTTCTGCCAAAAGTCCTTGCCAAGGCCTGTGCATCTCTTATACTGTAATCTCTTCTCTGGCTACAACACATGGAACTCTTTATTCATTTGGGCATATCACTCTTTTTCCACAGTTCTCTTGTAATTTCTCCTCTTCCACTGCTCCAAATGTAAACTCCTTGTTCTCACTTTCATAGCCTCTCACATTTTAACTGTGTCTCATGCCAGTTCTGGTATTTGTTATCCTTCCACCCACCCTCACTTTGTTGATTGCAGCCTCCTCTTTTCCTTCTTTATCCTGCAATTCCCTTTATGACTGGGGACAAAAGCCTGCAGTGAAACAGTTAAGTCCCTGCTGTAGACTCCCTTGCAATGTCTCTGTCATGTGTCATAGCACTGAAGCACCAGCTAGTAACAGAAAGGTAGAGGATGGTGAGGGCTGCAGGTTGGCTAAGAATCTGCACACAGGATCCTGTGAAGTCAGATTCCCCTGCATGTTTTTGAAAAAGTTCCTTAGGATATAGACTGTCATCGACAATGTCTTGTGTTTGTGTGTCTTCTGTATGGCAGAACAATTCTTAAATGATCTGTGAACTAGCTTGTCTTCCTCTCCTGTGGAACAGGATTGCTTCACAGTCTAAGTGTCTTGCAACTTCCCAGGAAAGCAGGGTGCCATACTTCATAGCTGCATTTTAAGCCACAGAGAGACTGAGACCACACCGGAAGCACATGCCAGTGCCAAACCCATGTCTGCTTAGTGCAGGCTAATACTAGACTTCTTCATCTGTCTTTTTTTTTTCTATACAAAGATAAATAGCAGTAAAGACAAGCCCTAGGGCCATGTTCAGAACAGGCTGAGAAACACTCAAAGTACTTGCAGAATTAGGTACTTTCCAGGAAGCTATTTTTCAATGTATTGTTGCAGTGAATGTTTAGATTTTGCGAAGACAAACTCATAAAATAGTCATTAAGGAATGCTATTTTATGTACAAATATTTTTCAGAACAATTTAATATGTAATCACACCAAACATTTTCACATTCCTGCTACTTCCACAGCATTGGGATTAAACAACTACTGCTTTACTGCATCTCTTTTCCTTCCAGAATGGCTGTGACATGTCAGGGCTTGCCCAGAAACCCAGGGCTCATTCAGATGTTCAGAATATCTGTGCTTCAAGAACACACAAAATTTGACACCTTGTCAAACCCACCCTACAACGGCCTTTAGCAACTGGTAGAACATAAGCCTGAGTCCTGCAATATGTATACTCTGGTGGGAACAAAGATCTGGCATTGCCCCTTAGCCCTATCTGAGGTGTCTTTGTAATGACTCAGATTGCCAGTCTCTCAATTCTACCTGAAGAGACCATTTAATTTGGATTTATTATCTTTATCAATATATCAGATCCTGAATTTGCCAGTTTGAGCCAAGCTCCAATACTGGCTAGGTTTGCTGGTGAAAGAAATATGAGGCAAAATGTTTATAATTATAATCAGGCTCCTGGCCAATAAAATATAAAATAAGCAAATGTGGTAGTTACAAGACAAAAATAAATAGAGTCCAGGGCTGAATCTTGCCTAAGCTTTAGAAGTTCAGTCAGGAGGAAGTCTCACATGAGTGAGGGTTTTAATCAACCTGCAGGTGGGAACCTCGACAAGAACACGAAGCTAGTCTTCTAGAACTCTGCTTCAGATCAAATCCTATCCATTGCATAAATGGAATACATGAAAGTACTGCATTTAACACTCTTTGTAGGCCAGCTAGATCTATCCAACCCATATTATATGGGGTTTTTTATGTTTTGCAATTACCTGGAGATCATCTTCAGCTATGAAGGTCCAAAGTTAGTTCTTTGGACTACTTCTCTCTTACACCCATTCCCATAGAATCTTCTTTTCCTGTTGTTTACTTTTGATGTTTGTCTAAAAGCCTCAAACCATATAAAGTGTTCTACAAAAAAGTTCTGAAAGTCTATTAATACATTCCCTTTAGCATTCTCTGCATATATTTCACACTTATCTTTAGAATTCCAAAGATGAATACCCCTCAAAGCTCCCAGAGCCCTAATCCAGCAGGCTCTCTATCTTACTGATACCACCTGATGCTCTGAACAATTTTTTTTCCTATTTCTAGCAGTCATATTTACAGACAGATTACATTTGGTAGTAACTGCCATGGATAACTCTCCTTCAGTACTCCTTTTAGGATTCCTGATGGCAGTTGCTTTTCCTTGGTCCACACTTCCATCATCTGTGTGACTTGCAGACCGTGGGAGCCCCACCAAAGCCCATCTTGACATGCAGTGGCTAAACAGCCCTAGCCTGGCCACCACTGTTCAAATCTCTCACCTTCCCTGCCACCTTGCCTCACTCCCTCAGCTACATAGGTACAGCCAGCTTTTTGCAGCAGTGTGTAGT
Organism: Neopelma chrysocephalum; assembly: GCF_003984885.1. Lineage (NCBI taxonomy): Eukaryota > Metazoa > Chordata > Aves > Passeriformes > Pipridae > Neopelma > Neopelma chrysocephalum. The sequence goes on along the minus strand of NW_020897695.1, from coordinate 13,635,581 downwards.
GATCTGGATAAGGGGTTAGAGATTGTGGTTAAGGTTGGGCTGAAAATGTTTACAGTTTTTTAATTAAAAAGGGCATGATTATCAAAGTTATTTTAAAATTGCAGTCATCTGCCCCAGCTCTTGGACATGGGGCATTTTATGGCTCCAGGGACACCTGTTTGTATAACTGAGAGGGTTGTACAGAGTCAGTATCTGCTGCCGATAGAAATGCCTGTCAGACGATGAGCTTAGTGTCTTTGCTGAGAGAGATGTGTTGACTTCTCTGGAAAGATTACTCCCTTGTTCTCAGCCTGCTTGCCAACTGGCTGTTCCCTTCGTCTGAGCTTCTGATACTCATGTAAAGAGTGGTACAAAACCCTGGCTTGTTGAGTGCAATGCATGATCTCTGTTCTCTGCAGATAAATCGTTCTGACATGATGCAGCAGTAGCAAGTTGCTTAGTCTGACCAGTTTCTGTTATCTGTTTTAGAAGCTTCAGTGGCCTTTAACTGTTTCATCATAAATAATTTCTGATAAATCTACAAGAATACCACGTAAGAAGGAGGAGTAAAAGTTTTGATCTCTGTGCTTACAATCAAAGCTACACGTTGGTGGGCAGTATGAAACATCCCTTAGCTCCTTCCTCAACCAGCAAATCAGTGATTATCTATGACTCTTCAAAGGACACAATCCCCAGACATTATATGATCGGTTCACTTCCTCACATTACTCTGAGACTCTCCCCTCACATCAGCTGTGAAACCATTAGCCAAGCCTTCTAAATTGTATCACAGAAATATTTTTCCTTAGCTGGGAACAAGTATACTTCTCAGAACAACCTCAGGATGATTTGATCCTACTCCTTTCTCAGAACTGAAACTTCTCTTTTCTGAGAGGACTCAAGTACCAACTCCTTTCTCCTGACCCTCTTCAGCTGTTGACTGTGAAATTCTCTTTACTTACTTGGCACTTTTACAGAGATTGGTAACGCATCACTATACTTACTTGCTCCCAACATCTTTTTTCCTGTAATTGACAGTAGGTGTCTTTCCACAGAAAAATAGCTCTGTGATGTTATGGCTGGGTATCCAACTCTGTCTGTACTCTGCTGCTTTCCCGTCTTCTCTCCCACATGCAAGTCCTCTCAGAAATGACAACCTCAAAAGCATATCCTCTGTCAAGAAAAAGTTCCACAGTTATTCCCTTCCCTCAGTGCAGATCAACATAAGTTTGCTGAGAAATGCTGCCTGACAATCACAAGCTTCTGATTTGAATGCACTTACAGATTTCTTTCTGGAATCTGTACCTGTTTAGAGTCAGTTTCCACCAGCTGCAATGAGACTTCAGGCTCTGAAAGAGTACCTTCACGAGAAGAAATTTTAACAGCACTTAGGCAGAAATACTTAATCTTGATTTATTTCATCATACTTGAAGTATTTAATAAGAAGTACTTTAATAAAAATGTCACTAAAACAACTCTAAATATTCTGTTTGTCCTTTAACATTAGTCTTTACCCTCTCAACAGCTCTGCAGTTTGTTTCATGAAACTCCTACTGTCTTGTTACCTCATTATTCCCTTCTAAAATTTTATCATTATAGCCCACTTCACACCTCCTCTACCATTCTGTCAAATGCTCCTGTGACCTATGGTGCATTTTATAGTTCTAGTTATAGCTATAGAATCAAACCTGCAAAATCTACACCCTGATCTGCCCGTGACGTGTAGGTCACCTTTGGCAGGCCCCCAATTTTTTTAGGCTTCAGCCTCACTAGCCATAAAACTACTTTGTTCTTTGAGATTTATGGCTGAAAACCACAGAATAGAGCTATATATGTTAATACTGCTTACAAAGAGTTTTCAAGTGTGCTGCAATCTCTTTGAATGACTGGATCCATCCAGAGATTTATAATATCTCGTAGACCTAGAAATAAAGTATCTCTAAAGGGCCCTGCTGGACAGTGCCTATCAACCAATGATCTAACATACTTTCTGCTTCTTCCACCCACTTACTCAATTATTCCTTGATGAAGAGGAATAGATATTAGGCACCCATGCATCTCCAACCTGAAATAAATTGCTGTCTTTTAGTTCTTTGCTATGAAGGTCTAAATGATGCTAAATGCATTTAACCTCCCTGTGGCAGGTTGTCTTTCCTTTCAGAAAAATAAACTTAGCTCAACCCTTCTCCCCTCCAATTTCTTCGCAAATACCCTTGACTGCATTCAGCTGGGTGCTGGGAGTGGAGACCAAAAGAACTGAAGCTCTGCCTGAGAACATTTGCCACCCACACACTGCAACAGTGTTTGGGAGCTAAACCTTATTTACGAGGCTTAGTTTCATTTCCAGTCCTTTGTGCCAAAAATCCCAGTGCATTATAATTTGTACACATGGGTGGCCGCACAGTTTTGGCATTATTTGCTACACGCTAGCCCTCTCTTAATCTGGTCTGGGGTCTATAGACATACAACAGTTCCAACAAATGTGTGGGAGCGTGGATATGACAAACGACATCAGGAGATGCATGTAGAGACACATTCAACAGGCAATAAAAAATATCAGAGAACTCTTAAATAAGAAACATTGAAATAGCACTGAAAAATGTATTAACTGTATTGCAACATTTGAGCACAAGCGCAGAATTGGAAGCAAACAGCTTGCTTTGAACATTTCATCAGGCATGTTTCTCTGTAGTAAGCAAAGCTAAAAACCTAGCCAAACTATGGGTAGCCAATACCCTTTGGACTAATTTGGGATGAAGACCAAACACATTTTGGTGCTCAGATATCTTTTGAATAAAAGGCAAACAAATCTGGGTTTTGTCAATATATGTTTAGGCACAGGTTTTGAAAGAAAACTGATTCACTACCTTCATTCATGTTGAATTATATCAAATCTAAAATTTACTCTATACCTTCATTCACTACCCTCACTCACCTGAAACACTTGAGAGCAATATTACAGTAACTCATTCTCCAAATGAGAATGTGGCCATGTGTCACTTTGACGTGGTAACATGTCTGACATGGGACCAATGCCAATCTCAAAGGAGCGCCATATGCACTTTGGTTCTATTGTTTACATAAATTATCTCATATATACTTGGGAAAGATTAGTATCTCCCTTTTGCAACTGTATTTGTCGAAAAAGGGCTGCAAAGGTAAAGAAGAGAATCTCAGTTCTGAATGCTTGCCAGGAAAATGTAACTCTGTTCCACCCACAGCTCAAGGTAAAGAGTAGGAAATGTTCATCATTTCTTTCATTTGTTCTGTCCCTCCCCGAGTCTCCAAACCTCAAACCGTAACACAACAAGCCTCAAACCGTGTCATGAGTAACTCTATAACCAACACAGGGTCACTAAACGAACTGGAGTATCTAGCCTGATTACGAAGTATCATGCTTATAAAGCAGCGTTTCAAAAAACGCTGCCAAGTCTCACGGCTACCGCGCTTGGGAGCTTTGTGCTACTTGTAAGCTTCCTCGCTTAAATCTTTGCTACAAGGACCGACAGCGCCCGTCGGACGGGTGGTATGCCTGGTGCCCAAGGCCAGGTTTGAACGCCCGACGTCCAGGTTTGGTGCCGAGTCTGGACTTGGAGAGCACCGCTGGCAGGTCCCAGTCACCGAGTTTAAACTCCCTTCCTCCGCACCTCCCCCGTCCCGTTCCCTTCCTATGAAGTCGAAGTGAAGGCGTGTGCGGTCGCTTCCTGGATGCTCTTCCCGCATCCGCGCCCCCCGCCCCGGCCCGAGAGCGCTGCCCGCAGCCAGCCCCTTCCCTTCGCCCCTGCCCGCCGAGAAGGGAGGGCGGACACGGCAGCCCCGCGGGCGAGGCGGCGGCGGAGCTGAGAGGCTCTGCCCCCGGAGACGGGTGAGGGAGGACAGGCGCGGTGGCGGCGGGTGAGATGGGTCCCCGCCTGAGGGGAGGCAAGTCCCCGCCCGAGGGCAGAGAAGCGGCTGCTGCCCGGCAGCGCCCCGGGGGTGGGAGCACTGCCTGCCCAGGGAGCGCAGCTGCCCCGGGCCGGCACCCGCGGGTGCGGCAGCGGGGCCGGCCGGGCTCACGGCTCCTCCCGCCGGAGCGCTGCCGGGCCGGGCCGGGGGCGGAGGAGGCGGGGAAGGGGGGAGCCGCTGCCGTCACAGAGGCTCCCGGCTCACTCGGCTCGTCGCCGCGGCAGCCCCAGCCCCGCTCCCACCCCCTCGCCTGCCCCCACCCTCCTTCCCTTTCTCTTGCTTTCTCGGCGAGAGCACTGTGCCTCCCTTCCCAGATGGCAGCCGGCAGCGCCATGCAGCCTCTCGTTCCTCCTCCTCCTCTCCCTCCTCTCCGACTCTAAGTTAATGCCATGCTGCCGCTGCTCTTCCCGGCACTGCTGGCCGCCTGCCTGCCGCCCTGCCAGGGCTGGAGCCCCTCGGCGGCTGCCAGCGGTCAGGAGGAGCAGGAGCAGGAGCTCTTCTTGCCCCCTGCCAACTCCTCCTCCCGCTCCTTGGCCAGCCTCGAGATGGACCTCGACGGCGCAGCGAGCAAGGAGGAAGGGAGCACCGACAGCCCGGGCACCCCGGCTGGCCCTAGCCGAGAGTCTTTCTCTTCCACTCCCACGTTCCCCGGGCAGCAGCAGCAGCAGCGAGAGCAGCAGGAACAGCAGCAGCGTCCCCAGCCGCAGGGGCAGCCGCAGCCCGCCGAGGACCCGCACTGCAACATCAGCGTGCAGCGGCAGATGCTGAGCTCGCTGCTGGTGCGCTGGAGCCGCCCGCTGGGCATCCAGTGCGACCTCTTGCTCTTCTCCACCAACAGCCACGGGCGGGCCTTCTTCTCCGCCGCCTTCCACCGCGTGGGGCCGCCGCTGCTCATCGAGCACCTGGGGCTGGCGGCCGGCGGCGCTCAGCAGGACTTGCGCCTCTGCGTGGGCTGTAGCTGGGTGCGGGGCAGGCGGGTCGGGCGCCTGCGGGGCACCGCGCCCCAGCCCGCTGCCCCCGCTGCCTCATCTTCCTCCTCCTCCTCATCCTCGCTGTCCTACCCGCCGGCGGCGGAGCCTGGCCAGTACTGGCTGCAAGGGGAGCCTCTGAATTTCTGCTGCCTGGATTTCAGCCTGGAGGAGCTAAAGGGCGAGCCGGGCTGGCGGATGAACCGCAAGCCCATCGAGTCCACCTTGGTGGCGTGTTTTATGACTCTGGTCATCATCGTGTGGAGCGTGGCCGCCCTCATCTGGCCCGTGCCCATCATCGCCGGATTCCTGCCCAACGGGATGGAGCAGCGCCGCGGCACCACCGCCGGCACCACCACCGCCACCGCCGCCAAATAGCCTATCCCGGTGACCCCCCCCTTCTCTTCGTCGTGTGCTGTGGAGGGACGTGGGACGGACTCTGTCGTGGTTTTGTTGTTTAAAGCGTGCCACAGGTGCGCGGCGGTCCGCGGGGCCACCTCAGCGCCCGGCCGGCCCTGTCCGGCTCCGAGAGGAGCGGCCCCGAGGGGACCTGTGTGCGCGTTTTATATCTTTAATACCCATTTTAAACGAACCTTTTGGTAAAAAAAAAAAAAAAAAAAAAAAAAAAAAAAAAAGGGAAAAAAAAAGTCCACCCAAAAAATCAAAGGAGGAACTCAGAGAACCTCCTATTTGGCCATATTTATTGTCATCACAGTAGCGTTTTCATATAGGATACAGTTTGAGTGGGTTTTTCCTTTATGGACAGAAAGGGACATCTCTCTTGGCAGGATAGAGAACTGAAGCGATATATATGTTGTTATTGCTGAAGCTGAACTTTTTACACTGTATTTCCCGATTGAGATAGTGTGTATTTATTATTGTAGCTCTGCATTATTTGGCTTTTAATACAGAGATTTTCTTTCTGGAGCCACTGTAGCCTTTTGTTGGTCTGTTTCCGCCAGGGTGGAATGGAGGTTTTAGCTGGCCTTCCTGTCTGTGAACCTGCCACAAAGCTCCCCATGAGATGGTGTTATCAGGGTTGTTGGTGGGAAAAGGGGAACCCCAAACCCTTTCTGAACGGTGTTTGCCCTATCCATACAGTAGATGTGGGTCTGTATGCCTACACCAGCATTGGGTGGAGTGGGGTGGGGAGCTTGGCTGTGCCAGAGATCCTCCAAGGCATTTTAATCTGCACCGCTCCACAGACTACAGCTTTCTCCTCAGTTTGAGGTTAGGTGGCTTCAGTCCTGGGAAGATGAGGCTCACTCTTTGAGGTTTGCTAAAAGCAGTGTGGGGGCACGTCTCTGACTTCCACAAAGTTCTTTCCTCAAAAACAGCTTGGATGCAGTGTATTTGTTGGAGACATGGTAATACTGTACCTCTTTTTCATTTGCCAGTCTGCAGGGTTGCTCACAGAAAGTCTGTGGGGTGAGAAGGCAGGAGATGCCAGTCCAGGATTAGATTCCAGCTGCTGCTGTGCAAGCGTGCGAAGAAGAAATATTTCTTCTCTCTTGTTTGAGCAGACAGTTGTGTAGCCTAAAATATCATTTGTTTTATACTTCCAACTGTTTAGCTTTATAAGAAGTTGTTTCATGATAAGTCCAGTTGAAGTTTCTAAAACCAAAATATGAGCTAAGTGACAAATATTTGCAACAGGAATTCTCATTCCTTTGCCAACATAAATGAATTTAATTTGTTAGGAACACATGAATTTTCTTGGGCCTAATTCAGTGTATTTGTCATGTTTTCTTCCCAAGGGTTTGGTGGAAATGACTGGATGAAAAGTCTGGACGGATTAAATTCTTAAGATTCCTATACTTTTTAATTGAGAACAAAATAAATTAAATGCATGCTCTATGTTTATGCTATCTGGAAAAAACTGCAGAGAGAACAAAATTGACAAGCAGCAGAAATTAATCAAGATTTCAAAATGCTCTATGTCACAGGGCTGCCTCTATACCCACTGTTTCTCCTATTGATCTTGATGGGGTCATGACTTGAGTAAATATTGCAGTCACTGTGAGAAGTGTTCACTTGACATCTTCATTCAATGGGCACCTTCCCCTGTATGCTTAGTTTATGAAGCCTCTCTTTTCTTTCCTTGATGTGAAAAACAGTGTAATTTCCACCTTGTGCAAACTCTTGTGCACAGACATTTGACATGCTAGAGAGCAATTTTTTGCCTATCATGCCCTGTGTGACAGAGAAGCCTCTTCATACTGAAAAGCAAGGCTAGCAAGAAAACATGATGATAATGCTAACAACCTCCTGAAAGAGAAATGTTCTACATATGGAATAGATCTTAGAAGAGTTGCCATGCTAGGAAATAATTTCTTCTTTTGAATGAGATGCTTTTAGGCAGAGAGTTAAAAATTTTAATTGGAAGTTTTTCTAGCTTTGTAGTTCAAAATGTGTAGTCCTCACTGTCATGCAGGCAGCCTGTGCTCAAACTCAAGGTTGGAATTTCTTTTTTTTTTTGCTTATCCTTGTTTCACCAGTGACCTGCTATTGGTTGCTGGTTATTTTTTCCTTTTTCTTTTTTTTTTCAGAATTGCATCAACATAATGTCAGAAACAGACAGCTTCAGCTATTAAAGGTTTATTATTTGCAGTTCTCGCAGACACCTACAAGGTGATACACCGCAACTGGTACAAAATGGCTTGTGTTTTTCTAACTTCTATCAATATCAGCTTGAATATAAACTTCATGAATAGGTAGCAACACACTCAGAATATTTTGCTGCTTCACTTATAAAACGTGATAGAAAAGAGGGATTTACTCATTCTATAAATACACTTGTAAGTGGAGCTACTATTAAAAATTTGATAAAACATGAAATGTTTGAAACACAGGGATGGCATTAAACAAAGAAGCAAACTGCAAAGGCAAATCCTGTTCAGAATATAAAAAACTGGAACATTTTCAGGGAGTACTGATCTCAGACAGAATGTGCAAAGAGCAGTTGTATGTTAACCATGGGGGTAAGCATGTTCCTATCGCAGAGAGAGGCCAGTCTGTGTTTCTGTGCCTTAAAGAGGAGTTTAAGGCACAGCAGAGGGCACAGAGATTACCTGATGTAGAGGCTTTAGCCTGGATCTAACTCTCTGAACGCTTGGATTTCGGTGAGATGGCAGCAGGGCTTCTCCTGTAAAGAACAGAGTGAAAATGCACAATGCAGATCGCGCGCTTTCTTCAGTCTCTGTTACATCTAACATCAATAACTCTGCTCCTATAGCTGTGGCTGCTTCTATGACTCTAAGTAACCTATAATTTTGAGTAACTTTTGCCCACATCCATCGGAATTTCATCTGAATCCAATCCACAGGAGGCAAGCCCAGGGCAATGTGAAACAATACATCTCCACACCAGCTAGTTTTAGGGTCCAGCTTTAGACACTGAAATGTCTATTTATTTTCTTTTTCACTGGCAGTGGAGCTTTATTGTCTCTCTGCTGGAGTTGATTCTAAGCTGTTTTTATTCATTTGGATTTATTTTTAAGACCTGCTGGTAGCAGGGCCAGCACGAGAGCAGATGAGTCACCATATATAATCCTTTACGTACTCAGGGAGGGCATATATATGTATATATCTATCTATACATAAGGACTCACTATGTAGAATAGAAAGTCAAAATAAAAGGGACAAAATGGATGGTGAGAAACAAATAATACTGAGCAAGTAATACTGGTTTTCTTTCCCTATTTGTTGGATCTTGTTTCCTGGTTAGTTATGCTGACTTTATTTATGTACAAGTGTTTGTGGAAAGCAAGGGATACCTAGAAACAGAGGTAATTTCTTGGTTTTGTTTTTATGTAATTCAACTATATTACAGATTATTTTTTTTCATTCCAGGAACTAGGAACTCTCTCCAGACAGAGATTCAGTGTTAGAAGGTGTTAGGCTTGTCTGCTAGTGTTAGAATTTTTTCTGTGTATTCAGAACTCAGAATTTAATCTCTCTCCCTCACCTATTTTCTTAGTTAAGTTTCATAGGTGTGTTAGAAGCAGAAGTATGCAGAGTCATATGTAGTTTTAGCATGGACACAGTTTTGCTGTTACTTGGTGCCACACCGATTCCAATAATAAAAATATAAAAATGTAGTATGATATAATAATATTTACATATTATGTAAGCACACTGTTGTTCAATAGGTTACCAGTAATTGAGCATTTTTTGTATGTCAGGAGGTATGTGGATATATGGGACAAAATTACCATACTTGGTTAAATGTAATATTTCTTACTTATTCAGGGCTTAGTTCACCAGTGCTTTTGATGATTAACGTGACTGCAACAGCAGGACTATTTGTGCAGTGAATATTACTCAATATGAGTAAGGGCTACTGAACCAGACCCTAAAAAAAACTAATTAAAAGCTGTAGCTGACTGCATAAGTATTGTTCATTGTGACATCCGCTTGCTGAATAAAAGTATCTCCAGGGCTGACATTACGTGATCCCAGAGGCTGAACAAAAGCCAAGTGAATTCAAATAGTTAATTGAAGTTTTGTATGACTGGAGATCAAAGAATTTATTTTGAGGATATATATCTAGATGTATGAGTAGGTATGACATTCATGTTCCTCTCTGGCTTTTATAAACATAGTTAATAAATCCAAAGCCAGGATTTCTCAGTCCAGTGTAGGGCCTTGCCTGTTTGGAAATTAGCTTCTTTCTGAAGCTAGTGTGAAAATGTCAGTTATTTTTCAAGGAATTTTACTGAATAAATGTATTTTTTTTTCCAATATATTTCAGGGAGTGGCCTTGACTTTGTAAAAAACATTTATAATGATTCCGTGAAAATGTGTAAATCTCAAGTCCCATATGTATTCAGATTTCAAAACATAAAAAATCTTTTTAATCAGTAACTGAGTTTTAAAAGCATATTTTTAAACAAAAAAATCAGTTTCCATTTTTCTCCTCAGAAGCAGAACGTTTCAATGAAGATCAGAAGTGCACTTGAGTGTTTCACGTTGTGATTTTGTGTGGAAAAAAATTTCTCTTGTGTGATTTGAAATTGATAACAGCTTGTGACATATAAGGTACTATATTTCTTGTCCCGTCTTCATAATATTTCTGGTAAAATAAGTTGTCCAAAACAATTGTAAATAATAATAATATTAATAATAATAAAGCAGCTTAGCCCATTTGTTTTGTTTCTGTTCTATTCTGCCAAGGGAGAAAGCAGTCTGGTATAAAATTTGGGATATTCAAGATGTTTATTGGAAACATCTGGATGGTGTTTAATTAGGTTTGTGACCAGGCTTCAGTCTCACAATCCAAACATCTTCCAACTTTTTATAAAGTTTGGGTTCTAACTGAGTGTAGCAGTTCAAGCATTTATATGTCAACCACAGTCTCTGGATCTACATGTTGGGAAAGCCAGGATCTAAACCCTTCTCTTATTTTAGGTTTCTTATTGTCTTGGCAAGTTAGCAATCTCAGAGCAAAACCAAGGAAAACTGAAAGGTGCAAATATCCTCTGAAATGCTGTGTGTTTCTGTGTGTTTGGCTTGCTCTTAGCTTTCATAGAAAACATCAGATTAAGAAGATATAAATTAGAGATCAGTGCTGTCCTGAGAAAGTGAATTCCCTAGGAGTGTGAAGTTAAATTGTATTTTGTTCCTTGTAAGGTGACACTTGTTAGATGCAGTGGAACTGTACTTTGTTGGTGTCATTCTGGGTGTTGCTAAGCAACATGAACAGTTAAAATGGAAATACAGAAGAAGAGCATGGAGGAATAAAGGAAACAAGAGACACAGAAAAAGCATAGAAGAGAGTAAATGTGCCAGCACATCCTGCAAAGAAGTTGTGAATACCAACTGTGAAAAAGACAGCGATTAAGATCATAGAGAAAAAAGAAAACACAAGGTGAATGAGGAACTTGATTACGTACTTTGTATTCAGTCTTTCCATATTCAAACTTTTCAGTGCTTTAATTGAACAACTGATTGCAGTTGTGGCCCCAAATGGCGAGAGTAATGGCAAAAGAGAATAAGAGCCTGGGAAGAAGTGGGAGACTAAAGAAAAACTAGGAAATGGAAGCCCATACTACAAATGAAAAGAGAGATCACTCTGTGTTGTGCTGGAACCTAAACAACAAAATGGGAGGGCACTCTCACGCATTTGCTATCTGCTCTACCCCAGGGAAGTGGTCACTGCACCAAACCTGCCAGAATTCAAGAAGCATTAGGACAATGCTCTCAAATACATGGTGTGATTTTTGGGATTGTTCTGTGCAGAGCCAGGAGTTGGACTTGGTAATCCTCAGGGGTCCCTTCCAACTCAGGATATTCTGTGATTCTATGGTTCTGATTCTAACCTAATTTTGCTTTATGTGTTCTCTGAAACTGCAAGGAAAACATGATAAAAGTAATTTTTATGGAATGGATATGGTTCTTCCATCACATCTTGTATTGATCCGTGTCAAACATACGTTTCTCAATGTTCATCATAGAACCATAGAATCATAGAATCAGACGGGTTGGAAAAGACCTCCGAGGTCATCAAGTCCAACCCTTGATCCAACACTGCCATGGTCACTAGGCACTAGGTACTGTCACATTCAGTCTCATCTTAAAAACCTCCAGGGACGGTGAATCCACCACCTCCCTGGGCAGCCCATTCCAATGGCTGATTACTCTCTCTGTAAACTATTTCTTCTTAATATCCAACCTAAACCTCCCCTCGCAGAGCTGTATTAAAGCTATTCGCCTGAACTGAAGTAATGCTAGTGTGACTGTGTTTTCCAGAGTGGGTCAAGTCACTGCTGTTGACAAGACTATGTGCTGGTATGCTGTTTATAGCATTTGGTCTATATTGCCAATACATTCTCACTCAAACATTGTAATGTTACTTACAGGATCTTCCTTTTTTTTTTGTTCCTATCTTCATTGTCTCTGAAGCTTCACTCTGTTTGTCTTCAATCATTAAAAATAAATAATTCTTAAGATTTGTTCTTTTTTCTTAGTATCTTCCTTTTCCCTACTCTCTTTCCATAGCATGTTTTTATCTTGACATTTTCTGCCTTCAGATTTCTCACCTGTCTTTCCCACAAGTATGTCTTTTATTATCAAGCCCTGAAAAAGGACTTCAGGAAACTGTGCTGTCAGTTTCTTCCTGCTTTTCTACTCTGCTTCCCACACATTCAGACTCTCCTGCCTTTGGTCGGGGACACCTGCAGGACAAAAATGAACAGGAAGCCTTGTGCTGAGGGCAAAACCCAAGTGCAAAGTTGCCTCTCTCATCAGTCCTGTAGTCACAGGACTTCTTTCACACATCTGCCCCAGACACTGAGAAGGGTCCATAAGTTATTTTGCCTTCTTCTGGTAAATGAGAAGTGGACCCATTTGAAGAGCTTTCTTCCTCCTTAATTTCTCAAAGTCCTGTTTATGAGTCACCCTCTATTCATGCACCTGCCCAGACACTATTTCGTGCATCATGGGAGTCCTCACATGCCACCTTTCCCACGTATCCTCAGTCAAAATGTCAGGACTTGTGTCATCCTGCCTTCTGCTCTAATCTCCAAAGGTGGACATCGGACATCTTGGGGAAGCTCTGCACAGCTGGAGAAGCAGTGACCTCACTTAGGAATGGATCAGCGTTTAAAGTTATACTCATCTCAGGTATGCAACTACAGTGTCAAAAACATTACTTTTCAATTAAATTTTGGATTCTGCAAAAATTGAGCACCCTTGTCTGCATGATGGCATGTGGGAAAGTGGTATGAGCAGAGGACCTGGCAGATTTTTCAAGTGCTAGTCTAGTAGTATTCTGGCTTTACTAGTAAATGGCTGAGTGGCCAGGGCAACTCATTGCAGCCCTGCTTTTATAGGATGATAAATGTGTGCAGCTCACACTGGAGTTTGTGAGGCTCAAACCTTTTGAAAATATGTCTGCGTCCCTCTAGCTCTGGAGGAAATAATATTTATACTTATCAAACTGATAGTGAAAGGATTAATGAGCTATTTGATCATGTGAAATACAATAAAAATGCGAAGGCTGAACATGATTTTATTCCTTCTGAGTTCATTTTTGCACTGAAAGGCATGGATTGAGCCTTGTGTTGTTAAATTAAGGCATTCTACGCAATTTTGACCACAATTTAGCCAGGCAATAGCTGTACTCTGGAAATGCTTTTCCCATTGAAAGGTGCTGTTGTGAGCTGATACATTAAAACCAAATAATTACTGAGTGATGAATGTTATTGGAAGAGATTCTCATTAATCCAAAAGTATATGAAAGAATCCCCCAAGGTGTAAGAAATACTTTCTAGGACATGAATATAGGAAAGATTTGGTGTGGAGGTAGCTGGTGGAGATTTAATCATGGGGCTATTTTATTTCTTTTCTTGCATTTTTTGTTTCTTCACATTTTCTCTGGGGTATATGAGCTGTGCCTAATTATGCCAGAAATGTAGTTGCTCCTAAATGGAAACTGGAAAATATTTTCTTCAAGCAATACTTAGGATGAATTCTTGAGATTTTTTCATTTCCTCCTGGACATGCAAAGCACCTAATGATACAGGGTCACATTGTTTTCTTAACACAGAAAACCCCACTTTTGGGGCATGATGTTTATATGCAACTTCTCATCCCTTCCTTAAGATGAGCCTTTCCTATGGCACCTCAATCCCTGCTATCTCTTTGTAGGATCACATAGGGGCTGGGAACATGAAGACCAATGTCTTATGCCTCTGTGCTCCACCTCATGCACACATGACATTCTTTCCTGGAAATACAATTATGGTGGATATTACTGTGAATAAATTTACATCAAGCCCATGCGAGCAGCAGTTTCTCACAAAAACTAATATAGCTGTACTGGCAGTTGTTTCTGGAGAGGACCACCACCGGGAGGCCTCTCATTCCTGTAGCTCAGCTGATTGCAGTCCATGCCCATGGAGTGCTCCACAGTCCCATGGCTGTGGACCTTCCTTATAGGTCTGTGTGGGACAGCTAAGGAAAACCACATTCACCATTTAGAAAATGAAATGAGGCTTAGCCTAAAAGCCATTTTGAGCAGAAAAGATCTTTAACTGGGTTATCCAGAAGTGTCTGTACACTATATGAGCTACATACCAAAGTCTTTGTCATATACTCAGAGTTTTACAGGCTTTTTTGGTTTGCTTTATTATTGTTTTCAGTTTGAATAGGAATTTGTAGATACTATCTGGAAATGCTCCTTTGCCCTGCGTATAAAATGTAATTCCATAGGGTTTGCTCTAGCTACCCTAATGTGAGGGTGGACTGCCCATGACAAAACTCATTCTCCAAAACGTCATTTACTTATCTCCATTTCTGAAACAGAGACTCATATCCTCTCCCCATGAGATCCCCGTTGTAACACCTGTAGGCAACAGCCCATGCTGGGTTAAGACAGAAGAAGACAACTCTTATTTTCTGCTTACAGCTGGAATGTTTCATGGCTGTGACAATTCTGAGTTCCCTGAATTCAGCCAGTGAGATTGAGAATGGTGCTGCCCAATGCTAACTGAAGTGCCGTGGGTGGAATGGGTCAGAGAGATTTACTCTCCTCCCACACACAAAGTACAGAAAGAAAACAACGTTGGCTAATCTGTTTTTCTACATGTGCAGAGCACAGTGAAGCAGAAATCAGTGGCTTTACCCAGGTGAAAAGAACAAACTCCCTGAAGCACACACTCTGAATGATCCAGTTCTTCAAAAACAAAAACAAGAGCCTTTTTCAGTACATGTAACTCCTGCCAATTGCCATGAGAACAGCCCCAGCATAACTGCATGATTGGAAAGTCTTTTACCATAAAGATAGGAATAGAATTGCTTTTTGAACATATTCCAATTAATTTCATCAAATTATGTGTGATTCAGCTGATAACTGCACTATCTTTAATATCTTTGTGGCTATCAAGTTGTCTCTTGATATCTTTCTTCTGTTACATATAAAAAGATAGTGAGAAACCTGTAACGATGAATAATGTTAATGATATTTCTAACCAAAAAACCTGCTTAAAATCACAGTTAAATCCTAACAATGACATGCAGAGAGCTCATAAAACAGAAAACATCCAATAGGTAATACATTTCTGTAATATATATAATATATCAGAATCTTCAGTGTTGAGGACTACAGGTTGACTGTTGCAAGAGAAAGCATTCACTGCAAGTTCCCGAGCATGTGTTGTCTGCTATTGCTTGGCAAACAATCATTATGCTCAGCTGCTTCCTAATATCTTCCAATCCCACATTCATGGTAAAACCAATTACTCATAACAATGCACACAAAATATTTTTGAACTACTACTACTCTAAATTCCTCAATGATACAAGCATATTTTATCTCCCTCTAAGACTGTCTTGAATATGAAGGCTTAAAAGGTACAAAATGTTCTTTCAATTTGACCATCTTCATTTTCTTGCCTTTATTTCCTACAGCTGCTGTATTGTCTGGTTTTATTCAGCATGTTTATAGTTGTGGTTATTTAGGAGCCAGTGGAATATGTGAGCAATTCAGCAAAACCTTGCTACAGGCAATATTAATCCTGCTAGGCTTGGAGTTAGCACAGGAACAGAGGGTGCTGGATGCTTCCTTACATTGCTTGCTGCAAAGTGTGGAGTGCGACTTCAGAGAAAAATGAAATCAACCTTTGCTGCAATGATTTCAAGAAATTGATCTTTATTTGTCAGTTCAAAGCACTGAGCAGTCAGTCTAGATAGAGCGTAGGGAAAGGAGGATGTATCAGCTCCTCTGTTTTTAATTTGATGGGTGTAGCATGCAGTATGTGCCAGTTAACCTCACTGAGCCAAAACGGCTGAGCCTTCTCCTGAGTGAGCAGGAGGGTGAAATCTCTGAGAGAGGGCAGGTCAAGGGCTGAGGGCAGCAGTTACCATTGTCGCTGCATGGTCACCTCTGTGCCACTTCGGAGGCAGAATGCTACAGCCGTGGACACATGTCCATGAGCTATGGACAGGTCGATGGAGTAGATAGCTGGGGTAGATCTGAAAAAGTTCTTTCCTGTCATGTCTGCTTGGTGTAAGCTACCAGGTTGCACTAGGCTGTCGGTGTAAGTCCTGCTTCACATGAAACAGCGATATCACCATGCGTTTAGGCTAGTCTAAAGAGGCACTTAGAGCTGCTCTGACTAACTCATTTCCATAGGATCATAGAAGTGTTTAAGTTGGAAAAGACCCTTAAGATCATCAAGTCCAATCATTACCTTAGCACTGCTTCATGTTTACAGCTAAACCATGTCCCTCAGTGCCACGTCTACACATCTTTTAAATACCTCTGGGAATGGTGACTCAACTATTTCCCTGGGCAGCCTGTTCCAATGCTTGACAACCATTTCTGGAAAGAAATTTTTCCTAATATCCAATTTAACCTACCCTGGAACAACTTGAGGCTGTTTCTTTCTGTTTTGTTACTTGGGAGAAAAGGCCAATCTCCACCTCGCTACAGCCTCCTTTATGTTAGTTGCAGAGAGTGACAAGGTCTCCACTGAACCTCCTTTTCTCCAGGCTAAACAACGCCAGTTCCTGTAACCATTCCTCAGAGGACTTGTGATCCAGACCCTTCACAAGCTTTGCTGCCCTTCTTTGGACACACTCCAGCACCTAGATGTCTTTGTTGTAGTGAGGGACCCCAAATTGAACACAGTATTCCAGGTGCAGCCTCACCAGTGCCAAGTGCAGATGGAATCACTGCCCTAGTCCTGCCATACTTGGTCATGCTGTCCTGCTTTCTTGACTTTGTTCTTCTCCACTCTTAAAGTAGCTGCCCAGGGAGTGCCTTGGTTGTTTAAAAAGTATTAATCACTAAAACAAAGTCTTCAGTTTTTTAGGTACTTGTGAAAGACAGAATTTTTAAAAAGTGTTTTGACTGAGCAAGACTTTCTGCAATTGTTTGCACCTTTAGGTGCTGTGCAAGTGAAATCCAAATGTCATGGTTGAATGGCATTTGTGTTGACATTGCCTGTTCCAGTACTCCAGTCTTCTTGCATTTTCAAGGTTTCACACTTCCTTCTCTAAGTTATTTTTCCCTATTGGCGGTTTGATTCTAGACCCCACCATGACTTTGATGGTTTCCTGTTTTCCCAGACACACATATCAGAATACTCCATGCATGATGTTTTTGAATAAAAATATATTCTTGTCATGTATTTCATTGCATATCCTTAATTTTCTTTTCTCTGAGGTCCTTCTGGAAGATGGTGGCAAGATAAACCAACTACCTTCATTCTTCTCCAGAAGAATCCATCCCTGGCTCTAACTCTGTTAGGTGAGCGTTGCTTGTGCCCAAAGGTCTGAGTGATTAGCACTAACATGACTGGTATTTTAATTCAGCAGTACATCTGGTTATAGTCTCTGTGCACAGATATTTATGCTTCATGTCATTAATAACCAGTAATTGTGTCTAATAAGGTTACACTAATGTGTACATTATATGGAAAAGGACATTTAAAAAACAAGTTATGCCTTGTCTGAAGGTCAAAGTTGTAATCAAATTACCTTCTGCCTATTGAGAAATGTAAGAAATTAATGTATGAGATGGACGGAAAAAGCATGTGTTTGAATAATAATTGGAGGTGGTATTAATAAAGCTGGGCCTCTGCGATGAACTATACAGTATATGAATGGTAGCATGATTCACACACAGTTGATCATGACTGTGAGAGGATGTAGGCAGTGTATGACTTTACTACAGACTTTCCCAATGGAAGCATGAGTACTTCTTTGTGCAAACTTTAACAAGCCCATTCTGATGTGCTGCAGGCACAAGTCAGTACTGAAGGCCACATCCCAGCAGCATACCCAGCATGTGGCATCATCATGCTTCCTCACAGGAAACCCACTGAGTTTTCAGCTCTCTTGTACCCTTCCAGCTGACCACAGTGCAGCTTAGGAGGTGCAGTGCCATTGCTGCACTGCTTTGATGGAGGTCTCTTGACTATCTCACTGGTCCTCTTTCTCCAAAATGTCAGGGGCATTCTGAGCCCAACCTACGGGTCCCAGGCAGTCGAGGGGCAGTTGGACACCGGCCCCTAGACTGTCCCTGAGGGGCTGCTGGGATGTGCTGACTTTGCTTAGCTCAGCTCTTGGCCACTGTTATGCTACAGATTCTTGCTCCTGTTGTTGTATTGGTCTCCTGCTTTTTGCCTCTGCATGCTCCTTCCACCTCTGAATAACTTAGCTTCGACCTGCTTCTCTGCTCCTGACCACTTCACGTGATCTTGTTTGATGCCTGATTACATCCTTCACTACTGACTTTCTGGATGTGCCATGCCCCTGATCTGACTCTTGGGACATGAGTTTTTCAGATGGGAGGCTTGGAAGATGGAAGGACTTGCTCCTCTAGTGCAGATAAATATTGTCTTCTCCACCTCATCATGACTCATGATTCATTTTGAATGTAAATAATTCACAAAGTTAAAAGGAGCAAACAAGAAGTTTAGGTAGCCACTGCATCTAAAATGAGTGATTTCTCTAAAGTACATCAGAGAAGAATGGGACCGAATATATCCTGCTCCCTCAGGGAAGACAGAGACTCACAGACATACAGGTGTTCACAGGGTACATCTATGTTTGCTCTGCAGATCTGGGTATTTGCTTTAACAGCAGTGTGATTTATGATGTAATCACACTGTCTAATGATGCCATCAAAGACTGGCCTGTGCACTGAGCAGAAGTGACTCACTGGCAAGTTAATAGCAGAAAGGGAATGAAAATGTGCATTCATCAGTCGTCCCATTAATGCACAGTGGTGTAAAACATCATTAACACCTCAGTACACACAGGCTAAACAGACTTACCCAAGTCACTTTTATTGCCTCAGTATGTGTGTGCTTCAGCCTGCATATCAAATCCCTGTGCCGGCTTTACCCCACTGGGAGCAGAGCTGTGTCCTGTCAGGCTCTGCTGGCTGCCTCCAACTTCACACAGTCTGGCTTCCCATGGCAGCACCCCTTGTGTGGCTGTGCTGCGTGCTATCCACCTCACAGCCCTTGTGTACCTATCCCTGATCATCCTGTTTCCAAGACAGCAAGAACAGTTATGCCAATAAGCCGGTGTCCAGAAAGTATCATCTATTTGTCTTTAAAGACCTACTTTTTAACTGTTTATAGTGAATTAGGAAAGGATAGATGTTGTGTGTTATGGTGCTATTAGCCTGCTAGGGAAGATGTTAAAAGTTGCCATAAATCCCTTGTTATGCAGAATCTTAGCCTCTAGAACCATCGCCACCAAACATTTATTTCTTTCATGAAATGTCCTTTCTTCTCTAGTTGACTCTTTGTAACACAGCAAGAATCGGATCTTCTGCATGATCAATAAATAACAAGGAATTGAATCCTTTATAACCACTCTGCTCCTAATGCTGCAACCCCAGTGGTTTCAGCGTCGTTTCTCCTGATTTACACTAGAGAAGGTGAGGTCAGGACCTTTTTGTTCTCTAGCAAATCAGAGCGAGCTCTTCCAAAGATAAAACATAGTGCCCCTGGCTGTCCTTAGCAATTGCTAAAATGTCAGGGGGCACACTGGCTAGGCATCCCTGGGCTGGTCATGAAAACCAGAGGAAGGGAGGATGGCAGGGCTCCTGCAGCCAGCTACCCCTTATCCTCCCACTGCAGGAGCCGGCCGACAATGAAATCTCCATCTGCAGGCTTGGGAAGGACTAGTGGCAGTATGAAATTACTCCTGGGTGCAGACAAACCAAGTGACTCCCCACAGCGGAGCTATAAATTAGTCTCTGCAGCCCGCCAGCATAACCTGCCTGCTGATAGCTTATAAATAAGTCAGCTGTAGAGCAAGGTTAATATTTACCTACATGCCTCAGATGGGTGGCATTCTGAAGATGGAAAGTGCTACAGAAGCTCTAGCGTAAGTCATCATTAAACCTTTACACTGGCATATTTACTTACTTCTAATAGCTTACAGAGGTGCAGAAATACAATTAAAACTAGAAGAAATCTATAGCTGCTTGCATCCTGATAACACCACATCTTCTCATGTATTGATTTAATGCCTATGCTGGTGGTGTAACATATATTTATCATGTTTTACAGGTACCAGTGTGCTGACCTGATTTCTGTGTACTGATTATTGCTGTTTCTTTATTCCCTTGGTTGGTATTTATTTATGTTTTCCGATAAAATATATGGAAACTTGCCAGAGTCTCAAAGGCAGAATGGCTTATCCATAGCTCAATGTTCAGAGTGTTTCCATAAGTAAAATGTGCTGTGGGATTGGGCTTTCTGGACAGCAAGAGAATCCTTCATTAAACTTCATCAAGAGATCATTAAAACCAACCTTTAGCTCTTTTTGAGCTCTGTGGTTTAGAACAGAGATGGGCAAAGCACAGTTTTCTCCATTTCCTCTGGCTAGAGAGATTTTTTTCTTTCCTCATGATAGAGCTTTTGCAATTTGCTTTTTTTCTTTAAAGGCAAAAATAATGTACCAGTGTTCATCCTTACTACTATTTGCCATTAGCCCTTACCAGCATCCCTGCATTTTCATTACAGGGACTATCAAATGAAAAGAAACAAGGAGCAGATGTGTGTATGTGTGTATGTATGTGTGTGTGTATGTCAGTTCACTGCAAGAAAGACAGTTTTGCTGCTGGCCTTTTACATGGGTGGTATTGGAATAAATAATTATGTAAAAAGAAAAAGGTCCATCTCTGGTACAGAATTCAATATGGTGAAGGGAAAGTATTATTTTGAGAGATTAAGTAATTTAATTTATTACTTTCCAACAATCTAGGCTGTAATTTTTCTTTGATTATACAAAACCTTGTCATCAGACGCTATTTCTCCACATCTCCAAAACCATGATGCTGCCCAGACATCTGTGTTGTGCCTTCCACTTGGAGTGCAAGAGAAAACCTGTCCTTCACCAAGGTAACGTTCCCTCTTTCTCTCCTCCCTTTGCCCTCCTGAAAGGAGTCATTGAAAGCATGACCCAGCACCAATTCTCAGCACATGACAACAGGGAACAGGGGTATTTATATTCTACATAAATATGCAGTCTTTCTAACGTGGCCATTGGCACTCAGGGTTGTGCTACAACTGCTAAGTGCAGTCCAGTGGTCACAGCACTAATTGAATGTAGCAGTTCAGACTGCTCCTGGGTCTGCTCTTTAGCAAATGAGGATGAGTGGGGTTAGCAGCCCCTGGCACCCAGTCCCACGTGCATGGTGCATTTGCAAACTTTAATGTTTAGGCCTATAAGAACAGGAACCACTTCGGAAGCACTGGATGCAAGAAACAGGTTCACTTTGCTGTGGATAAAAAGCACGAGGTGTTGTGAAAGCACTATTTTAGATGTCTATTTTAGGGTGAGATGATCCATACTCTGTAAGTGACTCTTTCCACTGTTACGGATGAAAACTAGCTGGAGTATTTACATGGTAGGTGTCTATATTTGCTTAGATGAATCCCACCCTTAAAATTATATATGTATAATGTAACCATTTATAATTTAAACCCATTATTCCTTGTCCTTCTCACCCCCCCCCAAACAAATAGTCCTTTCCTGCTTATAGCTACTCTTGAAGTATTCAAAGACCTTTCCTATGTCGCTCCTCTGTGCTCTCTTTGGCTAAAAAATTACACATCTTTCCATTTATCCTTGCAGGACTTTTTTTCTAGACTTTCAGATTTGTGCCAAATCATATCTCTTTTGTTCTAAAATAGCCTACAGCAAAGCAATAGAAAATTGATTTGGCAGGCCCAGTTTCATGCTGTACTCAATTCTAGCGTTTCCTAAAGAGTCTTCAACTAGTAGTATCTTAACTTTATATTGATTACTTAAAAGGGAAGGAGCTGGGAACAATGCATATCCTATCTGGGTGAAGTCAAGCAAACATCTAATTACTGGACTGTGGATTTTCAGATACCTGTTGTTTGACCCATGAAGACACTGAAAAGTCATTCCCTCCTCTAACAAACTTAACTGGTAAAGCCAGGAGCCTTGTCTGAACCTCAGAAATAGCACATATAGCACCCTTGGTAAACTAGTTTCCATGGTAACAATTTTATGTCATTGAACATCGTTAAAGACGATAAGAAATACAAACTATTCAGTTAGCTTGCCTTTAGAGTTCTATTGACCTCCCATTCTAAATATCTATTCTCCTGGGAGAAAAGTCTCAGGGCAAAGCAAGGGATGCTGGAGGTGTAGTTGCTTTGCTGTCACATTATTAGCAACACTTTCCTTTGATTTTTCAGCTTGGGATTTCAGAAAAAACTCTGTAAATATGAGTAGGCATGGAAACGTGGCACAGATATTTCTGTCTCTAACATAAAAATAAGGCAAGTAAAGATGTTAAGTGGCTTGTCCAGAAGGGAAAAAAGGGAAGCACAAGGAGGCTGAGCAAGAAATAATGTGCTGTGATGACTTGACTCACCCATTTAGCGTCCTTGTCAGAACATTATTGTTCAACTTCATGTTAAAGCTGGATAAAACCACTGTCAGGCTCCTTTGCCACCTACCCCTCTGGCACAGCTTTAAAAATGAAAACCCTGGCAATTCTCAACATATGTGAGTAGCTTAACTCTTTTACAGGAAGCTCTAGCAGTAAAATGGAGTGAAATGCATTAGCAGGAAAATTCAGCAGTTGCCTGTCTTTTTCTCTGTGCGCTGGGTGGTATTTTAGCATACATAATTAAAATTTGTTTTCCTACCCAATAATTTTTTGTGTACTACAGTCTTCTCTCATGGGCAACATTTGTCACTTCTTCTGATGGGGCAGTCCCAGCAATGGGAACAAATCACGTTTTGGCTCTAGCTCAAAAATCACACTGGCTTCTATGTAAGACTTTCCCAGCAGCCTGAAGGTCTCCTGTGGCACATCACCTGTAGGGACTTCAATGGCACTGAGGAAAGACTTGAAAACTACTGCTGAGGAAAGAAGTCAGTAAGAAGAATTCGTGAATGCCTTCTCCTCTACATGACAGCTGTAGCAAGCTGGGAAGGGTCCTTCAGAGGAGGAGGAAAAGAAGTCTGTACATTTTTTTTGTGTTAAAAACAAACCCACAGATTCAAATAGTTTGCATTCTTATATTTGCAGATATAGTGCAGGCAGCTTGTGTTACTCCAGTGTGTCAGATTGGGGTGTCAACTGTACTCAGAGGGTGCAGAGTGTAAATTTCAAAAGAAAAATGGTTCACCAGTTGAGATATGCATTCAGGATGCTGCCATCCTACAACAAATAGCTAATTGACTGCTCTCACCAGCAGGATGCCTGTACAGAAATCACAGGAAGGATAAGTGTTTCATCTTTTTCTGTGGAAAGCTATTTGAGGCAGGATGAAATAATGCACTGTATTATTACAGGATTATAATGCAATAAAGAAATATTCCTTTTGGACTGACCTTAAAAATCATGCATTGTTTTCCCCACCAAAAGAAAAGGCTGAGAAACTGTGTTTCAGGTTAAATGAAAAAAATTACAAAGCATTTCACAGAGACCTTCAGAAGCTTCTGCTGCAGCCTGAGCAGGAGGAGGTGGAACGCAGCTTAAAGGGAGCAAGAGGAAAAGTGACATTCTTGTTTCTTTAAAAAGTTCCAAAATTATTTATATCCAGGTACAACATCACACTATTTGTTCTGGATACTGAAGACTGACAGGGTCATGATAATTCTTCCCCCTTCCCAGGAAAGCCTAGCATTTTGAGGGATACACACTAGACGTAGGAGGACAAAGCTGAACTTCCTCCTCTCTGAGATGAAGGCTGTATCTCCAAAAGGCATTTCTTTAAAAATACACTAAAATACTTGAAATTACACTAAGCCAGCAGTTCAGTAACCTGGTGGCGACAGGCTCAATGGGTGAAGGGCAGGTGGGTTCTATTTCACAGAGTAGCAAGATGTGGATTTTCACACACCACTGCTCAATGTAGTGAAGGATTTGACATTATTTTTCCTCTGTTTCCTTTAGCCCTACAACACTGCAGCAGAATGAAACACCAAAATCTCAAAGTAAAATGATCTGACATTTTCAAAATATTTTTTTCTGCCTGAATTATTCAAAACCTTGAACGTGAAACTTCAATAAGCATAGAGGCTCCTAAACTGTCTCTCACTGACAAAAAAAGTTATTTGCTAGAAGAAATTAATTTAGGTACCCACTAGGATTGAATGAGGCACGAAAAGCTGCTTACATTAATATTCTGATTTGGAATGTCTCAGAAAAAAAAAATCTAAAAAATAATTCAGCATTACAACTTAATTTTCTAAAATAACATTCTGCCTGTTTGGATGAAAAGAAATTCAGAGACTTTGGGATGAGGGAAACCTCAACCATAATCCCACTTCCAGTTCTTTCGGATGAGATCTGAGTATTTTCCCAATCCCAGGGCAAGCAGTTCCACAGGTTATTGGAACTGTTTTGGCCAGTCCAAAGCTCCTTCCCTTCTGTGTCTGCCTGATGGAGCTGTGCAGAGCTGCTTCCAGCAGTGATCTGGGGGTCCTGGCTCTGAGACAGTCTCCTTTACAAGCTGCTTGCCCAGAAAGTGGTTGGCTGAGCTGACAGAAACCCAGGATGAAACAACATGCACAAAACTTTGGACTTCAGCTATCAAAACATTTTTCATCTGACTTTTTTCCAATGACCTTTTAAAATGAATTCAGCTTTCTTGGCACATTTATTATCAGTGAGAGAAACAGCCTTTACCTTTGAGCCTACACATGATATTTTCCTCCTCTTTTTTCACTTTCTCTGCTTCACTCTCTCTTTCGAACCTTAGCAACTCTCCTATCTTTTTCCTTGTCTTGCGGGAAATCCCAAGTCTGAATAGAAATATGCCTCATTCGTTGGTACAACTAGGGACCCTGCCACTTACG
This sequence comes from Neopelma chrysocephalum, assembly GCF_003984885.1. Taxonomy (NCBI): domain Eukaryota; kingdom Metazoa; phylum Chordata; class Aves; order Passeriformes; family Pipridae; genus Neopelma; species Neopelma chrysocephalum. The sequence goes on along the minus strand of NW_020897695.1, from coordinate 13,610,875 downwards.
TGGGCATGAACTACGGTGTCATCTGACACAGACACTCATTTCAGATGAAAAAGTAATGCAAAGGAGGAGAGGGTGGGTATTGCTATTTCAAATTATGTACATTACATCAGATGCATATCCTTTATTTTTAAAAATTCAGTGTCCTTGCTTAGTCCTAAAAATTATTGTCCAAACCTCCTTTCTACTTTGAGAAAAGTAAAAGCTGTGAGTAAGGCTTGTCTCTATCAACAGCTCCAATCATTCTTTAATGAAGAGAACAAGAATCTTATATCTTTGTTTTCACACAGTTCAAAGCAGCTTGCTTGAGGATAGCATTTAATTGACCTCAGTGATGGAGCACTTGCAGGATGCCTCTTGCCTAGCAACAACCACCAGGTAGGAAAGCTTTAATAACTGCCAGAATTTAGACACCAGAGAATGCTGTTGTACAGCAGTGCTAGCTTCTGAGCAGTCCAAAAGTGAGCCATCACTGCAGGCTGGCTCCCCCAGTACAACCTTAGACCAGGAATGCTGGCTTGTAGGTCATGAGACAAACATCAAGAGGTTGCACCTGGATCTAATGCCATGCCAAACCCTGGTCTATCCTGCAAGCTGTGAGGATACATAAGGATAAGGTAGTTACCCTTTGCCTGGGACCCACTGCTGGGGCTCCTTGGCTCTCTGAGCAATGGGGTTCAGGTGTGGTGGCTGTCAGCTTTGCACAGACAGCTTGTGGGTCAGGCTGGCTACTTCACCCAGATGGCTTGCAGAGAAGTATGTGGAAGCTTGAAATTTCGGATGGTAACCAGAACTGTACCTTTTTGGTAAATAAGCAACTGTTACCTGGCCAGGGTTCATTTTACAGCAATAATATATGTTAGGTGACAGACCAACCAAACAAAATGGGGTCAAGTCCTTTGTCTTTTACATACAAGGCACTTGAGAAATGAAGCTGACAAAGAGAATCTAAGAGACCAGTCAATATTTCCATTTATACCCTTCCAGGTACAGGTTTATTTTTGGGTTATACGAAGAATTGTGCTGAAAGGAGTCTGCGTATGCTAATAATTAGGCATTTCCTACATTTGTCTCACTGCTTTCAGAAATGCTTTTCTGCTAGTTTTCAGTGGTCTTTTATTACTCATTTTTTGACTGCTTGAGAATTTTTTATTATACATTTTTGTGTGTGTTGTGTGTGATTGTGTCTGTATGCATATATAGCTCATACACAATTCTGATGGACTTTTTCCCCCAGATCCATTGCTTTTCTTGGTGTAAATCCTCAAACCAGCCATGATACCTAACACCATAACTAGAAGCAAATCTGATAGTTACTGTTGTACTCCTGGTTCTCCTCTCTTTTTCTCTTCTCCTGATCATCAGCCTCGTTAAGCCCCAGCACAGTTTGTTTTATGGTGTCTCAGATCAGGATAATCCTATGGGGAAAATGAAACCCCGAGTCTCTCTTGTTTTGTGGCTGTATCCTGATCCATATGAAGCTGGTGGAAGGTAGTCTGCTGGTCTGGACTCACCTGGTGAATGTCCTCCAGTGGAGCCATGCTTTGGTGTTGGTAACAAAGGGAGAAGGCAGAGACAGCTGTTCACATTGTATTCTCCAGGGTGCAGGAAAGGTTTCCCACCTTATGTTTTTCTTTCCTGTGCTTCTGTCCAGGAATGTGTCTCTGTGGGCTTTTGCATGCTTACATAACTGAGCTCAGGGCATGCTCTGAGAGTCAGCTCCAAGATGGAAAATGGAGAGCTGAAATCAGCCTGGAGCTGAGTCTGGCACAGAAGCACCATCTTACAAGGGGCTGTAGCCTGTGCAGGTCCCACACTGCCCTGACCTGGATGTATTATTTCAGGCTGGCTCAGAGCACTACCAGGCCAAGCTAACATTTGCCGGCAAAAAAGCGTATCTTCTTATTGCTGGTTTGTTAATCTGAGCCTTTTATAGAAACATGGTTTTAAGACATGTCTACCTCAAATCTGGAACAGCTGGCCATGAGATTTCAGGGGAAATTATATGTTCTTGAAAGTGTACTCCTTTTGGCTTTGCTCTGAGGCAAAACTGAGGACTGAATTTTGTTCTATGCAGACTGAGAGGGAGTTAGGAATAACATTACGGACAGCAGTTCTGTTACTCTCCATTTATATCACCTGAGAGTTGAATCTGGCCTGCAGTTAAGCCATTGGGTTTTGTGGGATTTTATCCACACTGCTTTGAAAACCTATTTTTTAGGAAAACAAAGGCGGTTTGAAGTTCATAATGTTTGCAGTAATCCAGCTACCCAAAAACAACTCCCCACCAGTAAAACTCCATTAGAAAGGCAGCAAATGAGTTTTTTCCTGGTGCTCTGCTGCTCTACAAGAAGGACCAGCCCTATTTATTTCAGGAGAGGGCACAGAGGCTACAGTGCATGTATAACTCAGCAAGAAGTGATGGTTGAAAGGAAGGCTGGACTTGAGCTTGGAGGGATTTAAACCCTGCTCTCATGCAGGCTGCTTGGTTGAACTTGAGCATCTCTTTGCTTCGGTTCCCATCTGTCAGATGGGATTATCGCTCCGCTCTGCCACTGCAGGGATGGGGGCCAGGCAAGAGCCTGTAGCAAGATGAAGGCTTTCGGATCTTGCAGCTCCTGACATCTGTATCGGTAACAAAAAGGCCACTGGTGGCTTTTTGATGTGAAAACTGCATCGAGACCTGAAACAAGCTGACACCACTGTCTTCTTTGTCTTAAGGAAAGCAACTGAACAAACAGTAGAGCCTTTTTATTTGAAACAGTTTTGATCTGTGAACAGGAATCCTGGTTCTCTGGGGAGTTAGGGTTATCATTGTTCATGCTGCTCCCCAGTAATACCTTCCTTTGTCTTTACTTGTCTCCTTTGCCCCACTTTCCCCTCAATTCTGTATTTCTATTTCACTGTTCCTGCTTTTATTTTCTTCCATCCAGATTTTTTCAAAGCCTGGGTAACCATTAAATCACAGCCTTCTTTCACAAACCGAGACTTTGCTCTGTGCTTACATTTTAACCCAAATGTACTTTTCTCATCCCACCTCTAGGTGGCTGAAATAAGCAGAATGCCTGAATGCACTAAGCACGTTTCTAACGTGTAAGGAAGGGAGACTGAGGAAAGACAATAGCCCTGAGACTCCCAGGGCTACTGGGAGCGGGTACCACTCCTCTGCTCCAGTACTGCAAGTACCAAATTACCTGGTCCAGTGACTGGCTTTACACCAGTGGCAGTGGCTGTGTTCACACTGTAATCAACATCCACCTCCTGGCTATATTTTAAATTGGATTAGGGTGTGAGTTTCCTTCTCACTTTACAATCAACATGAGCAAATACTTTGTTTATCAAAGCAATCTGAGTGATGCATAATGGAAAGCACTAGATCTGTCCGGAACAATTATAACCCTGGAATAGGTGTGTTACAATAATGGGAAATCTATTCTGCTAAAAGCTTCCTTCAGGATCATTATCTAGAGACCTGGTAACCCTGCAATTGTTCCTGCAGCCCCAGCACCCTATTCAAAAGCAAAATAAAGACTGTAGCTGTCTGCTTCTGAGCATGAATAGCCCAGCCTGGTGGTGCTCAGATAGATGCGTGCAGTTCCTCATGTAGATGCAGCGTTTCCCTCCGCAGATGATGAGAAAATGTAGACTGAGTGCTTTGAATGGGGATTTCTTTACTGGTGCAAATTCTTCTTGTTTAAAAACCTTGAGGGAAAGAGTGCCTCTGTGTCTGATAGCCTCCTTGATTTCTTTTTAACTAAACAGAAGAGTTTTATATAAATCAAATGTATGCTTCCATTTCCAAAGGGTAAGCGACTGATGTCTATGTATAAATCAATGATATCCATCTGTGCGGAGTGGCATATTTACTGTGATATTTTCATAAAATTTTTTTTAAAAGCTGCTTGCTTTCTTCTCAAGGTTATTTACTCAATTGACACATGGACAAGAAATATCTCTGATATTTTGTGGGGCTTTTTCCTGAGCTCAACAAATGATTCCCCTATAATGACTTCTATAATGTTCATAACATTTTTTTAGTAATCTGACTAATCTTGATATTTAGAAAATAATTTATCAAACTTCTTCACAAACTTGTTGCTGTGGCTGTTGTCGTATGCATGGTAAAGCAGTCCCATTCAGCCTAGGAGGGGACATGGCTTGATATGAGCAGGGGATGGACTGAACTGCAGCTTTGTCTCCAGCTGTTATGAGACTGCTGTGGCTCAGCCCCTCTAGGTTACCACAGAGGTCACTCCTGGTCTGTCTTGTCTTCCAAGTGGACCATTAAATCGATACCTGAATATTATCACAGAAACCTCCTTTAGTTTATCCACTTAAAAAAGCATTAAGCCTTTCTCAACAGAGCTTTGGCACTCACAACTACAAATACAAAAATAATGATGAGCCAAAATGCAAAAACACTGGACAAATAACAGCAGGACAGTCAGACTTGCGAAGATGATGCCTTGCAGAGCTGTCCCACTGATCTCCTATGATTAATCCCCGTAAGCACCTCAGTTAAATTGGATACCCTTGGAAAGGCAGTGTGTAGCAAATAGCAGTTAGAGGAGGTGGAATCAGAGGGGGAATGCTTTATCAAGCGGATATTTGAGTGCGTTAGCAATAGAAGGGAAAACAAAGGCAGGGCAGGTGAGTAATATCTGTGGCAAAGCAAAAATCTGCAGAGAATCAAAGATAGGAAGGAAGCCAGGAAAAAGCTCTGCACTGGTGGGGAAGCAGGAGCTGAAGTCAAGGTAAGAGCTCAGCACCCTGTGGCTCTTGCTTAAACTCCTGGCTTGAACACAAAGTGCCTACATGTCACTGAGCTGGTCCTTTTGGGCAGTAGATTGCACTAACCATGGCAACCTGCAAATTGGAGCTAGAAGCATCACTCTTTACATGTCTGCCTGTCTGTGTAGCACCTCCTGGTGTATTGTTCCTGTGTTGAACCTGTTCCAGCCTGTCCTCAAGCCTACACCTGTAAATCAACGAATTAAGGTAATCTTGTAGCTGGCCTGGCTCTCTGACAGTCATGATAATACACACTGTTCACAGCAGCTTTGCTATGGGCATGCTTTTGCAGAGATATTCCTCTGGGAAAGAGGTTTTCAGCATGCAGAGGGAGGGCTTTGACTGTCCACAGTATCTGTAGATTTCACACCGAAATAGTTTTTGGTGGTATTTAAGTTATATTATATTTGTTGTATTATTACTGTATTATACTGGGTGTTGTAAATAGTTTTTTTTTCAGTAACATCAAGTATCTAACTGATTTAAAGTCACACTTTAAATTCTCACAAAGATCAAGTGCTGATGGTAATAATTATGCTTCAGCTTTTGAGAAACTCTAATCCTTAGGTTTTGAGGCACTGTTGCTGCTATGACATTCCCAGGAGCTTTGGGCTATGATGAGAAGGGATTTTTATTGAGGACTAATACAACATGAAAAAGCAACTGTTTCTTAAAGACAGCAGAGACCTTGGGAAGGTAGATACACTTCTCTTTCTGATAAAGGCTGTGCACTGCTGCTAAAGAAATGATGATCTTTCTGAGCAAAGTAACCATCTACTGAAAGGAGCCAGTATCCATTTGCTGCTGAAGTCAAAAGAAAAGCTCACATCAAAGAAGGTCGTTATGGCCTGGCCACGCAGTACCAGGAAAGTAATTTTTATTTCTCATTACTGCTGTGAATTGGCTAAAGAAGCTCTTAAATGCCTATCAGCAGTACAAAAGAATGCTGTTTATCTCCTGGGAACGCGTTAGAGAAAGGAAGATGCCAGAACTTGGAGGGAATAATGTTTTTTATATAGCAGTCTGATGCAGAGGCCTGAATGCACCAGCTGCACCTGAAGGACTGGAAAAAGAGGTACAAATAAGCAAGCCACAAGCTAACATCCATTTGAATTTTAAATGCATTAATTTTAGATATGCTGCCACACCTTTTGTGCTCATTTGCTTGCAGATATGGAGGAAATCACGGTTTCCAAGTTCAAATAAACTCAGAAGAGAATTTTCAAAGTTCCTGTGCCCGACTGTTCAAACAAACAAGCATTGCATTCATGTTTATGAACGTTTGTACTGGAAGTGACTGCAGATTTATTCAACCAGGAAATAAAAACGACATCACTTGATTTATTTAACCAGCCACTAGAAAACAATGTGCATATTAATGAATGTGAATAATTACTTTAAATTAACATTCAATCTACAGAGCAGTAGGATCATTAAGCTGTACCAAATAAACTTAAGTAAGGAATAAATTCAAAAGAAATTTGTGATCCTCTGGCAGTTATTATATAAATGAGACCAAAGACTGCGTTAATTGTATAAATTATTCATTTTTAATTATTTGTTCAGCTGTGGTAAGTATTGATAATAACTTTAAGTCTCAGGGAGGGAAAAATGATGACAAAGAAACTTTGCTTATTCTCCTTACAGTGGTAAAGTAAACAAAACTGAGGAATGTTACTAAGGTCACTGGGGAGATCTTGTTCACTGGTTTTTCTTCTGTCATCCCTTCTGCCCAGCACTAGTGACCCTTTCTAACAGACATGTTTTTTCAAAACTTGGATAACTAAAATGTTGGTTGGAAGAAGAATAACAGAAAATAAAGCAAGCTTTGGTCCATGTAAAGGTTAGATGATAAATGGCAAAATACATTCTCTAGAGGAGGTGCATGTATGTGTGGCTTCAAGTAAAGCTTGCAGCAGCATGGTGAGCTGTTGTGATCCTCAGCAACATGGAAGCAGCAATGTGCTTTGGGGATCCATAAGCATGCAGTAAAAAATGAATTAAGATCCTTCTACTTCTCAACATGTAACCTGCAGCTTTTGATACAGTCAATACACAGTGGTTGTCCTCAAGCTCCTGAGACCTCTTTCCTGAAACAGAATGCCTCTGTTGAATGCAGAGGGCAGCAGGGATGGTGCACTTGGGAAGTGCCAGCACAGTATCCTCCAGTCACCTCTAGAGCTTGTTGCCTCAGGCTTCTTGGCTCAGCAAACTGGGACACCTGAAAGCTACATGGCATCAGAAACAGAAGCCAAAGAGCTTTCACACTGCTGGAAATCTTGGAAAATCCCAGACAGACAAACTGTCTCCACTTTATTTCTAGTTCGTGCTCCAAAGCATATGAACAGCAGAGGTTTTTTTGGAAAAAAATATTCACCATATTTTTTTACAGGTAATAAAATGATGAATTTATTGAATCAGTTAAATCAATTTGGCTAGAATGTACTTGAAAAATTCAGGTTGAATTAAATAGAATGAAAAATTTCAGCATGAAGAGTATGATAGGCTTACAAACAATCAAAAACAATTTTAGAGAGGGAAGCATTAGACAATCTTAACCAGAGGTGCCATTCCCAATCTAAAATGGGTGAAAATTATATATTCCATTAAATACGACATACTATATTATGTGTACTTCTGATGGTACAGAGCTGTTTCCTTGAATTATGATGATGATTTTCTTGCTGTGAAGTTATATTTTCAAATATTCAACAGGGCCTTTTATTAAAGAAGCACTATTCCCCCATGCAACAGGTACGCCCTTGGCAGATCCAACATTAGTTTATACTGCCTGTATAAGACGTCTGCAAAGGAACATATATCCCAATGAACTGTTAGGTACTAATAAATTTTTCCTACTTGCAGCTGTTGTCTATTGATAAATGGGCTTTCAACTGAGCGTAGTTTCCCACCAAAATGAACTAGCCATTGCTAGTTCAAAGTTATTGCTCTGCTGAAATAACCTAAGGGGCATTCAGCCTCCACACAGTGAATGTGGCATCCAGCAGAGCAACCAGTTTGAATCACCCCTACAGTCTCTGTATCCTTCCAAGAAGCCTGCTGGCCTCACTGATGTCCTGCTAACAGTGTGTAAGGAATCACGGTGTAATCAGGAGGTACTGCTGGCATAAGAGGATGCTGTAAGCTGCACCATCTTGTGTAGCTCAAAAAAGAAGCCATCTGACAGCACGCAGATATTCAAGAATATTTCAAGAGACAATTAGCATCCGTGTACCAAATGCTTCCGAGTGGGTAAGCTTTAGGAACACTCCCTAGAATTTTCAGCTGAGTTTGCATCCCAGCTCTAAACCCAATGAGTTCTTCCACATTTGCTACATACTGTTGGGAAGGAGGGGACAGCAAAGCAGAGTCACTCCCTTGTTTGTCCCTACAAACCTGCACCAAAGTCCTCTCCTGAACAGATGTGAGTGTACCTGACTACCCTGTTGCTCTGTCTGAGGACTCAAGGGCGCAACACCTACTTGTACAGAACCTGGTGCCTCTATGCCATGTAAGCTCCACAGGACATTGTCTGTAATCTCTGTTTTCAATGTGTTACAGAATCAAATGTGCAGACTTTAGAGTCAAGAAAGTGTAAACACCTAAGCAGGGTATAAATATCGTGCCAGGATTTGTCCCTACTGTCTTCCATGAATGTGAATTCCCCTGACATAAAAAGCTGACAGAGGGCTTGAGTTTTCAGCAGGGGATAGATTTGTGCAGATCTCTGCAGTGGTGACATTTGCGTTCAGCTGACTCTACCTATGTAGAACAGCAGAAATATTTGACAGCATAAAGGAAGAGTCAAATGAACTTAACCAAGGAAAAGAATAGAATTTAAAGCATACACTAAGGGCTTATACTGTGTCCTGTTGCATAATTAAATGAAGATGTTCTGCACCTGTTTTCCTTGAAGTATTTCTCTGAGATGGAAGATGTGAATTTTTGTTTTGCCGAATGCGGAGTGAGAGCCAACTGACTTTTACAATTAATTCATGGTACAGATTCAGTGTCCTAGCAAATATGTTCGCTCTCTCCTTCTGTTCTATATACAGCTTTGCTAGGAGGAAGAGATAGCAAGCTCAGTCTGTAGGAGCTCATTTGAGAGGGCTTGGTGCTGTCTGCTGAGCTTGAATGCACAGGTAGGGATGAGGAAAGATAAAGATGTTGAGCCTTTTGAGGCAGAAAGGTCTTACATTGCCTGCTGTAGCCAGCATGTTCTCCTTGCCCAATAAATTTGACATTTGTAAAGTAATTTTTCACCTAGACTGTGTTTCTCCTAGGGATTTGAAAAGTCTTTTTAGTGTAAAGTGGATGTTTTCTGAAGTCCAGCTCTAAAATCCTAGGGGAGAAGATCTTTTTACTGGAAACATTACTTTTTCTTGAAGAAGTCAGCATCTGTGCCAGGTGAATATATTCTGATTTGCATATCCTACAGTATTTTTATAATGACCATGGGCAATGTGTGGCAATTATTTTCTGAGAAATGATGATTTTCTAGTAATGACCACAGCTGTGCCTTTCACCTGAGTTTTGCTCTTTAATATACAAGCTTGGGGATTTGTGAATGTATCGTCTCTGTAGCAGAAGTACGACAGCATGTATTTTGAAGTTAACACCCAAAAGAGCGGGAGATGAGCTGTGGACACCAAAATAGAGCAAGACCTAGCCCCAGAACTGTGTGTTCTCAGTGTTAACAGGCTCTACAGAAACTTTCTGTTGATCCTTGTCCTTGCAGCATCCAGGCTGTCTGTCTTGGGGGAGAAGTGGATAGTGTTCAGCTTTTCCCTCCCCAGAGGGCAAAGCAGCTTCTTTTCCATCTGCTTTTGAAAACAAGAGATCTACTGAAGTGTGCAACTTCAACCAAGAGTAAAATTTCTCACTCTTATACAGCCTCCACTGCCACATCATTAGAGAACATCCCATCATTCCCAGTTTTCCATGTGTTTAATGCCTGATGAAACAGGTGTTGCCATTTTTACTTGTTAAGCATGTGGCATTTTAGGCACAGAAAGGCTAAGACTACATTTGCACAATGCAACGCAGTTCTCAACCAGCACGCTCTAAAGTGGGTGACACAAAACCCAACACAGCTCAGTAAGTTCTTTGCCTAGTTAACTCACCCTGCCAGAAGCTTGCCAAAGCAGAGCTGTATTGGTGTTCAGCAAGGCTAGGTGGGAAATCACGGGCAGATGTCTAATTACTGAAAAGTGTAAGGGCTACCTGCTGTGCTCCCACACCTGAGCAGGCTTTTAAATATCACATTTTGTTAGGATGCTGGACCTACACTACATGGATTCCTAGAAAGCTGAATTCAAATCTGGATGACAGCTTCTTAGCTTAGCAACCTGTACCCTGCAGAAATCATTACAGCAGCATCAGGAGCCACTTAAATAACCAAAGTGCACATCCAACATCATTAGAGCGTTGTGCCCAACTCTCCAAGGCTTTGGTGACAACTGGATCTAACTGCAGACTTTTTGGTTAAAACAGAACTTTAACACTTCACGTTATCCTGTTGGGCAGAATCTCAGGTTTTTTGATACATTCTGTATAACTTAAAATAGCTTCAGCATATGCTCACTTCTTCCTCATTAAACATTTCCAGGAAAGTCTTAGCAGTTTTACATGTGGAATAAGAATTTCAGCTTCAGTTTCCTGGACAACCTGCTGCAATCAAACCTATAACATCACTATGAAACCTCATCCAAGTCCACAATTGTCTTTAATCCCTGACCTAATCCTTTCTCTTCCATGTCCACCTGAGATGGCAAATATTTTGCCAGAATGGGACCAAGTATGAGCGACAACAGAAAATCTTGGTGCGCAACTCCCTTGCTTGGGAGTGTTATAAATCCATGATGGAAAGACTGCCATTGCCAGGCACAATTGGTGTCTGTGTGAATTAGATCATTTCAGTACATAATACAACCCATTTAAAGGTAGAATATTATGTGGTAGGCACCTGATTTGCTTTCATAGACTTTATGAAGGCATAGGAATGTTAGACTATGTGCGCAGCTCAAGGAGGAAACTTCATTGTCTCAGACTCTTTTCAGATTTACTATGTTTTTAGCAAAATAGCTAAAAGTTCAGGCACATCACTATTAGTTCCCATTTATAAAAGATCCATTTGATACGTGCCAGTGTGGGAGCCATGGGGAAGTGCCGGTTTCCCTTTGAAATCCCTTATGTAACTCACACTGTCTCTGCTAAGTGTACATATAGGCATATATGACATTTGGTAGTGGTATTCTATTCTACAAGTTGTTTACCACACATACTATTTATAACTTTTGTTATCAGAGCTTGAGCTTCTGTACCAGAGGTGTCTGTACAAAGTGACAGAGATCCGTACAGTATGCAATAAATAACTTACGCGCCGAGGAATGTTCCTGCTGTTAAGCTGGTTTGTTATGATTTCACTTAGCGACAGATAAAGATGATGGAATATGACTTCTCTCTGACAGAAAACTGGGTTTCTTCCCAGCGGCTCAGAAACGCCTGAGCCTGAAGACTCTCTCTGCTGTCTCCTTTGCCTGTCTGTGTGATACGTGATGAGCGCTCCCTTCCTTCGCAAGCATGTTACTCCTTTCAGGCCACAGTGTCTCATGTGGAAAGGTAATACATGTTTTGCGGAACCACCCATTACCACCATTTGGGAGCAGATGGGTACAAACCAGCCAAACAGCCACTCTGGCTTTCTGGTATGCTTTTTTCTTCCCCTGCATTTTGCATAGCGCAAAGCAGAAGTGGGGCAAGGCAGCCCCTCATGAAGTTCTGCTTCTGTTTCTTTTCCTGGGTAAATTCCCTTTAAACTGTGAGCAAGAAGAAAACAGTAACTTTATACCAAAGACAAATGAAAATGTACCAGGAGCAGCAATTTCTCTCCTATGCTACTGTAACAGCACTGTATTCTTCACACTCAGTTTCACAGGAAAATTACAAGCTGTCTGTTTATTGAAGCGTGCTTGGGGATAAATCCTGCTCATCTTCTTTATGTGAATGAGTAACTCTTATTTGAATGAGCAGCCTGACCAGGGGCAGCGTTAGCATGCAGTTTGTGACCCATCTCCTCCTTGCTCAGGGCGCAGCTTTTCACATCCCTCTCCAATTTGCCGCTCCATCCAGCCCCACTTGTGATGTCTCAGACAAAGGGCAAATGATGACAGGATAAGACCTTTCACATATAACTTGCAATCTTTACAGAAATCTGCTTGTCTCATCATTTTCACATCAAGGCTATGATGAGAAAAAAGCCCCATGGTAACTAATTGACTGGAGGGTAACCAGTCAGCTCAGGGGCTGTTTGTTTTGCAGCATAAAATCATTGAATAAGCTGTAACAAATGTTTCTGCACTCACTGTGCAGCCCTGCCAAGTCAATTCAGAGATATCAACAAGAACATTTTAAATGTTTTGGCAAGAAAAAAAATTTCTATAAACTGTTGAGGTGTTTTGTGGGTGTATTTTCAGGTAACAAGCCTTGGCTCAAAGCCTGGCATTCAAGCATCGCTGAATAACACTCATATTCAAAAACTAATCAGAATCAGTGTTCAAGTGCTGTAAATGGTCCCTATATTTCCTACAATTCATCTAACCACCACGAATAACTTGGAAATAATTAAGCTTTTGACCAAAATTATGTGCTGCATAATTTCAGTCCATGGACTCTGATTTGTTGAATCCAAAATATTCCATGGAACATTATTATAGCTGGGCCCAAATTTTTTTATTAATTAGTGATCAATAATGTATATATTATGACAGATCATGCAGAGTTGCATTGCTTATTTAGCATCATATATACCCTTGTTAAACACTGTAATAGAGTAGCTCCCAGATACACTTCAACTCAGGAAACTTCTTCTGAGCCTAACTAGAAAGCAATGGAACATGCAAATAATTCTATTTTATTGTGGAAAAATCTTAATCCTGTGTCCAGAGGATTGAGTGGACTAGAGCCAGTACCAGTATGATATTGATCATGCTGATAACATAATAATTCAAATACATACCTACATTTATCAGAAGGGTCCTGACTCTAGTGCACCTTGGCCTTTATGTTTGTTTCCTTCCCTTGTTCGTCCTGAGTCACTTGCTTTCCCCAAGGAGTGACTCACCAGGCCTGCTCAGGGGCACTGGGGCAGGCTTAGTCTGTGAAATCAGCTCAGTAGAATAATTTCTTTGGTAGAATAATTGCTTTAAGAAGTTATCAAGGGAATGAAATGTACTCATGTGGCTTACATTTTCACAAATACATAAAAGATCATGTGGCGCTGTACGCCTAGCAGTCAATAAAAATCCCATTTCCTTCCTTCCCTACTTATTGAAATAATCATGAGACTTCAACTCCTCCTTCTCCATGTAGCTGCCATACAGAGCAAAGAGGAGTTTCGTCCTGTGAGTGCCATATTACTATAGCTGGATATTCCTGCTAGGATTGAAGCAGAGGGAACAATGGTTCTCTTGAACAGAGACAAGGGAACATAGAAAGTTCTTACACCTTTCCTTAATATTAACCTGCTCTCTCCTAATTAGTCCACTAGGATGATGCAACTACTGTACAAGGGAAATAAATCACTTCCATAGAGCATGGTAAGTAAAACTAATTCAAAAAATAAATGTGCTATTACATATTTCCATGCCTACCTCAGGAGGTAGCACATTCACTATACTCCAATAAGCTTCAGATAGAGAGAAAAATACACCTGGAATTTCCTAGTGTTGAAAAATGCAGTATTTCCTGTGCTCTTGCAAGAGATACTGTACTTCTTACCATTCTCCTGTCATACTGAGCTGAGCTTCCAGCACAGGAGAGCAACGGTTGTGCATCATTGTTGTTCTCAACTGCAGCAGAACCAGGGAGCCAGCACATAGTAGTTACCCCAGTACGTCAGATCCCAGTGACACGTAGCTGCACTCACCCCTGTCTGTTGCATACAGACACCAGCAGCCCAGGATCTGCTCCCTCTAGCAGGGCCTCTTCTCTGTTACGGGTTCTGCCACCTTTTGGTTATGTATTTTCAAGTTCCGTGGAGCAGGGCTCACTCTCAGAGCTGGCACAGTGTCTAGGCTGAAGCTCTCCATGTTAAGTAAGGTCTTCAGGCGTAACCACAGCATAAAGCCATAAATCAGCTGCTCAATCTGATCTTTTTAATAACAGAGGAGAAGAAATACTTGGAGATTTGTAGGGAACATGTCCCGAGGTGCAACAGGTAGGCACCGAAGCTAGGGGACATGCGCAGAGCCAGACCCTCCTATTGGTTAAGAGTCACGTGGGATCAAGGTATAAAAAGGCGCGCCTTGTTTGAATAAACCTCTTTGTTTACCACCTCACAGAGAGCGTGCTATGATTTCTTTATTATATAAAGGCAGCCTGCCACGTGCATGCTACATATGGCGCCCGAACAGGGACCGAATCTACATTAGATCAGATATTTTAAAACCTGTACCAGGTATTATCGGTAGGTCTCCGGTTATCACTTTAGTTTTATAAAGTGGGAGTCCTTTTACCGAAAAAAACCTAGACGTCTGTAAACGTTGCCTTGGGGGAGACCAAGGAACGAAGTTTAGTGAGCTCAAAAAAGATAGGTTAGTGCACAGAAACAGGAAGAAAGAAGAAAAAGAAACTTAACGGCGGGCAGCGGACACCGGAGTCGGGGACCAGCAGACGGGAGCGGACAGCGAAACAGCGAAGCTGAGTGAGTTATTAGCTTGCAGCCCCCAGCCCCCGCCAAAGGGGGCTCGGAGCTGCGGTGCTTTATCTCGCGAGCTGCTTCTGGGAACTCTACGGCTAAAAGCAGTGGAGACCCAGGCAGTAGCAGCTGAGCCGCCCCGCACCGCCACCCCGGAGCCCCGGGGACCCCAGGACCACGTCTGCCGCCCCGCCGCCCCACCCCTCTCCCCCGCGCATGTCTCTCAAGACTGCCGCCAGCTGCGGGACCGGCGCCTGGTGCCTGCCGACCCGGCAAAAAGCCCCAGTCGCAGCTGCCGGGGAAGCAACAGCACCACGCACGTGCGCTGGCCGCCCTGCCCGCCACCGCAGGGACCTATAACGGTCACGCCGGGTCTGCCCGGCGAACCGAGCCAGCGCCGCCTCACCACCGCCCACGCCGCCCGCCGCCCCTGCAAGCATTCGCTGCCCCTTCCTCCGGCCCCGCCCCCCGCCCACAAGCCACGCGGGACAGGGGAAGCTACACCGAACGCCCGCAGCCCCCGGACCCACCTTCTGCCGACCCACGCATGCCTGTAGCCACCGTGTGAAGCCTCAGCGTAGAGGAAAAACCCCCCCGCGGCGCCCAGCGAACTGCAGGACACCCGGAGCCGCTCCCCACCGACCCCCGGCCGTCTGTAAGGACCGCGCCAACCCTTAAAATTGGTAAAAACCGCCGAAAGCCGCCGCGAACCCACAGAGAACCTGTTGCTGCTTTTGTCGCTTTTGCCGCCGAGCCGCCGCCGAGCCACCACCGAGCCGCCGCAGCCGCTGCCGCAGCACCCTGAGCCTGCCGCGCCGCTGTTTGCAGCCACCGCCGCTGAGCCGGGAAACCAGCCGACCAGAACCAGCAGCCAGCAACTACACAGAACTTCTACCCGCGCGCATCCAAACCGCCGCGAAAAGGTAAACTGAAGAACTTTTTCCCCACCGCAATTTCAAAAGACACAGATACACGACACGCAGCCCACGAACGGACAACACAAGAGCATAACACCCATAAGCACCCCCCCAATAATACTACTCGCAGTAGCCGCCCAACTTTTAGGCGTAGGGACACAAACGCCCGAAGTCGGGCGGGGGGGGGAATGGGAGATGTTCGTGAATTGAGCACTGAGTCAGAAGCCCAGAGCCAAAGGCACACGAGCCGATGGGAGGGGACGGAGCCTGAGATGCGAGATCCCCACTCATGGGACCATCGCAGAGGGCTCGGTCACGGCGACCGGGGGGGCAAGCCAGCAGAATCGCCTCCCCGTCCCGCGAATGACCGCTGGCCACGTGGTACCTCATGGGCGTCGCCATCTTGCCCATTAAATTGCCCGGGTACTGAACTGTCTCTTCCGGTCCCTGAGCTGCCCCGCCCCACCCATAGGCGCGAGGGGGGAATTAGCCCCGCCCCCTCGCCGCCTCCGACACCCGCCCACACCCCCCCACCGGGAACCGAGGCTACCGCAGCCACGGGGAGGGGGGGATGGGGGGAGGAGGAGGAGGGACTACCAGTAGTTCCGTCAGGAAGCAGCGAGGAGGCAAACAGGGCAAAGTCGGATAACAGGTGGGAACAAAACAGGGGTAAGGCGATTCGACTGGGCAGCCTGGAGGTTAACCGGGCATACTCAAATGAATTTAGCCAAAGCCACGCCCCTCTGCCTCAGCTTCTACACGGAGCTATTCAGAGGCTGAGGCATTTGGTAAGAGATTGTGGCATATCCCTAAATAATGCCTCCGGGCATCCGAAGGCATTGAATTCCATCCATTTTTCCACCTCACATGACACAGAACATGTGCACTGCTTATCTGACTTTCGGGAGAATGGTGCCAATAACACAGCAAACACCCCAACTGGTACAACAGTAAATCCATTGACTGGAGAAGGGAGACACAGCACAGCAGGTGCCCAATTAAATCACTCCCGAGAAAAATACAAAGTAACAATCAAACAGGCGCTGAGAGCCATGAGAAGGCTTCTCACCACAGGCAAAAACAGCGACCTGCCCAGCACAAGAGTGTTACAAAGTTGTGCTGAACCAAACTCACAACATTTAAATCGGCTGCGGACTGCTTTGCACAGGCAAATTGAATACAATGAGGCCAGAGAGATCCTGTATAAGCAGTTGGCTTCTGATAAGGTGAACGCAAGCTGTGAAAAGGCTTTGCAAACCCTCTCTGGAGGGGTTGAACACGGCACCGCTGAGCTGGTTCAACCTTACCGAGGATTTGGCTCTGAGGAGCACCGGTCTGTCTCTCTAGCTGTGGCCCTAGAAGCCCAGCTGGGAATACGAAAAGAGGCCAGACTTAGAGCAAGTGGTGTCAGGTGCAGTAGCACTGACCACTTCCAAGGAGATTATATCTGGAGACCCCTTTGCAGCAATGCCCCAAAATACTCTAATAGCAAGGAATGGGCTGAGTTACACCCAGGGTGCCGAGGGCGAAACAGGTGCCTTGCTGCCAGCATCGTCCTGCTTGTTGCCGCGCTGCTTGCTGCCTTCTGTGCCACAGGCCTTCATGTGCCAGAGAGGAAGCAGCTCGAAGCAGGCCCCAAAGTGACAACAAACAGCCTAGACAATGCCCTTATATACTGCACACCCAAGAAAGGTGACAGATGGAGAATGCTGCCAGACTCTAGAGCAGTAAGCGCAGTCATAAAGCATGTAGGAGCACAGCAGCATGGACTGCCTTCACCCAATGTGCTCCCAACGAGTTGGCCGCTATTGGTAACTGATTCAAAGACTTGTTCCTCTACCACCTTCCTACACCCTGAGAATGTTCCAAGGCTTGCCTGTCCCATCATGGCCTTGTGCATGGCCCGTGCAAGTATATTGCTGGGCTGTCTGTCCTCAGGGGATGCAAATAGCCAAGCAAGATATCGGACAACCACGATACACCCTTATACAGGTAGCATACCAATGAGCATGGCCGCAGGAAATGAACTGCCATTTACTCTTACTGCTCTAATCCAAAATGTCCAAGGCAGGGTTACAGCTTGCAGCAGAAGAAATTCAGCAATCGTTACCCTGGACTTTCCTTGGACAAGAATTCATGCAGCAAAAAGATTCTCCACAACTGCTGCAGCTCAAGGTAAAAAACACTTTATATTTACACGAGTTGCAAAAGCTTCAAGGGGCCACAAACCGGTTAAGGCCTATTTTAGGCTTGACCACAGAGGAGCTACACCCTCTACTTCAGCTGCCAAAGGGAGACTCCAGTCCAATGTCTAACAGGCTACTGACACCAGAAGCCAAAAGAGTGTTAGACATTAGTACCAAGGCAATAGAGAGAGGGATAGGCAGAGGGAGAAATCCTGAACTACAGATCTGCCTGACCCTCATTCCCAGCAGGTATCAACTATTAGCAGCCTTGTTACCGTGGGATCAGACTGAAAAAGACCCACTGCAACTTCTAAAGTGGCTAGTTTTGCCCTGTGTACCATCTAACACTGTGTGGACTGTTAATGAGATGTATGCAAAGCTTGTCATTCAAGGCAGAGAAAGACTGCAAAACTGGAAGGATGGGGACCCTGCCTTTACCACCATCTACATGCCAGCTACGAAGGACAATTTGGATAGGATACCAGCTGAGGACGCAAGGTTCCGAGCTGCCTTAGCAAGCTTTCATGGTAAAACTTTAATGCATCTCTCAAAACACAGGTTGTGGGCAAAGACAACTAATCTACCTTCAAAAGCCACGACCAGATGCAAACACGGACCAGTGAAAGGCTTCAGGGCCTTCACACCTGCAACTGGAAACAGCATAAAAGGCTGTAATAACTCAGGTAAAATCCTGCTACAAAACAAGGGAAGGACAGACGCAGACCACGAACCACAGCTGTGCAGGTTCTGGAAATGACCTCGTCTGTATTGTCTTGGGAAAGTTTATTAAGCGATCTTTGAATGTTATAACTGATTTCTGTTATGTTGCAAGTTGATGCCCCATCTTGAAGGTTTGTTCATTTGAGATATCCTAGTATTTACTTGTTAATTGAAATGCGTTCTGTTTGGTTTCTTGTGAATTACAGAAGGTTTGGATTTTCATACATATGCATACAAAGTAACACAATGACAAGTAAGGGCCAACAACTGATAAAGAACTAAGTGACTGGCAAAATAACAACATTTAACATCATATCTAAGGTCTTGAAGCAAGCGAAATTGTCTAGTTCATTTTTCCATCAGAACACAAGTTCCTTAAACAGACAATTCAAATAACATTCAATTAGCTCAAGACTTCATCATGTCACACCCAAACTGTCAAAAAAATCACAACAATGCCATCTCAGAATGCAATAACCCCACATGGTTAATTGCAAATGAGATTGAGCAAACAGATATCACACACATCTCTGAAATGGACATATTATAATATGTACATGTAACAGTAGGTATATACCAGCACCACGTAACCTACACAACACCCACTGCAGAAAAGGCCAAAAGTGTGAGACACTTTGGCTTAGTTGCCCAGCAACTCTTGGTCCATAATATTCACAGTAAAGCAGCTATATCTCCTATCAAATAGGAAAATTCTCATGTCACAAGTATTCCACACTCACTCGTTTACACAGATAATTACACAAAGAGCGCACAACACAACAAAACGGTGTCAACTAAACAAAAAAGGGGGGAGAGAATCTGTATAGCTAAAAGAATATCTGTGAAAATCCATGTATGTATTAATCTTCAAATTGTGACAAGCTGGAAACATGTGAGTATGAAAGGTAATACAAACCCCAGGCTAGTGTACCTCTCCCAAAACATCGGTCATGGTAAGGGATTTGGTATCTGGGCAGCGGACGGAACCACTAAATCTGATTTGGGATAGAGGCTACGCTGGTGAGTCTGAAGAAAAGAGTTAAAATGAACCCCTTCCAGGTCTGTTGCACCCCACAAGGTACAAAATCACATCAGCAAGAACCAGAATGACGCAGAAGTTATAAGAAGGTTATGTTTATGTTTAAGGTTTACTTTAAGGACGACCAGTGTGGCAAAAAACAGTTTATAAAAACCCATGAATGTGTGTGTATGATGCGTGAGATGATGGCCATCAAAGCGAATGAGAGTATGAATGGACAAGCGTGTTGTATGTCTGGACAAATATTGGAACACTAAAACACCTCACAAATAACAATACCTCCGCCACAAGGTCATTTAAGAGAATTTAGTTCTGCTAAGCTTAGCCTGTTTCTTAATAAAGTTGTACTCCCCAGTTATTTAAAACCCTCAGGTTAATAAAGCTTATAAGTTTGCATGGTTAGGCCAAGGCCTATAGATTAATAAAGTTATTTCTCCAAGTTGCACTACCCTATAAGAATATAAGAAAGTTTTAAAAGGTTCACAATAGGACTATAAGAGGCCAAGGCAAGCAGTATGCTGGATCATTGCAAGCCTTGGTAGTTTATAATGTACTGTTCTGATTGTTTGCGCTGTTGCCTTTGTAATGTTCTCGTGACCTTCTTATACAATTAGGAAGGGGGAGATGTAGGGAACATGTCCCGAGGTGCAACGGGTAGGCACCGAAGCTAGGGGACATGCGCAGAGCCAGACCCTCCTATTGGTTAAGAGTCACGTGGGATCAAGGTATAAAAAGGCGCGCGTTGTTTGAATAAACCTCTTTGTTTACCACCTCACAGAGAGCGTGCTATGATTTCTTTATTATATAAAGGCAGCCTGCCACGTGCATGCTACAGAGATTCAGCTAGAATAGCCGGTGAGTGCCATAATTCTCACCAGTGTGCGGTACTTGTCTGGTGCTCTTTGGGCAGCTGGATGACTATTGCATGGCTGGCTGAAAGCTGCTTTTGTTTACCCAGCAAAAGCAAATACTATTTCATATAACAGCTATGTTTCAAGCATGATGAACTGTATCTTGATTACTGTCCTTAAGGCTGCATTGGCTCTTCTACCACCTGCCTCATGGACATTTGCACTAAATACACGTTCCATCATTTCATTCACCGAGCTTGTTTTGGTGCTAAGAGTCAGAGCATGGTAGAAGCCACCAACCTAAAAATTACTCAAGTGAACATTCTCCCATTAGGACAAAGAGCACATTCATCTGTGTCTCTCTGTCACTGTGAGGTTATTGGATATTTTCTCAGCAGTTTTCCCTGGGCTGACCATGAGGTTTTGTGCCCATGTGCCTTTATGGTTATTACTTTAATGAATCTCTCATTGATAACAATTGGTAGGGACAACATTGTCCTAGTCTTCAGTGTGTTCATTTAGCTATGTTACACACACTGGGTGGGGGGATAAGGAAGCTGAAGCGGGAGGTTTGTTCCTCAAAACCACTATAGTTCAGAATTCATGTGCTTCCCTTCATAACTTCTCAGTATTCTCTTGCAACTTGCTCTGTGTAATTTATAGGGCATTTCCAGGCAAAGGACGTGATTCCCATGGGCAAAGGAAAGGAATATTTCCCAAAAACAAGGGAGAGGATTGTTTTTGACAAACTGGCACATATTTTAACCCATATTTTTCTCTTTCCTGGATTCCCCTGTTGAATTCACATTTCCATGATGATTAATCCTAGCCCCTCCTCAGAAGTGTGTTGACACTACTGTGGTCAGTCAGTCAGTAAAACTCACTAGTAAAATACAATACATGCCCCTCATGAAATGGTTGCTACAAAGCACTTCAAGTCTTGCAGAAGAATAATACCATAAAAATGACAAATAATGTTAATGAGGATTTTCTACATCATTTCCAGCTGGACCAGGGCACTTTGCATTAAGCTAATGAGAGTTGAAAGCCAAATTAGATGTTTTTGATGGAGCTTTCATAGCGTGTGGGCACACACTGACTGCAAATGCAATTATTTTTCAACCCATGGGAGCTTCAGTCCATAGACTTACACACCACTTCAAGTTCATCCAGTAAGGCTGGCCCCCAAATCTGACCCAGCTGACTCTTGTTCTTTTCTGAGGAAATGACTGTAGAGCAGGAAGGAGGAATGTAAAATTATACGTGCTGCTCTTGCTCGCCTCCAGCCTGAGATGTTAGGTCTGCTTACAAACACTTTCACGTTTAACCTATACTAGGACTAAGTCAAGATCCTTCCCATCGCTGTGGATATACAACTATAACCAAAAGGAGAGGAAAACCAGAAATGTTTTAAGAAACAAAAAAATCAAGATGGAATGATTTAAAGAAAAATTCTTCGTCTTCAATAAAAAGACAGACTCAGGGAATTGTTCATCAGCTGCATCAGCCAAAATAGACACATGGATGAACTGACAATATCACAGAAGTATTCACCTTCTCAAGAAAATACACCGAAATGAAAGTTGATAACTATTTCAAAGGAAATTTTGGTTAAAAGATGTGTGAAAGGAGAAAGGTCTCTCACTCTTCAAGTTTTTCTTTTTTCTTCATCTTCAAAACAAAGTTGAAGTAATTGAAGTCAAAACAAATCAGATTAAATTATTTTTATGCTTAGCAGATCAACTCTTGTCACCAGAGTGACAGTTCTTCACCTCTGGTCCTCACTCTCTGTAGACAGAGGAGAAAAGTCCGATTTTAGCAGGGTGCCTATTTAACAGCATTCACGTTCAGAGCATGCTTTCTTACCTCCTAGATGCTGGAATATCATCGTGCAGAGTGATACACCTCCATTTGAACTGTACTCCACACTTGGACTTGTGTGGCAAGGATTTGGTAGCAGGGGTGGCTTCTCTGAGAAGCTGCTAGAAGCCAACGGCAGCCAGCTCCAAGATAGACCCACTGCTGGCCAAGGCTGAGATGTTCAGTGACAGTGGTAGCATGGTAGCACCTCTAGAATACTATAGAAAAGAAGTGGGAAAGAAAAACTTGCAGAACAGCAGCAGAGAGAGGAGTGAGAATATATGAAAGAAACAGCTCTGCAGACACCCAGGTCAGTGGAAAAGACGGGAAGGAGGTGCTCCAGGCCTCAGAGCAGAAGTTCCCCTGCAGCCTGTGGTGAAAATCATGGTGAAGCAGGCAGCCCCCCTGTAGCCTGTGGAGGTCCATGGTGGAGCATATTATTCACCTGCAGCCCATGGAGAGACCCATGCTGGAGCAGGTGGATGTGCCTAAAGGAGACACCCTGTAGGAAGCACATGCTGGAGCAGGCTCCTGGCAGGACCCGTGGATCCATGGAGAGAGGAGCTCATACTGTAGCAGGTTTGCTGGCAGGACTTTTGATCCCGCAGGGGAACCACACTGCAGCAGTCTATTCCTGAAGGACTGCACCCTGTGGAAGGGACCCATGCTGGAGCAGTTCATGAAGAACTGCAGCCAGTGAGAGGGATTCATGTTGGAGAAGTTTATGGAGAACTGTCTCACATGGGAGGCACCCCATGCTGAAGCAGAGGAAGAGCATGATGAGGAAGGAGCAGCAGAAACAACATGTGCTGCAACTCCAACTCCCCATCCCTCTACACCACTCAAGGGGGAAGAAGGTAGAGAAAACTGGGAGTGAAGTTGAGCCTGGGAAGAAGGGAGGAATGGGGTGAAGGTGTTTTTAAGATTTATTTCTCATAATCCTACTCTGATTTGATTGGTAATTAAATAAACTAATTTCCCCAAGTCAAGTCCATTTTGTCTTTCACTATACTTTCTCTCCTCTGCCCAGTTGAGGAGGGCAGTGACAGAGTGGCTTTTGTGGGCATCTGGCATTCAACCAGGGTCAACCTACCAACACATCCAACAACTCTTTAGCTCTGCCACGCCCACTATAGCATCCTGGTATGTCTAGACAAAATGTGTTGATGGAGGTTGACTACTTCACTATAGCTGATCAGCAACAGCAACCAGGATTGCTGCCACTGTAAGGGAGTACATTAGCTGTGCAAGCCTTAATGAAGTCAATGGAAAGTGCCATCACTTCGTGTTGGCGATTTTTTCCCCATAAAATTATGTGTACAGACAGTCAAAGTTTTTTGACTTCAAGTGGTTGTTTCTGCATGTTTTCCCATGCCAAATATTTTCATATCTTAATCCAGCTATCTACGCTGTTTATGCAACAGTAGATGTCCAAATCTACTAGGAAGTGACTCTCATAAGTAGCCAGGCAGTCACTACACAGCCCTCTGAACCCCATGGAGAGAGACTCTTTTATCATACCAGGAAAGTCACACAGACTGTCTCTCAGCACATAATCTCCAAATCAGAGGGAACTGAATTTAGCTGTCTCACAGAGGTGATATTAGCCTTACCAGAAAATGTTTATAGAGCTTACAAAGACATTAGATGATTGTATTCTTGTTTGGAAATTCTGGCAACCAGAGGGACGACTGTGGAGAACATAATAGCAGCCAGACAGTGGGTGATTTCTGGTTCTGTGTTCCTACATCAGAATGACAAATCATAGAATAGTGTTAAGAATTATAATGGACATGAACCCACATGCATTTTAGGAAGTCTAACATGTTTTTCCCATGTTTTGACAAGGAAAAAAAAAAAGAACTGTAAGGTAATATAAATTTGACATAAGATTTACTTTCCGTGGGAAAGTACTGAACTTTATGACAATGCGAAATCTGATAAGATGCAATTAACATAAAATAAAAGCCTTCCTATTTCTCCAGTAGGAAAAAATAAAAACTCTAGCTCTCACCTATTTCCTTAGACTAATGAAGTGGCATCAGATCTGATTTGAGTCCTTAAAAATCTTTCTGTTCCTCCTCATACAACTGTAAAACTCAAAGCCATTCATTTTTCTGCAGTCATATAACCGATTAATTACTTTCTCATTAATACTGTCCTTTTGTAAAGACTGATTTTTTTGCATATTCTTTGTTAAGATGAGTAAAAAGATGTACAGTGCAGAAGACAGTGTACAGGAGATTTATTTATAAAAGAGATGTAAAGATCTCCCAGGAGTGCTGAGTATCCTCACTGCCAGCTCAAATCAGCAAAAGCAGAGTCTTTAGTCTTCTCCAAAGCTTGGTCTCAAATCTGTAAAAGCCCTTGAACTTCTGATATTATTTTGACTTTTCTCCTTCTTTGAACATGAATATTCCCGTGTATATTTCTGCAATAACCACGTGCTGTTGTGGGCTAGTATAAATGTACTGGGGTTTTGTAATGGTATTGCCAAAGAAACAAATTCTCCAAAGCAACTGCATGGGATTAGTAGAAGATGAGCTGTCTGACGTTAGTAAGGTATTTACTCATTGGGCAAACATCTACTCCTGACTGTGTCATGGTGGTTTCTACTCAGAATTTTCCCTTGCAAAGTCCCCAGATATTAAATAAACAGGACACAAACTGCTGTTCACTAGGAGGAACCAACTTCTGTGGCACTTCCAAACATAGAACAGTTTGGATTGGAAGAGACCTTTTTAAGGTCATCTAGCTCAACACCCCTGCCAAGAGCAGGGACATCTTTGAATAGATCAGGTTGCTTTGAGTCTCGACCAACCTGACCGTGGATGTTCTCAGGAATGGGCTATCTACCACCTCTCTAGGCAGCCTGTGACAGTGTTTCACCACACTCCTATCTGTTTCTTGTATCTAGTCCGAACCTTCCTTAGTCGTTTAAAGCCATTACCCTTTGTCCCATTGCTACAAGCCCTACTAAAAAGTCTGTCCCCATCTTTAAGCTGCCTTTAAGTACTGAAGTTCAGAGATGCTTCGGCAGGCAAGGGGCGCTGTACTGGGTAATATCGGTAACAATCCGGGCACTCATCGAGGGGGCGAGGGAGCTTGGTGACCAACAAGTCGAAAGCCTGTCGGTAAGCGTTAATGATGCCGAGAACGGGCAGGGAAAAGCGTTTAGAGCAAGGTGTCACAGCAGGAATAACACCTCCCCGACAACGACCCGCACCCCTGTCGCCCCCGCCCAGCCGGCTCCACCCCGCTGCGCCGGGGCCGGGGCGGAGGCAGCGCCCGGGGCCGGGACGAGACAGCGCTGCCGCACGGGAGGAAGAGGAGGGATTTCACCTGCCCCAGCCCGGCCCGCCCCTCCAGGTGTGAGGTGGAGCAGGAAGCGGCGACGGCGGTGCCGGAGGGGACCCGCGCCCGCCTCGGCGCCGGGTCCATGCGGGGAGATGGTGGCGGGCCAGGCGCTGGCCGCGCTCCTGGCCGCCCTCCTGGCCGCCTCGGCGCAGCTCCTCCCGCCGCAAGGTAGGGACGGGGACAGGGACAGGGATGGGGCGGCGCCCCCCAGCCCCGGCTCGGCTCCCCATCACCCCCACCCTCGGGTCAGCTCCCCCTCTCCGCCTCCCCTGGCTCGGCTCCCCATCACCCCGACCCTCGGCTCCCCGCCACCCCCTGCACGGCCGATGGGACCCGCCCGGTGTGCGGCTGAGCCCGATCTCACTTTTTTTGGCCGCAGCGTAGGCGAGAGACCGATTACTCTGACTTTATTCCCGTGTGCTGCTACTGATTAAATAACTATTAGTTGTTTAAAGGGGACGCGGGTGGGAGCGGGGATAGGGTTAGGGTTCAGTTTCAGCACCCCTCGTCTGAACGTTCTTTTTCTTTCTCTGTGAAAGTACTGTCCAGATAAATGATTTGATCTTTACATCCTCGCTTGCTGGAGTATTGATTATGCAAATAACTTCACAAGTCCTTTTTCCTGGACGCCAGAGGGGCAGCTGAATTCTCTGTAGGGAGGAGAAGCTCTCAGGACCGTGTTCGGACTGTGCAGTCATGTGAATTTTTCAGCAAAGAGAATATTATTTATATAGAGCAATGGATGAACTGTGGAAGCACGGAAACGGAAACTTGTATGCCCAGCCGGGTCAGATAGTTTAATGGGGGCTGCTGCTCATTACCAGCTCTTTATCTCTTGAAATTTCTGGATGCTTGATGCAATCCCATATGTCTAAACCATGCATAATTTTCTTAAATCCTGTCTGTGACCCCAGAAGAATTCCAGTTATGAACACAGGGATAGTGTGTGGGGTTTTCCTCAATTTCCAAAACTGCTTGATTGCAAAAAATGCCCATCCTCAAGTCTAAACAGTCTGTTTTATTGCTATCAGTAGTCCTGTTAAAGGCTCCTGAAGTATGAGTCCTTCTGTACAGAATAGCTGGTGTCACTTGCAGTGACTATGAACAACTGAGAGTCTGATATGAAATTTGTGCCTTTTTAACATTCCTGTTACCTTTAACTGCTCTGGTTCTGCTGAAGTGGGGATCATGCCATTCTTATTATAAACAATACAGTCTAAATGTTGACTGTGAAATTGGACAGCCCTGAGGTTTAAGTTTCAAGCTGTGTAGTCTTTTAAATAAAATATTTGCATTTAATATATTGCCTCTACATTGAGTGAATGACAGCTATTTGCCTCTCTAAGCCTCTCTAAAGGAAAAACAAAGAATATTGTGTGGTGTTTAATTGTGGTTTGTTTCCTGAGAAAACAAATGTTTAAAACCTTAGATGGGTCAGCACTAGAAGCAGAGGAGATAGACTTTCCCATGATCTTAGCTTAATCTGGAGGAACCAGAGAGCAAGAGCTCCCCAACCACTGATGTTGCCCTCAGGCAAACCCTGAAGTTGCTCTGTGAAGCAAAGTTACTAACAGTGAAATTGCACAAAACATCACCCAGTGGTTTGCTGCCACTGATGGTGGCCCCTCTTCCTACCTCCTTCAGTCCCTTCCTTTCCAACTGCATGCTTCTGCCTGCTGGTCTGTCTCCTGCACAAGCACCACTGCTCCTGTGTGCCAGGTCCTTTGTCATCCTCTACAAGTCTCTAACTTGGTGCCTTCCTCCTCTTTGTGAATTCCCAGTCCCTCCAAAAAGAGGTGGCTCAGTCTCAGCTGCATTAATTGGCAATGCTGCCTGGGTTGGCAAGCTGAAGGTTGCCGTGGTGTGAGCGGGAATGGTGCCTTCCCAGCTTTGTTGGCAGATCTCACATGCCTGGGGGTGTCCTTCATTCCAGTGGGAGCTGCTTTTGTTATTGCACAA
Source organism: Neopelma chrysocephalum (assembly GCF_003984885.1). NCBI lineage: Eukaryota > Metazoa > Chordata > Aves > Passeriformes > Pipridae > Neopelma > Neopelma chrysocephalum. The sequence continues at coordinate 13,583,501 of NW_020897695.1, read as the reverse complement.
CCAAAACTGTAGTTGGGACACTTCCCTGAGCAAAGGTTTGTCCTGAAAGCCCAAGATAGCACAGGTTAAGATTTTTCCCCACACCCCTATGTAGTCTGTAATTTTTAAGGAGTTCCCTTTGCCCTGGTGCTGATGTTGGTACTGGCTCTGCTGTTGCTGTGTTTTGGCTGCATATTGCAGCTACCTCTCTTTTAGCAAGGCCAGCTTTAGGCTGGCTGTGCACATGGGCTGTGTATGAGGCACATGTGCCTCTTCTTGGAGAGTTATGATGCTCTAGTGAGACAGCTACAAATTTTGGTGAGCCCTAAAGCTGTCTCTTGTCATGCTTGATGAAGTTCTTTCTTCTCTCACTGTCTGCCTCCACCCCTTCCTAGTAGGTACAGTATTACAGTGGTGTTCTTACCATCCTGTAGGAATGTGTGGGTCAAGTGTGGCTGGTCACATTTTATTCAGAGGAGCTTTTGGGTTTTCTTGAAATGCAACTTCATGCATAATGTAAATTAACAAATGAAAGATTGGTTAACTTACAGCTGGAAAACTACAGAAAGAAGTATTTGGTTGATAGCTGTGCGTAGACATGGGAGTGTGAACGAAGTATTGCATATCTGACCTTTGAAAATGTGTTTTCCAACTAAAAGCACATTTCTTTGAAGCAGTAATAATAAAGTTAATGAGACTTTTTATTCTGTCTGTAAAACATAAATATTTCAGATTTAAAGTATCCTTATAAATGTGATAAAATCTGCATGTGTGTTTTGGGCTTTGTCTTTAAAATATCATTGTTATGATAAGTGAATTTACAGATAGTGCCATGTTGACTCTTTTTGTACCCCCCAGTTAACTTTTTCTTGGCAACTGACTGATTTGAGTCATGCGTCAGTCTTAATATGTAAAGCTGCTTCCTGTAATAAAATAAAAAAAACCCAAGCTGTTAGCAGGGTCTTTTTGCTGTTCTGACAGAATATAAATAACCAGCCTGTTTGTTCTTCTCTGAAAGTCAGTGGAAGCTGGATCATTTCCATTCTGAATCGTTGTTTGCTCATTTGATTGAGACCTCTTCTTTTAAGACCACAGCCAATGTGCATAAGTAACTTTTTTATTGCTTACCTCCTGCCATTTTCAGTCTGGAGTGCTTAATTTTTACTCTCTAGAAAATAATGTGTTTATAGTAAATTACTAGTTTGTAATGTGTCTCAGTGCTGGTGCTACTACCTTAAATTCTCCACCAGAAAATACCCTTAATTTTTTTTCTCAATTCCAGGAGTTTTTGTGGGTTTGAGTTGTTTGTTTTTAACAGGTGAACCTTGTCTTTGTGTATTTTTTGTTCGTCTGTAAGTCTGAAGGGATGTGGAAGTAATGTGAAGGCCCAAGTCAATATATGAGGTGGTGGGAACATGAAAATATTTGAGGATTAATACATTGAGCTGACCTTATTGTCCATAGCAGCACGAATGACCACCAATCTGAGTGCCTCCACTAGAGATCCTCAGTAAGGTTGTGCTCTCTGGAGTTGGATGTGAATGAAGTTTCTCCAACAGCTGTACTCTTGGTCATGGGGTTACTCGTATGCAAAACTGAAAATACCAACGAATAGCAGCCATTTGGCTGGGAAGTGGCCCAAGAGAGAAGAAACCTGATGTGGTGAGCCAGTTCCTGAGCCTGGCTCCTTAGCTGGCTGGTGTCTTTTTTGTGCCTGGGGTTGTCATTTGATGAGCTGTGGTGGCTCATCAGCCAAAAAATAATTAAAGGAAAGTAGGCTGAAAAGGTTTATTTTTTGGCATTGGCTCAAGGCAGAGGACTGGCCAAGGGAGAAACAAGGTGGAAGTATTGGAGGCTGCTGAAGCTCATATTCAGAGTACCACCACAGACCTGTGACATGGAGAAAATTAATTATTTGTTGGCTAGAAGATTGTCCTCCTCTCATTTTTATTACAACTTCTCTGTATTGTCTTCCTACACTGTAACAAGAGTTTCTAGACAGAAATCAGGCTCTATGAAGTAAAGGAAGAACCTTTCCCCTACCTGGTATCGGGTATCATTTGGGTCACTTGTGCTTAGGCTTGTTAATTGCTTATATGAATTATCTTTAAGTAATATTGAAATAGAAAAGAAAGTAGGAGGAAAACTACTGGAAAAAAAGTTTTGACTTTTTGAAATATGTAGCAGCAGTTGTATTTTCACAAATAAATATTGCTGGGGCTTGGTTTATTGGTATAGCCCCCAACTTAATTGTTATTTATACAGGCATATGTTAAATAAAAAAGCTTTTGGCTCCAGCTGCCAAACCCTCAGTCTTAGCCAGAGGCAGAACAACTTTGCACTTACTTATTCCAGAAATTTTTTTTTTTTAATATTTGAAATAGAATGAGAAACCATCGTTTGCTGAGAACAAAGTCAAGACACTTTTGGCTTTACCTGTGTTGGCTGCTACAGCTATAGGTGACAGGCATATGGTGTGTTTGCAAATTAGTTGGCAAATTAGTGTAGATGAAGGGTGAGTAACCCTTTTCCTTCTTCATCAGTTTCCCTGTATTGATTACTTTCTCATTCGTTTTTTGTAATTGCTGATAGCAAAATATGACCTTCTTTGGGTTCTGGGCAGTGATAGATGAGTGCAACACAGGAGCAGTGAATGTGTGTGGAGTTGTGTACCCCTCTGTGTTGTGGCTGGTGCGGAGTTGGTGGTGGTGCTGGGTTATTGCTGGGGCTGTGAGGGGGAAGCTTGGTGTTGCTCATCACTGTCATGAGCAGGCTGTACCCCTGAACTGAGCTGGCCAGTAGTTTTCTTACTGCAGCAAGGTCCTCCTTCCTCCTGCTCTCATCTGGGTGTCTTCTGAGCTCTCCCTTCGGATGTTTTCTTGCCTTGGTCTCCACTCAAGAGCTCCTAGAAAGACTGCTGCAGCAAAGCATGTGTTGGGCCAGAGGATATGGGGAAAATGGGCCTTGGATGCCAGTTTTGATCTAAATGGGCTCTTTTTGACTTAATATTTTAAGTTTCTGTTAAAATCTTTTTACAAATCTGCACCTTTAATAATTTCTATAATTTATAAACCTTTGCCCACCTGGGGGAACGGGTAAAGGTGTCACCTTAACAAAGCACTTCCAGCAGTTTCTGGGACATTATTCAACTCCCTGATGCTACCTGAGTATTCCTGTCAAACCTCAGCTCTGGAGCGGAGAACACACTTGCTTAGCACAGTTGGTTTGTTGGAACCAAACCATTAACCATTAAAAGTCACCAGCTGGTGACTTTTGGTGCTCTCTTGGTAGTATTTGGCTGATAGAGCCGTGTCACAATCCCTCGTCTTGAAAACTTGTCTAATTTCTTGGAGGTGTGGCCATACAGTTTCTTCTTGCTTCGCATCTGCTTGTGCCAGTAGGGTGTGAAGGAAAGGATGTGGACTGGGCTGTGCTCAGTAAATTGTTGGCTGCTGGCTGTTACGTCAAGGCAAAATCTTGTATTTCTGTATGGGCTGGTGACAGGATGTGAGGGTTTGCTGCCTGCAGCTGAACCTGCCTAGTATGGATAGGATTGGTGGGACGTCCTGAAAGACCTTCAGGAAGAGACAGCTGAAGAATTGTGCCACAGTGTTTAGGAGATATGCATTTCATGTATGTTAATAAGATCGTCTGCTTCTGAGTGCCCAGGCTGCCAATTCTGTGAGGAAAGTGATTATTTTTTTAATCGATCTCCTGTAACAGGGGAAAAAGTCTCAACTTTGCCTGTTCTATTGGATACCTTTTAACAACCATCCACAAGGATGGCCTAGGACAGCCTGCTTCGAGCTGCGCCTTTTGATTTCTTGGGGAACAAAGTGAGTGTGGTTATTTGATGTCAGAGCAAACTCTTATTTTGAGAGGTATGATAATGCTGACATTTTGGAGTTGGCCCTGGCTTTTCTGGGTCCCTGGGCAGAGCTGAGAGAGAGCAACCTTTGAGGAGTGAAAAGGGGTGATCTAAAGTTCCTCAGAAGTGAGAGACTGACAGCAGGACGTTTGGCGTGGGAGGGACCCCAATTGTGAAATGTGCTTTTACTCCTTTGTTAACCGGAGCCAAGACCGAAGAGCTGCTCAGACATGCTCCAAAATGTCCTCTTGCTGGCTTACATCAAGGTAGGAATAAACTGTGCAAGCAACACCCTTTGATCAAGGGAGGCTCCTGCGGTGACTTGTGTGGTATCAGCGTTCCTTGAGCCAGTGCGACATTTTCTTTCAAGGTGTACAGACTCACATGTCATACATTTTGTACGTTGTATGCGAGCTGGTGGTCAGCTTGCAGTGTTCACTGAGATCTGTGTCTCACTTCTACAGAAGCAACAAAACTTCATATCTGTAAAATAATAATTAAGAAAGGGCAGCTCAGAGACAACATTTTCCTTTACATAATTACAGCTAAGCTTGCCAAATCACAAAGTGTCTCTCTTTCCCACTTTTGGTGAAAATCAAAGTTTCTTTAAAAAAAATCTCTTTTTCACAAGTCATCTGAGTGTCTTAATTATCTTCCAAATTATCTTTCTTCTAGAGAAAGGAGTAGAAATAGGCCTCTTTTTTGTTGTTATTTTAAATCTATAGGTACTTTATTCCTGTTAGGCATTACAAATTAATGAATTAACTTTTGAATGAGCAAGCTTGTTGGCCTGGGGTGCTAACAGATCTTTTCTGGTGAATTGTGCTGGAATGGCTTGTAACATCACTATGCCAGAAGTGTCCACCCTTCCTCCCTGATGAGGAGGGGAATGTGTGACATCTCACCTCCTTTGTGTCCCATCTTGTCTTGTCAGTTTAAATAATCAGTGAAGATTAGGGGACTGTACTCTGATGTCTGAGGAATGGGTATTCTCTCCCAAGTGCCCTCTCCTGAAACATGGGTGGTTACCATGGCACAGTAGCAATTGGCAGCATCTGTCGGTAGGAGTTTACAAGCTTTGCAGATTTTATTGTTTTAATTTTCTGCGTGATTCCCTGAAAGCAACCCTTTCACAAAATATGGACCTCATATCCTAAACAAGTGTGATGTTGGAAGACAGGTCCAGATATAAGGAAATCATCCTGCAGTGGAGAGAGTGGTTAGTTCACACTTTAAACAGAAAACCTGGTCATTTTGTAAAGTCAAACAGGATTTCAGCAGCTTGCAGCAAGAAGGGTTGGCTGTAATTTTTGATGATGCTTGTGATCTTTCATTTGTTACTCTCAGCACTGTTCAGTAGCTGAGAGGAGTCCAAACAGTGTATGGGTCCCTGACTAACTTTGCTAAGGGCTGGATGGACACTGCAGGTGAGATTGGAGAAGTGGATGGTGCTTGGGCATCTGGGTGCTGCAGTTAACTGGAGAGTTGGACTTGGATTGTCAAAGAAGAAGTCAATAACACAGGTACAACATGATTGAGTTGGCAAAGCAGGGAGATGTTTACTCTTTTAAATGTTATTTGGTGTGTTGTTGGCAAATCTGAGTGAACTGTGCAGTGAATTGTGTTGGAGGTGTTGCAGAAATAGATGGTCAGGCAAAGCTGTTTGTATGTATCTTAGCTGAGCCATTGGGGTGTTTGTTCAGGATGTGGGAGCTTGAGCCAGCGACCCCCATCACAGCCTTGAGGTCGCTTAGCTAGGAGAAGGGTGTTTTGGATGGATTGTTCTGCATTTGTCTTGCTGATGCTGCTGTCTCTTGATCTGATGCTATCCAATAGATCAGGGAGAGGAGTTGGTTTGGTTTGGACCTGAAATAATTCAGATTATGGCTGGGTTACTGTGTTACCGAGTTGCCCCCCTTGCTTCCCACCATCTTGCAGTGACTCTTGCAGTAGATTATGTGTAGTGGAATAACCTCAGCAGGTTATAAGTGTGCCTGCAGGTCAGCATCCCTGAAGGGGCTCAGAAGAGGCGGTGAGCTTTCCAGGAGAGCCTTCCAAGCTGTAGAGGCTAACAGCATCCCAATGCTATCCTTGTCCCGAGGTTGTGGAACAATGTGCTGCAATGTTCTCTGGAGAGGTGTGTTGGTTTTATGGGTTCAGATCCCCTTCGGGCAGAACCGGGGTTTGGATACAGGTATTTCATATCCGGAGCGAGTGTTGCCGCTACTAGTCTTCCACAGCAGCCTGTCTCCTCCACCTGCTGCCAGCTCATCAGTGGTGAGTCAGCCTCATCCATCTGGTTTTTATTAAAAATGGCTGTAGTGGAGCAAGGCTGTGATTTAAGCAGAATGAGAAAACCAAGAGGTTTTGTGCATAATTTTGGGCTAAATTAATATCTGGGATTTTGTTGTTGGTGACTCTTGTGGGTTTTGTTTTCTTAGTCTGTCTGGGATTTTTTTGATTGTTTTAATCCATCCAGTCAAGTTATCATCATCATCATCATGTAATGTGAAACAATCCATAGATGCTTATGGATAAATTACTGCAATGAAATGCAGCCGTCTAGCTAAAACTAGTTGGACTCTGTTCTAGTTCCTGCTTTGTTTAGCAAGGCACTGCACATAGCCATAAAAACTTCTGTTCTGCCAAGTCCTTAGCTTGTACATACTTATGCACACTCTCTGTGAGTGCCACTGGCTTAACTATTTGCCACCTGTCTTCTAAACTGCACCCCCATCTTGTAAAGGAAAAATGTCCTTTTGACATTTATCTATACATATTAAAGTATAATAAGATTAGTGTCAGGTGCAAACACAGTAGATAAATTTGGGCTAAACTCCTTGGAGTAATCCAACTTGTTTTATACTATGCAGTTTGTTTCTAACCCCAGTGGGAGAGCTCTGAGCAATAACACTGATGAAAAGTTTGGAAATATGATACTGTTGAAGAAAAGCTAGCCAAGCTGTGTTTGTGGGGAGAGGGGCATTACTCTAGTGATAAAGGGATGCTGTAATGACACAGCTGTTGTGAAGGTGCATTCTTAAATGAGCATTAGCAATAGAGAAATCCAGCTGTGACAGGGAGGGTGCAGATTGAGATTAGGGCATTTGAAGAAATATCCACTGCAGGGCTGCAAAACTGTAATTGCTTAGAGGAAAAGAAAGATAGGGTGAGATCAGCTGTCTGCGTCAGCCTGTGAACCAGCTTGGGGTTGGAAGCTTCATCTCTGACATCTTCTAGCCCAGCAATTCCATTGTTGTGTAGACAAAGATGAGATCCATCTTGGCAATGCTTCATCTTGTTGGTTTGGATATCCTGTGTGTCATCCCTGTGCAGCAGCAATGAGGTGTGAAAATTGCTTCTTTTGAAGAAACATGTCCAGTTACCAGTAATCTTAATAAAAAGGCATGCAGTGGGAATCATAGACAAAGACAGATTAGTGTGAGTCATGAGGAGACTCACTTGTGTTCATAAAAGCTCTCCAACAGAGATGCTCTTTATGTAGTCTCTCTATTGTGCTGCTTGTGTGTGGCTGTAGTTTGGGGGTTTTAGCCATTTGTTCATTTATTTGTAGTGACTTTGGGATCACTGGATATAGTTTCTGCATGATTCTTCTATTTTTCCTATGAAAATTAGATTTGATAGTCTAATGTATCTTAGCACATCCCTAGCTGGCTGCTGTTGACATTACAGCACTACACTCTTATTTCGTGGCCAAAATTATCAGTTTCATCTATGGAAGCTGTTTGTTTATGCAATAAAGGTGTATGTCATCATGTGGGCTTCTAGCAGACAGCTTTGCTGAGCCTAATTTGGTAGAGATCTGCATCCTTGTTGCCTATTGGGATGATGATATATTGTTCATTGCAACACTTCTGTGATTTTGCTCAGGTCCTGTTTAGGAAAGCTGAGGCATGGGTCACATCCATGCTGGAAAGTGATACTGAGCTGACAAATATTTTATATTCTTGCAGAGGGATCAAATGGAGAATGATTATATGGTCATGAAGTCAGCAAGAGGAGAGGGAAGGAGGTAAAAAAAGTCCAAGCAGTAGAATCTGGGTCTTTCAAGGGCTGGGGAACTTTGTTTTGACCCTTTGTAAGCAGGCTTTGCTTATTTCAAAATGTTAAAAATTCCTATTCCTTATTTCAGGTCAGAGTGTGTATTTGTTCTGTTTTAAAACTAGTCATGTGTTTAAGGTTATGCTTATACTTAATCCTCATGACTAAAAATCAGAGCCAGGCACCAGCATGTGGTGGAGAAGTGCTGGCTGTTAGTGGTCCTGGTGTGTTTCTCTGTCCTCCCAAGTTCGTTGTGTGGCTATGCTGTCCCAGGGATGAGAAAAGGAATAGTGATAACTGTTTGACCAGGAAATTAGAAATAGACTTTTTAGTAATACTTATAAACTGTAGATGAGTATGACAGTTATCCTATGCAAGAAAGAAACCTCTTTTGTCTGTAATTATTAGTTACTGGTATTATGCATTAACACTCCATATCAGGGTGACTTAAACATCAGAAAAATTATGACCATCTTGGTCAAAAGGTATTCTGTGCACTAAGTGTGATAAATAAAACCCCCCCAAAAGCGTCCAGTGTTATGGGAAACAAAACTCTGGGCTAGGTTGGAAGTAGTTTCACTTTCTCTCCTGAAGACTGCTTCCTCCTGAAGAATGAGGAAGACCAGCATTGGTTGCTTGCTTGGCTTTACTCTCTTCTTTTCCCCGCCCCATGGACATTGCCCCTGCAATTGTCCCCTGTGTGCTTGGAAGGTCATTGCACAAGGTGGTTCCTAGACCATCATCTTTTTTCCTCAGGAAACCCAGATTGAAAACCTCTGCAAAAGCATTTCTAAGGCAAAAACCCATATGTAAAGTGTGCTGGCATTTGGAAGAGGCAGGAGAATTCAGTGTAGGCTCTTGGATTAGAGTACTGTCCCATCACCTAAAAGCTTTAAGAAAGTTACTCAGTGACCAGGTTCTAATGGTTTTAGAGCATTGGTAAACTTGAGGTTAAAAATATGTGCGGCAATTTGGCAAGCCTCATGGTGTTTGAGATTTTCATTTAAAGCCTTTGATCCTGGAGGCAGATAGGTAAGGCAGTTTCAAGGGCTTGCTAAGTCTTTTGATTCCAAGCTAGAAAGGCTGCAAAAAGGCTCAAGACCAACAAAACTCAAATAAAAGCTTGATGGGGTATCTCTTTGAATACTCTATTCTGCCCTATTCTCTTTAGCCATGAGATTTTTGATACCTGATGTTGACAAACCTGGAGCTGCAATGTTCCCAGTGGCAGGAAGGGACAATAGCCCCTGATAAATCCTCAGGACTTTTGCCAAACATTGCAGTAAAAGTCAGGCCCTGGAGAAACGTGAGAATGTTGTAAAATGCAGGAGAGTTTTTTAAACCTCTCTTAAATAGAACAGGTGGGTTTTGTGTGAAATGGAGTCGCTAATGCAATAAGCTTCTCTCTGCAGCTTCGATGGCTGAAGTTTTGAGTTGGGTGGGCATGTTTGTTGAGAGTTTCTGGCATGCTCATCTGCCATGAGAGGGCTCTGCTGATCAAGGATTCCCACGGTGTGCTCAGCCTCCCTCCCCCCAACCCTCACCAAGTGAGTCCCCAAGTCTCAGGGCTTTGGCCAGCCTCCTTACCACTACTGTGTCAGTAGCAGCTGGCATGGACTGTGCTGGTGCTCAAGGGATGGCGAACAGTTGGGCAGAGCCTGGGGCATCTTGCAGGTGTGATTTTGTGAGCCAGTTGTTCTCCTACACCTTCCTGGCATGCTGCCTGGCAGTGGGAATGGCTTCAGAGGCTCCCTCAGGGTACTGCACGGCTAAGTTTGCCAGGGTAAATCTCTCTTTCTTGGGGTTAACAAGCAAGAGGATTCCCAACCTGGCATATGGGCAGAGCTTTGTCATGCAGCCCTGTGTGATGTCCCACTTGAGGAACAGATGTTTTTAAACAGAACTTGGAGTAACCTTATTTCTAGATCTCATTATTTTTTATGTACATTTTTTTTTATATATACACTAGAAGCACAAGTGCTGTAGACACTATGATTGTATCCTACAGACACTGAAATAAGGAAGGGAAAGCAGTTGAAACAAGTATTAGAAAACTGATTGACTGACCTGTCCTCAGAGTTTCACCTGTGGCTGGGATATGGTTGACTTCAATGCAAACTTTACTTGCTTCAGCCAAGGCTGGGCTATATCTTTACTAAGCATCCAACTGATGCTAATAACTTTTCTAGTCATCTTGAATGTCCAGTCAGTGCTCCTTGGTGTCTTGTATTGCATATATATTTTTAAAAGACAGTCAGGTTTGATCTGTTTGTTGATAAACTGCTACCGTAAAAAGATTATTCAACAAGCAGTTTATTCTGTGGCTCCAGTATTTCCTGTGAGAGCTGCTGCTGCATCTGGTAGTGCTTGAAATCTGTGAAGTATTTCCCAAAAGCTTTAAGTCAGTGATGGTCATGTCAGGGACAAAGAGGAGGTATCCCAGGCCACAGATGCCTTCAGTGCTGGTGAGGGCATTGCGTGGACATCCTGTACCTTCAGGGAATAAATTGTGAAGGGTGGGGAGGGTGGGAGAGAGCCATGACCATGGGTATAAATGTCTGTTGGTATGTCCTTTTGGTATCACCGGAATACCTCATTTGGGCTGCAGTAGTTGTTGATGTGTACCCAGAGATTCACCATGGTGTGTGATTGAAGTTGAGGCTTGTTTTGTTGTTTGGCTACTGAGTAAACTTCCTAAATTGAGTCCTGACTTGATGGGTACCTTCAGAAATTAAGGAGGCTGTGTGATAACAGACTGAAAGCCAAAGTCAGGATAAAAAAAATTTGAAAGGAATAGCTGAGCTCCTTTTTAAGTGTGAAGTAAATTACACTAGGGAGTGTAAATTGGAGCAAAACTGGTTGTGCACAAATTCCCTGTATACCTTTCTTAGGCACATACAGCAAGCATTTTTCTATGTTGTCTGTACTGACAGAGCCAAGGCATTTTCTATTGGTACAACACCAGAGACTCCTGAAAATGTGGATGCTAATATTCCTTTGGACACAGTGGCATCTGTGGCGATGTGTGGAAAGGCTGGTGATCTTCATAGTAAAAAAACACCTCTGTTATCTGTTTTTTTTCTTTCTTAGCTTCCTTTGCCATCTCTCTTCGTAAAGTGGACAACACCACAGTTACAATTAAACTGAGACCTGGTGTTTCACCAAGCTGTAAAATTCGCATTAAAAGTGTCACCGGGTCTGAACTCAACATAAAGCCTGGGGAGAATGTGACTTTTACCTTCACTTGTAGTACTCCAGAGAAGTATTTCATCATGGTAATTCAGAAAAATATTGGTAAGATACAGATTTTTTTAAATTTTCCCCCAGTGATAATTTTCCTCCAGTGAAACCACATACCCTTCTTTCTGGTTACTGTATTAAGATATCCACCTAATGTTAGGTAAGAAGAAATCTTTGAGCACTGATAAATAACCTTGAATTACTGAAACTATGCAAGTTAAAAAAGTCTGTATTACAGCTGGCAGAATTAATGTTAACTTGGCTGTGTTGGAAGCAGTTAGATGGTAGTTTGTTGTGCCAATTCCTTTCTGCCTTTTCTTTTTCCTACAATTTATAAACTTATCAAAGAATCTTTTTTTTTCCCCTGGCAAAAGCCTCTGAACACTTAGAGTAATATATTATGTATTTGATGAACAGCTTGAGTGTATCTATAAGGACAACAGAAACATTGAAGACATGCACATGTTTCTTTATATTTGATGAATGTCACTGAAGACAAGAAACTGAAAATTTGGAAGTGTAGCTAAAGCTTCATTTACTTCGAATGTTATCCCTGGTGTATGTACTCTTTAATGTCATGAACACATGCAACTTCACAACTAGATCCCAAACTTCATTGGGCATTTAGTCTTTAGTAACATCATTATTTTTGGGATAGTGTTCAAGGATAATTCTCTTTGTGTTTTGGAATTTTATTCATATGATTCATGCAAATAGTCATGCTCACAACATCTTATGATATATTTGCAAGATACACTTGTGATATTTCTTCTTTTAGGTTGGAGCTTAGACATAGATTAAAGTATGCTTATTTTGAGTGTCAATCAATCATTAGGATTCTTCAGATTAAAGTTTTCTAGGTTCTCCCCAGAATCCTGGGGTAATTGTTTTTGTTGTTCATCTGGGCACCAAGGAAACAGGAATACAGTTCTTTGCAAGCAGTAGGAAATTTAGCAATGAATGATTTGACAGGAATTCTCTGAGCGAGGTGGGATAAAATGGATTCTCTAGGTCTGTGATTTCCAGCTCTCTTTACACTCTTTTGCCCGTTCAGACTCTACCCTATTCACTAAATACCTTCTAAATTCTTCAGCAAACAAGGCAGAATACTTGAGACAATGAAACCCTTCTATTAGTCAGCCCAACTAAAGCAGGTTTATCCTGTCTGTTCTATGGGAGGCCTGTTTAGAGACAACATGTGACCATGTTACAGGAGTGTCTTTTAGTGCACGTAGAAGAAAAGTGCAACCTAAAAATTGTGAAAATAGCAAGGAAGAAGTGTCAAATTCCTTGTTTACTTGAATGGTTTCCAGAGTGTATTATGGCTGTTCCTTCTCTCCATTTAGACTGTGTGTCAGGCCCATGTCCCTTTGGAGATGTTTATCTTTACCCAGTGCAGCTGCCCCGCCTTAACAGGACTTACATCTGGGACGTGAAGGCAAGTACAAAAGCTGGACTTGAACTAAAATTTTCTGCCCCATGGCTAAGGCAGATTGAACCAGGAGAGACGTGCTCAGATTTCGTTAGCTACAACATCAACAGCTGTATTGATAACGCCACGGTCAACATTGGCACCTTCTGCAGGAATGGCTCAGTGTCTCGCGTCAAGTTGCTGGGAGGAGTTGTCATGTCTCTGCACCTCCCATGGGACTCGCCCCTCACCACCTCAGGCTTCAACATAGCTAACAGGACTTCCATAAAAAGTAAGTATGGAGTACTGTAATTGAATTATTTAAACCTTTCTTCTCAGCTAACCTTCTGGTTTTGGTGCTGCTATCCCTAGCTCCCTTCCACATCATCTTTTCTGGAAACTATTGTTGTATAATTTTTAGTTTGGTAAGCTGGTGCTCTTCTGGAGTCAAAATATCTTAGTTTGGTCGATTAATAATTATGAAGACTGTTCTGTTGCTTCTTTTGGTGCACTGGAGAGAGTCCAGTGGAGGGCCACAAAGAAGATTAAGGGACTGGAGCATTTCTTACGAGGAGAAACTGCGTGAGCTGGGCCTATTTACTCTAGAGGCAAGAAGACTGAGAGGGGATCTCACTAGTGCATATAAATATCTCACAGTGGGTGCCAGATTCTTTTGCATGGTACCCAGCGATAGGATGAGGAGCAATGGCCATAAATTAAAACACAGTAAGTTCCACTTCAACATGAGGAAGAACTTCCTTCCATTGAGGGTGGCAGAGCACTGGGACAGACTGCCCAGGGAGGTCATGGAGTCTCCCTCTCTGGAGACATTTGAAACCCACCTGGATGCGTTCCTGTGTCACCTGCCCAAGGTGACTGTGCCTTGGCAGGGAAGTTGGACCGGGTGATCTCCAGGGTTCCCTTCCAACCCTAACAAATCCTGTGATTATTCATTTCCAATCTCTTTAAATTTTGTAAAAGTTTAACATACCTGCTCTCTTGGTTTTCTGTGTTCAGCTCAGTGAGACTAGGTAGCATAACTTGAATGAGCCAAGGGAGTTTTTTTAATGGTTGCGATGTGTAGTTGGGCTTGCTTATTTTTTAAATAAAGCTTTCTTCTGGAGCCTCAAACCAATGCCTTTCTTCAGGAGAGGAATGTGGGAAAAGGGGAAGCAGTGCCTGGGAGGCATATGAGTCTGCTTAAATACAGTTATCTGTTTCAACCTGCGCAGTAACACAAAACATTGGGTAATAATCTTCCTAAAATACCTGAAATATTATTTACCAATCAGTGGGTTATTTTGTGATCTCATGACAAATCCTTCTTGGGAGATGTTCTTGTTCTATACTTGAATTCTGCAGTTGTTGCTATCAGTTATAAAAGGAACTTGGTCCAGGATGAGCTTCTAGAATGTGAGTTTTTTGTAACTCCTGGCACTCCTTGCAGTTGCCCATGACCACAGGAGTCCTGGAGCAGGACCATAATCTCTGTGTACCCAACTTCATGCTGCCAAGAGTCATCCAAGCATAAAGTGTATTACACAGACTCCACGGTTCATATTCATGTTTTATCATGCCTTTTTGAGACTCTGTGCTGGTGTGCTTTTGTTAGATTCAGGAGGTTTTAGGAAAGATTGTTCCATTGTGGTATAAAAGCTCACATCTTCTGTTTCCCAAAACCTGTTGGAGCAGAAGCAGTTATCAAGTGGCAGGTTTGCTCTTGCAAAGCCCAGAGTAGAAGTACAAACTAGGATCTTTCTTTTCCCAAGAATAAAGGCTTGTCTGTATATATGCTTGAAAGGTTAACCCACTAAACTGAAAATGCAGCATTAATATATTCCTTGTCTCTTCTGTAACTGAAGACAAAAGAATCAACTTGAATATATGTTTTAGTCTGAGGGTTTTGTAATAAACTAACTGTAGCTGAAGTGGATGATCTCACTGTAAAAATAAAAATGCTCTGCCTCTGGGGTGCTAGATATGTCAGTGTGTCTTCATTAAATGGAACTTGTTTTGTATATTTTCTTCCTCCCACCCTGTGTTTTAGGGTTATGCATAATTGAATCCATTTTGAAGGGGGAGTCTTCCATCACCCTGATGTCCCCCAACTACCCACTGGGCTTTCCAGAAGATGAGCTCATGACGTGGCAGTTTGTGGTTCCTTCAAGCATGAGAGCAAGTGTGTTTTTCCACAACTACAGCCTCTCCAACTGTGAAAGGAAAGAGGAGAGGGTTGAGTACTACATCCCTGGCTCCCTCAGCAACCCGGAGGTGTTCAAGCTGAGTGACAGCCAGCCTGCCAATATTGCTGGTAGTTTCAATATGTCCCTGCAGGGCTGTGATCAGGATGCCCAGAACCCGGGCATCCTCCGCTTGCTCTTCCAAGTCATTGTTCAACATCCGCAGCTTGATGAGAGTAAGTACCTCTTATTGCTTTTGCTTGCAGACACCTGGACTGAGCACCAAAAGGGAGAGAAATACTCCTTGTTTTGTTATTTTCCTTGAACTTTGGTCCCTCTGTAAGTTTAAGGAGGTGAGTTGCCAAGCAACACTGAGGCCTGTTTTACTGCCCTTCGTACTGCTGGCCATCACTACAGCAAGGCGAGCAGTGATGCTGAAATTTGCAATTTGCAATGGAGTATGAAGCTCTCTTTGTAGATTTTATCCTGTAAGCTTGTAAATTGAGACTCCCTTCCCTTTCCAGCATCTGAATCATGTAACTGAAAAATGCTTTTAATACCTGGAATATCAGGTCTTGCATGTTGTATAGACTGTGTTCCTCCTGAGAGTCTGATCAAGCTATCAGGCAAGGACTGTAGATGCTCAGTTGGAATTGTTTGGGCTTACGTGTGGCTGCCTGTTCTCCAGTAAAGAAATCAAGTTCAAGCTCATTTGGACAGTTTTACTTTCAGATGTAAGATTCAACATTTTAAAGGCAAATCATAAAATGTGAGCCCAATTTCCTGCTCTCAACACGAGCAGTTGCATTTAACAAGGTGAAACCTGCTGTCATGGTAGGTAACAAGATCCGTAGCATAAACTGGTGAAATGAGACGTGGAGAATTGACTCTGTAATACTAATGGCATCAGTGTGCATTTCTTTCCTTCCTTTCTTCCTTCCTTTGAGTTTTATTTTGATTGCCTGAACATCATCTAGTGTGAAGAAGTCACATAGGCACAGAAGTTGTCAGCAGGATACTCCACTAGTAATATCTCCTACATATTTGGATGTTCTTTCTGTTTCTTTCTCTACACTAAGAAAATAATTTTTTTGTTTGTTTGTTTTTCTAGCCTGAAAGTCAGATTGGTTTAACACAATAGCTTGTAATATCA
Organism: Neopelma chrysocephalum; assembly: GCF_003984885.1. Taxonomy (NCBI): domain Eukaryota; kingdom Metazoa; phylum Chordata; class Aves; order Passeriformes; family Pipridae; genus Neopelma; species Neopelma chrysocephalum. The sequence continues at coordinate 13,567,608 of NW_020897695.1, read as the reverse complement.
GAGCATTTATTTAAAAACAGATATAAAAGGCCTGGCTAGGTAATGAGCTAGTGATTTATTGTCTGACTTACCAGCTCTGACCTCAGTTCAAGGTGGAGGTTAATAATCAAGGTGCACTCACTGCAGAAGAGCAGGTGGAGGAAAGTCCACACTTGACCACCACTGTGACAGGAGCTACTTAGAGGCTTTTTAAGTGATTTTAGAGGGAATAAAGTTTGAATGGCCTGTGCCCTGAAGTCACATATCCAGAAAGAGTCTGTAGCATTTCACCACTGCAGTCCTCCATCCTTTGTCTCTCTAGCCTGGCTACATTTACGAACAGTAAATCCTCACAAAGTTGTTGTTAACAAAATCGTGTTTGCTTACATTTATTGTGTGTTGCATCTTGGAAGCTAGACAGAATGAAAACGTTGTATTCAGTTAATCAGCTTTATTTCCCTTCTACTTTGGAAAGCAAGAAGAATTTTAATATATTTATGGCCAGTAGACAAGACGATAATCACCTACAAAATTAAAACCAGGTTGTCATTTCATGAATAAAATGCAAGTAATAAACCATGTGGATTTAAGAGACAACAGTGGTTTCTCTAGGGATTTTATAGGATTTCATGATTGATTTTGTAGTTATGTAAGTTCTATCAAAGATTCAAATTCAGCCCTCAGGTTGCCATCTGCAACATTGCTCTTATTAAAAATGCATTGATATCTGCATATTTTCAAAGCTTCCCAAACATTTGGGTATTCCACAGCTGTCTGTGGTGCTTGTCATTAAATAAGAAAATGTAGCTCTTTGCAGTCACAATAACTTCTTGATCTGAGTCTTGCTGCGTTTGACTGCTGCAGGAAAAAGTATTCTGAAGAATGAGTAACCTTGTGGTAGGAATCTTAGGTTCTGTGCTTGGTTGTGTGCTTGTCCAATGACTTGGACAACTTCATTTGACCACTTGCCTTTTTGTGTGTCTGGTTTCCCTCACAGGAGAAAGCTGTTTATTCACCTTTTGTGTATGACACTGAGATCCATAGGTAAAGCTAAAATCAGAAAATGAAGAGTAGTAATAGAGAGTGTGTGTGAGTGTGTGTGTGTGTGTGTGTGTGTGTGTAATTTTTTTTTTCCCCATATTCTTTATAGAATCATAGAATGATTTGGGTTGATAGGGACCTTAAAGATCATCCAGTTCCAACCCTCCCTGCCATGGGCAGGGATACTTTCCACTACATCAGGTTGCTTTCTTTGACAATAGAGACCCGTGGCTTGTTAGCAGCATCAGGTTGTTGTGTGGATCCAATATCTATCTTTCCACATGATAGTCAATCTTTGTGAACTACACTATGACCCATAACCTTGCATTTTTTCCTCTTTCCTTTTATTTCCTCCTTCCAGATGTTCCAAGTATTTGCAACTGCCCTTAAGTTACATGGGAGAAAGTATTTGCCATTCCTGCTTACCCTTGTTGTTCCAACTTGCTGTAGCTGCCCACACATGGGGCTTAGCATATGTATTAGCCTGCTATAGCTGGAAAGGGGGAGGGAAATGGGCTTTGTGTGTGGAAAGGCTCAAACCTCTACATTAGAAGAGTAATGCAATACCTCCTGAGTTTGTATTACATTGATGGAAAGAAGTAAAGATATAGAAAGATATAGAAATAGCTGTAACAGCTGCTCGTATAATGTGATGAAGTTCTGCTTCACCCCACGCTTCTTGCCTGTAACTGCTCTGGGATGTTTTTGTTGCAGATGTCACCCATTTGGTTGACCTGAGCAAGGAGCGGAACATGACTGTAACAATACACTTCGAAGGGTGGCCTGGCCGCATCCCACTCATGTCTGAACCCATATGCTTAATCTGTAAGGATCCTCGCACCTGCGACCGCATCTTGACTTTAGCGTCTGGCACTGTCTACAGGATCTCCTTTCTGTGCAAGGACTTGTCCCGTCTGAGGATCACGGCTGAAAAAGGCATAAGTATGACAAAAGTGGCTTAACGTTGTTGCCTAGGGAATGCTTTTGCATGTTTTTTCCCAGGGCTCAGTGAAACCTTCTCTCTCCTTTTGGCTTGAAATGGAGTTTGGTTGGAAACGGGGCATTGGCCAGCTGGGCCAGCTGGATACAGAGCACCTAGATGGGTAGAATGAATCTGGAGGTGACCTTGTTCAGTACATCATTCTACCTTTAAAAATAGAAACTGTGTAGCTGTTCCCAGAAGGGAAAGGACAGAAATCACCTAAGAATCTTCTCGCTAGCTAATGCGAAATAGGGAAACAGAGCTTGAGAGCCATAAATCTGCCCATGAAAATTCAGGACCAAGGTGGCCATCAGGAATGCATCTTGTGCTGCTTGAGTGTCCCCTTGGTGTATGATTTTCCTAAATGCTTTCAACTATTGGTAAAGAAAGAGATTTCAGGTATGTATCTGTACCTTGACTAGTCTGTAACAGTGTCTCAGTCAGCAAGTGATATAGCAAAAGTAGTATCTTGAGTGAGGAATTTTGAGTATGTTTGTATCTATTTGTTTTTTTGGTGTCCTGCACCATGTTAAGGAAAGCTCTTTAAATACAAACAATACATGTTTGGGTAAAGGTTTCTAAGAGGGGATATTTTCTCAGGCAGTTGCTTATCTGAGTTCTGTAAGGAAAAACTGACAGTACTCTGTATGTGCCTAGATAATTCCTCTGCAAGAAATATACAACCCTTGAGATTTGTTTTCGTGATTGCAGGCTGTGTTGATCTTCGGTGGTGTCAGAGGAAGATCTATTCTCTTTCGGTGCCCAGGGCTATTATGCAATTGCCAATTCGGCTGCACAAGTTTATTTGGAGGCTCTTGGCCCCTGATCTGATCAACATAGAAGTTACCTCTCCGTCCTTGAAACTTCAGCAACATGTCCCAGAGCAGAGGTGCAACAGGAGCTACAGTTACAGCATTGTTAGTGCCACCCCAGAGACGGAGCTGAATGTTGGTGTATTCTGTCCTGGTGGATCCATTGAAAAGATTCAGATGAGGAATAATATCACCATATCCTTAAAACCATTTGGTAAAGGATTCATCAATGAGTCTAACCATCAAGATTTGAAAATGTCTTTTGTGCCACATATTAAAGGTAAGGTATTTTGTATACTTTGTTGTGCAGTGATAAATCTCTCAATATGCTTATTAAAGCACGTATGGATAAACAAAAATTAAGAGTTCCATTCTTTAGAGTCTAGTTGTGGAGCCATTGCTAGAATCAGTCTGTATCTGAACCAGTGAGGTTGTTAGTTCCTGGAAGAAAGAAGGAACTTTGCACTCCAGGTTCTGGGTAGATGGTTATGGGAAATTCTGCAGATATACCTGTGTTTGTTGTGACAGTTACTGATGTAGGAGGGGACTGTAATTATTAGAACTAAGTTTTCATTCTTTTCCCGTACTACAGATGAGTGCTCTTTCACTGTGAGTCCAAATCCAAAGGCCAAAGTTTACTTGCAGACTCCCAACTGGCCTTATGGTTTACCTCCCTATGTCTCCATATCCTGGTACGTCATTGTGCCCAGCAAGCAAATTGCCCGCCTTGGGTTCCCCAAGGACCGCATGGGTATTGCTTGTGAGACAGGCCGTGCCTATGTCAACATAAAGGAGGAGACTTTGGGGGCAGAGGAGACCGTGCGCCGTGAGGATGAAGTTCTGCCTGATCCCCGAAATATGTATCACAACTTTTGGGTAAACATCTCCAACTGTAAACCTGTGGACAGGATGCAGCTGACCTTGGAGTTCTGGGTGACTTTTGCTGACAAGCAGATAGGTGAGTCCTGTAAGGCTGTGGTGATTTGTTTTCTGCTTGTTTCCTTGCTTTCCCTTGGGGTAACAGGAATGGATGGTGGTCCTCTTTGGATGTGGGGGTTTTATGAGATTCTGCATTTGAAAATGTCTGTCCTTCAAAAACTTCTGAGAGTTTCAGCTGGGTATTTCTAGGAGCTGGAGAGAAAGGAGGGATTTTAATGTGGTGGGGGTCTCTGGGGGGTGGGGTGTGTTTATGGGTTTTCTTTTATTTACACAGAGGATTGAAGGGATCAGGGTATTAAGACTAGATTTCATTTTTTTAAATTTAATTCAGGTTTTTTAGTTGGCGATAGCAGATAGAATGTATAATAAGATCAAATGATTTTTCTCCCTTCCAAGGTCACAGACCTGGTGAACAACTTGGGATTTGATTATGCAAACTTATTCATCCAAGTAGTGCTCACTTCATGGAGTTCAGTTAGCAGTTCAGTTAGTCTCAGTGTTCACATAAGCAAGAAATCATCCCCAGGACAGGTCCGGCCATTTAGTGGAGAGTGGACCCTGACTGCTAACAGCAAAATCTGTATTCTTGTTCTCTTTCATCTCCCTGAAACATAAACAGTTAAAACAAAAGAAAAGGGGGGGGGGAAGGGGACATTTTTAGAGTAGTCTTTGCTTATTTAAATTTGCTTCATATTTGCACTTCCTCTTCACCTGTGGGAGACTGCTGTCCATAGAAGTATTGGATTCACAGACTAGAGCTGAAGCAGTATCAAATTGATTTCTAATTTTTCAATAATTTTTTTTTGTAATGTATACTTCTTTTAAAACATGCAGCATTTTTCTTTGCTCATGTGTGGACTTTCCTAATCAATTTTATGACTCCTAGAAAACCCCAAGTCAACACAACCTGTGCATTTCAGAGGAAAGGATGGTTTTGAGGGGAAATTGTTGGAATGTCTCGATTTCTTTTGTTGAATCCTTCTCTGTTTCTGTACTTTTTTCTCTTTCTTGCTTATTCAGGCAGAGGCATGTGAGATGCTGCAGGTAAGTTCAGCAGTGCCTGAGCTGTATTAAACTCTTGGAGGTGGGTGGGTTTGATTGGGTTTTTTGGTTGTGCTTCACTGCCAACAGCAATAGTTGGTTGTTGCCTGACTTCCAGCCTCTTGGAAATGGCCTGTGTTGTTCTGTGGTGAGAATGGCTTGGGAACTGCTGCTTTGGAGGCAGCTGGTATGTGTAGAAACTCTTGAGGAGGTTCAAACCTAGGCAGCTTTTAGGAGAAAGGTGGATGTTCTTTCTTTTACTCAGTGTCTTTGTATCTTGTCTGTTTGCAGACCTAGGAATCATACTTGCTTTGGTAGCCGGGGCCGGAGTTCTTGTGGCTATCGGACTGACTGTGTGCTGTGTTAAGAAGAAGTAAGTTCATAATTTGGCATGTGTAACTTAGGTTTTTTGGGAGAAGGTATTTTGGGAGAGCTGCTTGGCCATCTGTTTCATGTGTTGATATAGATCCCTGAACCAGGGTCTAAAGCATGAGGTAGGCAATGGTGTGGAAGTAGTGTGACTCCAGGAATGCTTCTTTACTCTAAACTGACTGACTCTAAGAGCAGAGCAGCATTCCTGGAGTCACATTACTTCAACCTGCAGAGTACTGCTTACCTTGACCTTAGTACAGGTTTTTGGCTGTACTGTAAGTAAGGTGTTGGCTGGACTCCAGCAGTCCCTGACACGCAATAGCTACATTCATTGCGATTTTGTGTGTGACTCGAATTATTCAAGTCTTCACTTAAGCAAGCTGTAAGCTTACCTAGATATACCAAGAGCTTTCTTTCACCTACGCAACATCCAACCACTTCTCCTGGAGTGTGCACATCAAGTGGGAGTATTTTTCTATGAAATGAGTCCTTGGAGTGAGAACTGAGTTGTGCAAAGCTTACATGTGTAGCATTACTTGTACAAGCAGATTCTGAAGTCATTGATAGCTTGGGCTTTCATATATTCTCAGTGCTGTCAAGGTGGTTGGGTCCAGAAGCTGTAGAGCTGGTATGAATTTATGAAATACGGTGACTAGAGCACTTATGAGCACATTTTCCTGCCACATAGGAGAGACTTTACAAATGCAGGCTTAAAAGTCTTCAGTTCGGCCTTTGTTCTTTCCCGTTTAGGGACAGTCACTCAAAATATAACTAAGAAAAGTTCATTTGGCTTTTATAGGGGACCCACTATCTCATCTTCAATAACACTCAGCCTTGTTTTGTGAGGATCTAGTGGTCTCTGGGTCTTATTAATGTCAGCGGATGTTGTGGGACTCGGTACACTGCACAGCCAGGCCCCCAATGCTTGTCAGGCCATTGCAGTTAATCTTGCAAACTTCAGGGTCAGACAGCAGCAGTGAGTAACCAGGTGGTGTGAAGTTATTTTCTGCTCTGTTAAAACAGCATGTCTAGACTCAAGAGTCTGTTTTTCCTAAGATTGCAAGTAAAGCCTTTAATCCAGGTAGACTGCCTGACACTGTGGCTGGGATGGGTAAACAGAAGCTGTTATTATTGAGTTCAAACACACCAGATGTGTTGTTTTTGACCTGTTAACAATTTCAACTCTGTAACAGGAAGAAGAAAACCCAGAATCCCATGGTGGGAGTGTACAATGCTAATGTGAATACCCAGATGCCTGGAAAAAAAGGCTTATTCAGAAAAGGGAGGCAAAACAATGAGTCTCATGTCTATGCAGTTATTGATGATGCTGTGGTCTATGGACACTTGCTGAAGGAGTCTAATGGCTCAATTGCCCCAGAAGTTGATGTGTACCGGCCTTTTGATGGACGCGTTGGTAGCTTGCCTCCTTCACCACCTCCATTCTCCTTCAGAAAAGACATTAAATGCTCTTCTAACACTGAGGAGGAATCTCCATCTCTGATGGACACAGACCATGACACTTACACATTTGCTCATCAGAAATTGGGGCAATTGGAGGACAATGGAGATGCAAATGAAAAGGATAAGAGAGACACAAGTATGCCCTTGCTGGAAAGTAAGAAACAGGATGGTTTAGTGGAATAATTTTATACCAGGTATAGCAGTTTTGTGTGGAAACACAGGTGTAAGGATAGCTGTCTAGGAAAAAAAAATACTGAAGAGGAGTGTTATTTTTAAATATGTTTTGATATTGTGTTGTTTTGTGTTTGTGGTTTTGGTTCTTTTGTGTCATTTTATTTTTTTTAATTTAGCTGTTGATAACTTTCAATTTTAAAGTGAACATCTAGCAAACTCAGTCAGGACATTCCAGGACTGCATGCACTTCTGGTACACTTCTGCTTTTTACTAAAAAGGCATCAGGAAATTTAATTCTTAACTGCCAGCTTAAAACTGGGGCCATTAGTAGTGGGGAGAGTGTTCTGTCCAGTATTTCTTCCTCTCAAAGTCATTTGTTTGAGTGTTGGTTGGTGACTCTTAGGAGATGCAGGCTGCATCACTGTCTCAAGGCAGCTCCAGGTTGCACACATCTAAGCAATCTGCTAATATCTGAGCACAGGTGGGGACACTGTCCTTTCCACCACTTGCAGCTTGAAAATGTATCTTATTTAGCGTGATGGTGGCTATGTAAGTGTAGTGAAAGACCATGTAGGCCACCTGGAAGAGCTCTGTGCCTGTAAATCAGTGTGATCACTTGAGCTTTGGGCTCTTCTATTTCAGAAGATAAGTTATGGGTTTTCTGTAATTTTTGACTGATGTTATTATACTTGGATTGTATGACATGAGCCTACACCAAAGACTATTTTCTTGCTTTTGTACAAAAACAGTTTCAAAAGTCTAAACCAATTTGCACTTGTGTTCAGATGCCTGTAACATTCACATTCTACTAATAACTTGAACTTTTGGTTTAAGTAAGAGTAAGTATTCAATGAAGAAATAATTATGTGGTCATTCAGCTGTTTACTAATGCTTTTCACTTCACCTGTTACTAAGGATTAAAAAACAGGGTAAAGGAAACTATTGTTTCCAGCAGGTGGTTTCTCTGAAATGCAAAGAATGAGAGTGAATCCATAAGACAAGCCTAAATGTTTCAAGTGTTTAAATGATGGTGGGGACAGTTCTTGATTTCTGGCAGGACTTGCAGTTCAGTTGTCTAGCTGCCTTTTAAAGGCAGCTCTTGAAATCAGGTAAATAATACATTCCATTTTAGGTGCCCCTCACTCTAGCCTTTTTAAAAGCCTGTGCCTTTTAAAACGTGAGGGTCAGATCTTTGTGCAGAGGATTACGGGTATATAAATAAAGTTGCCTTTTATATACAAACATCTGTCTTGTCCAGGTGTGCAGTTTACTGAGGATGTTTGTGATTTTGTGTGCAGCACTAGACTCAACGACTGGAGAATTTCTCTCCAAGTGTCTTACTGTTTCTTGCCTAGTGATGCACAGAGGTGACATAAAATTTTGACAGTGTTGCATGCAGTAATGTTAAAAATATAATAATGCTTAAAATTAAAATGTCTTTTAGAAACCTTACTGTTTACATTAAGAAAAAATGTGGATTTCTTCCTGTGTTAACCATGCTGGCAAACTGACTATTTATTTGGTCAAGTGTGCTTATTTAACAGTATGTACCATTATACTGCTTGGAACCACTACAAGATTCAGTATAATGTCATATCTGATGCATTTTCCTGTAGCATATAGCAAAACACATTCCAGCTAAAAATGCCTTTTATTGTTTCAGGTATCTTCCTGCTTATTTTTATCACTTTTAATACGGAAACATGTATTCCTAGATCTCTGGCTACTCACTGGAATCACATATTTCAAAGTGTAATGGGTAATTTTAATGTCATTTGAGAACTTAAAAAGATTTCTGTATCAATACTGATATCTGTTTTTCTCGGGTAACTGAATTGCCACAATACAGTTTTTATCATAGTCCAGTTACGCATTTGTGTGGTCAATGTTCCTCACTTCTGTTTTATTGAAAAGGAATGAGAAGTCTGTAAGAGAAATTCAAGGCTTTCTTTTCCCCTTAGCAAGGTTTCTGCAGTTTCTTAGATGACTTTTTATAGTTCATGTTCTTTCTAACCAACTGAAGAAAACATAATGGAGGTCGGGCTTTTGTTCACAACCTCTTGATCTTTGAGAATATGATGGTTGTTGATGGATATTTTCATTTGTTCTCTTTTAACTCAGCTTTTGGTATGGCAATATAAACCTTAGTTTACAGATGTTTCCAGTCTAAAGTTGACTTTTACTGTGCTTGTTTTGGTATGTTTAGAGTAAGAGTTCAGGCGCAGATTCCAGTTTGCTTTTCATTAAGAAAAAGTTGTGAATTTTTTTTTTAAATAAATGAAAAATAATGCTACTGCCAGCTGGAGTAACTAGTATATCTCTTCCTCATGTGGGTATGTGTGTGTGTGTGTGTGTGTGTGTGGCCTCAGCCTCGAGTGTTTTGATGTCTGGCTTGGCAGCTTCCACCATCACCGTAGACAATAGAGGGGACCCCTGGTGGCCTAGTGGTTAGCATGCGGGACTCTCACCGCTGCGACCCAGGTTCGAATCCCAGTCCCCCCGGGCAGAAACCTACGTCCTGAGGACCTCACTGCCATTGTCCAAGCTTGCTTGGCCCCGGCAGATGAACCTTAGGATTAAAGGGTGGGCTCAGTTCAGCGCAGGCTGTGTCTCACCTAAAAAATCCATTGCGCAGGCTGGAAAGGTAAAAGACCTTTCCCCAAATCTTCGTTCGTGAAGACTGGCCATTATTAGACAATAGAAATGGGTTCCTAGAGAATCTAGTTTCCTGGGATTGTATACTGCTGACTGTGAGTGTTCTTTTTCTTGTGTAGCCAGTGATATGCTGGTAATTACAGTTTTTAAAGGTGTGTGTTTAGATCATTGGGATAAGGGTCATAAATATTTGAAGCTTTCAAATAAAAATAAATAGTTCAGGGGCTTCACAGTAGGGTTGTGATGTTTATAATTTATTCATCTCCAACTGACACATACAAGTGAATTCAAAATTTTCTTTTCAAGGATAATAGCATAACAGTACATTTTATGACTAGTTCTTCAGCCCAGAAGTGACCCTTATAAAAGGTGTGAAGTCCATTTTGTTCTAAATAAAAGGTCATGGAATCAGTACATACTGATTGCTCTTTTGGTTTATTAATTTATTTTGGGGCAAGTTTAATGAGCATAGAAAATGATGGTTGAATTCCTCACTACTGAGGATCCCAGTAACTGCTGGGAATAGATTCTAGGCTGAATTAATCACATCTACTCTTGGAAGGCATGGGGAAACTCAGCAAGGATTGTCCAGTCTCTAGGCCCTCTCCAAAATTGTCACTTAATACGATTGAAAATAAAAGTGCTTATCATTTGTATCTTTACTGCAGTTGTGCCATCCTAGAGTAATTCCCATGCAGTGGTCTTTACCTAGAAATAAAAATTTCTAAGTCTAGTTAACCATTTAATTGAAAGGTGGGGGTCCAGAGGAGGACAGCAGTTTCTAGACTCCTGGCCCAAGTGTAATTTGCTTTTGAAGAGCAAAGGGAAGCTCAGGGTTTTGTTGCCCAACCAGCAAAGCTGAAAAGATACTTCTGGCTTCTTGGGCTTGAATCTGTAAGGTCTGGATAATCTTGAGCTATCAAAACACTCAGTAATTGCTTTATTTTTAAGCATGTTTGTGAATAGTCTAGTGCAATTTCCAGATAAATCAAGAGCCAAGTTACTAGTTTTTTTTATTACAGCAAAATTTGTAGAGCACCAGTAGGAAATGAAGTAATTTTTGTTATTCACACCAGACTAATAGTGAGACTTCAACTCCTTAGGCGGTGGGGAAAAAAATCGTGTTACTCTGAAGAAACTACCCTGGGATACCTGTGAGTGTGACAGAGAATACATTTAAGTGCGTGAATGTTGTTGGAGAGCAGGGAGAAAGCAAAACACTGAATAACACTCATCCATGTACACATGTTCACCAGGCAGGCTGTGGTGTACACAAAGGTGGGAGCAAATCTGCCTCCCTGAAAACTTTGAAGCTGGAAACAAACAAAAAAACTATAAGATTTATACCTTGAGTATAAATGGCTTTCTACATCCAATTCAGTGATTGGTTTATCTTTCACGAAGTATTTATTTAATTTAGTGGCCCATCTTCGCGAACGAAGATTTGGGGAAAGGTCTTTTGCCTTTCCAGCCTGCGCAATGGATTTTTTAGGTGAGACACAGCCTGCGCTGAACTGAGCCCACCCTTTAATCCTAAGGTTCATCTGCCGGGGCCAAGCAAGCTTGGACAATGGCAGTGAGGTCCTCAGGACGTAGGTTTGTTTAGAGTGACCTTCTCATAGATGGATGGCCTCACAGGGCTAACGGGTTCCATCTGCCCGGGAGGGACTGGGAATCGAACCTGGGTCGCAGCGGTGAGAGTCCCGCATGCTAACCACTAGGCCATCAGGGGTCCCATCATGAAGTATAGCTTCACAGCAATTAAGTAAGCACGGGTTACCTAATTTTCTTTGAAACTGAGGAATTCTGGTATGGAAAATTGATCTAACCTGGAGGAAGAAACAGTCCTTTTACAGGGACTTAGAAACTTCTGGCGTGTTGTTCCATCAGCATAAATAAATCATGGCAAATTGTTTCAATTAGCAACACAACATATAAAAGGTTTGGGGGTTTTTTTGTGGTTTGGGCTGCATCCATTTTTTGTATTAAAGAATTGCTACACTGCTGTGCACAAACCAGGCTTTTCGCTTCTGGGCAAGATGAGTGTTCAAAAACTGAAGGGACTGCTTTGTTCCTTGCCACATTTGCGTGTGCATTTTATATATAATATGTGGATTTATCCTGGTACAACTCCTGCAGTAGAAAGGGTGCCACAATGCATCCTGTCAAAGATGCTCTAACAGAGCAGTACTCTGTCGGAACACAGCCCATTTTTTAGGCATGAGGCTGGAAAAAATGACCTCACTTCCTGAAAGGTGCTTTCTCAGAAGAAAATGAGGGAAATGGCTTTGGTGATGTCCTGTCATCTTTGCAGCAAAACTATTTTTTCTACCTGGAAATTAGTTGATTTCAGGAAGTATCATTTAGAAGCAACTAAATGTTTCATGTAAAGTATGTGTTCCCCTTTTTATTTATTTATTTTTAATAAAATTTTGAAATATTTTAAAATTGATTTTTTTCATTTAAAATTGTCTTTAAGTATTTATTTTCCCTTAATATTTATTAATTTAATTAATTTATTTAAAATTTAATTTTTGTTTTAGTTGTTGGTTACCATTATTGGTTGCCATTGTTGGTTGCTGGTTTTCCCCCATTTTGGAGGCTGCATCCTCCAGTGGGCTGGCTTAGGTAAATAATGGGGAAAGTGAGTAGACACCTTTCAGGAGTTACCTCCTCAAATTTAATGGGAACACATTTGGATGTTCCTCTTTCTCAGGAACCCCGGGCATGGTTTTGCCTGAAGGGGGTATACAGACATCCTGAACCTTTGCCACTTGTCATTATGGGAAAAATATCCCTGCCTTCGATCTTTATCTTACAAGATAAAAAATGACAGACAGAACCTATACAGACAGCTTCCTCTGTACATGAGATTAATTGTGGCAAAGCAGGTATTGATTACATGTGCAAATCTAGTTTTCTTCACAGAAGAACTTGGCCTGAAAAGGGTTCACCACTTAGTCTCGGGAATATGAACTGCAGGCTCCTATGCCCAATTGTTTTAGCATCTGCTTCAAATTCATCATCGCAAATGCTTTTTATTTAAAAGGTGGTGTGTGGCTTTTTAAAATAAAAGAGAAACAAACTAGTGATGTGGTTTTCCCCTCAAAATGCTATTTTTATTTAATTGGTAGCTTCTGGAAAAAGTAACCTGAAAACAAAGACACAGAGGTGCTGTTTCATAGCACAGAGTTAACTACAAAGGCAAAGAAATGCCCTACAGTTTAAGCTGCTAAGTAGAGTTTTGCTCATACCAAACTCTGCATTTGCACTTTGGGGCATAACAGCCCAAAGCTTTCAACTTTGAAGACCCGCACATCCACTGGTACTTTCTTATGAGGCAGAAACTGTCAGTTACACTACTTGGAAAAGCAATGCAACTCCTGATATCCTCAGAAATAAAAAAAATGCTGTGATAAGTGTTTTTGTATAAAAATCATCATCGTAGTAATATGCAAGCTCAAAAGCTTGAATATGGGTTTCACCTTTCCATAGTAAGTTAAAACTGTTATACTTTCTGCCAAATCAAACCTCTTTAGATACTTGGTAATTCCTTTCACAGCTTAATATTTTACCTGGTCAAAAGCTTGTAAAAGGTTAATATGTTTTCCCTTAGCTTCCTTTAGTTGATGAAAGTTTATTTAATGAGTGGTAAACCCTAAAAAGTAACCAAAGGCCTAATAAAATCTTCTAGTATGATTGTTCAGTAAATATTTTATAGGTTAATCTTTCAGAGCAATAAGAAAAAATAAATAAAGGCAGCAAGCTATTAGAGCTTCCTAATTTATTTTCTTTGGGTTAATGAAGAACAAATTTCTAAATATCTGTAAACCAGCCTAGCAAGGCATAGGGGTTCATGCATGTGTCTAATATCCCAGAAGACAATTTAATAATTTTCCTTGCTGGTCAAGCAGCTTAGAGAAATGGGAATTTACTATATACTCGTGTATTCTGACATTTGATACATTTGGCTGATCAGTTCTGCAGGTCAAACTCCCCCATGTTCTCCTTAGGTTTTTATGGGTCACCTATTTACATTAAAGTTCATGGTACAGCTTCAGCTGAAAGGAGGTGCTGGATTTTTGTAACAATGCTTCCCAATACAGCCTGTGGGACACAAGTCTTAAGGAATTTGTGCCCGGGTTATGGTTGGGAAAGTGGCACTGTTGGAACCAGGACAGCTCAACCTGGAGAGGTTGAACCATGTGTCAATGAAGGTGTTCCAAACACCACTGAAAAGCAGATTTTTTGTCATCACCTCCTTGTTGTATTTTCATGTCTTATCTGCGTTTCTCCCCACACTCCTAATCTGCCAAAATCAAAACAGAAGTCTGCAGAAACCAATGTTTTTGGTGAATGTTCTCTCAGTGTTGGGGTGAGACACTTATAACCTCTGTCTACAATGTATTTCTTACTCTAGCCTTTCCTAAACCATGTTGGAATACAACAAAGCTGCTGGGTGAAGTTTCCTACAGCAAGGTCCCCAGGTCTTGGCACAAAGCAACTGCAAAGCCACTTCAGCGCTGAATGAAGTGGCAGTACTTGAAGTAGTTGTTGACATCTCAAGTAGCTGGAGAAGTGCTTGGGAAAATGTTAATATATGTAGGAAAACGCAGATTATTCTGGAAACTACTGCTTCTCTTGACATGAATGACCTCTTGTATAAGTAATACCTAATTATACACCAAATTAGATGGAAGTGTGCAGAACAGTAAGCTAGGTCCACAAATGGTGCAACTAATCATATCGCCACCGGTAACCTCTTTCCAAGATATGCTTTACAAAATCTGTAATTGCTTTACTAGCATTGACTGTAGTAAAAATGTCTCCACTAACTCACTCTTTGCTTTAGTTGATACAGTGGTGATGACTTCATGGCTTGCTTTCACTGAGGAACAAAACAAGGCAGATGTTCCCCTTCCTGCTACCTCAGAGTGGAAAAAGATGATGAGAATTATTCATCCCCTCGCTCTTGTGGGCTCAGATAGCAATTTTAACTTTAATCATTAAGGTGAAACTTAGTGCTTATTCTGAGGGTGGAAATTTTCCTTTGTGTTTTCTTTTGGGGTAATTTCACTTCATTCTGGTATTTCCTATTGTTAACACAATAACGTATGCCAAACCTTGTGTTGTCTCACATCATCTCATCATTGTAAGATGTAAGAGAAGGATCCTATGTGCTGTGGCAGGAGCTGTGAATTAAGCTTTCTCCGGAGAAATCACAACCACCTCTCTCCTGACGATGTCCAGGTAGACAGGTTATGCTGGCCTTTTGAGATGACAAGGACTTACTGTGCCATCCCTGGGCATTCCCAAGCCAGCAGTTGCTTTTGGTTGTGTTAGTTGATGTCGGTACCCCTGTGACTACTGAGTCTCTTCTCCTAACCACAATATTTAGTTAAATCACTATTCTGCACTAACAGAATGTCTTTAGGTAATTTTATACAGCAGTAGGAATATGAGATTTTTTTTTTTGGTCCACACTGATATTGGATCCTAACTAGAGACCCTTACCCACCCTTTGGGTTTTTGCCGAGAAACCAGTCACACCTAGGTGACAGCCAGGGAAAGCAAAGTAGGGAGAAGGAGCTCTCCTGCTCAGTGGGAGGGTGTGTTTCTGCCTGAATGCTTAAGTTTCATCCTTTTCTGCAAAGCTACTGCTGAAGTAGCATTTGCTGCAGTTAGTGCTGATGTTATGCTTGTGGTAAATGTACTAACCCTGATAAGAAATTATTGGTACAGCTAATGTGTGCTGTTATAGTGGAAGAGGTATGTTGAATCATGGTTTCCAGGTAACCCTAGTTTCCACATTTTCCTGATTTTAAGGTCCAGAGCTTTGCTGCCATAATGTCTCTTGTTTGTATGTTGCCTTTCGTTGTGCAGAATTCAAAACTGAAGCCCCCTAACTGCAATATCTGTAATACTGAGGTGCCCTCTGCATCATGATCCCAGCTCTAACACAGACATCTCTGGGGGCACATGGCGCCTGGGTACCAGGTATCCCAGGGCCCTGCCTTCACCCAGCCTGTGCCTCTAAACCAGTCCCCCATAGCAAAGGGAACAAAGGGCTGGAACAAAGATGTTATGACCTGGTAGTCTTTTAAATTTTCCCTCTCCTTTTACAAAGCTGGATTTTCCCTTCAGCTCTGCCAAGAGCAGCTGGGGAGCAAGTCGATGGGTACTTGTATGTGAGATGAGCAGGGGTGGGGGGCTGGCTGCTGTGGTCCCTGCCTATCTGCCTGGCAAGGCTTGGATTTAACTGAGAACTGGGTTCCTGGACCAAGTATGGCTTAAGACTCCAGGCATGTGTTACTCCTTACTGCTCCTGTTAGCTGAAATCCCAGCACTGTGCTTGCACACCTCGACTCTACATTAAATACTGTGGCTTGTTCTGTGCTGTGGGGATGCAGCTGAGGAAGTAGTGGAATCGCTGCAAAACATGATGTGTGCAGATAAGCTGTGATGTGCTGTCATTCCTATGGGTCGATAACTGATACACAGACTAGGGAATTGCCAGATCACATGATGGGATATTTTTTAATAGATAATTTTAATGCAACTTCAAGTCCCTGTGCCCAGAATAACCAATTTTAATCCCTGATGAGTGCAAATTCAGGGCATTGGGAAAGGGGAAGGAGAGAAGGAAAGGTGTCCTTGGCCCTGCAGGAAATGTGAGAGGATGGGTGACCACAAGGCAGTATCTCACCACCCATGAGCTCTGCCTCACCTGATGCAGCCAGTTCTTGAGACTCAAGACCACGATTTTTTATGGACCTCCAGGGTCATCCTGGCTCCCTCATTAGCATGTGAATCAAAGGCTGAATCTTTGCTTTTGTATGCATGCACTGCTTACTGCAGTTTGGCCTCTAGGCTGTGTGCTCTCTTTTTTTAATGGGCATTTATCACCTGATGAAACTCATAAGGTGTTTTTATATCTGGCTGTGGACACTATCTAAGTCTGTAGTTCCAGTGGGATTAAAAATAGGCAACTTATGTAGACTGGCAAAAAATTCCTATGAATGTTTAAAAAAAAGGAAAAATTCTCATTAATGACGATTTTTCTTTGTTTTCAAGCTTTCCATATTTTATCTGTAGTGTGTTTTTTTCCCCCAGTACTATGCTTTCAGGATTTCTTGTCTTTCTCCAGTGATACATTACAATTCCTTGTTGTGTTTGCATCCATTTATGGTGCATATGTTTTTATTTAGGAATAAAACCCACTAAGTGTTGTTCTGCTTCTTTTTTGAAAACAAGTTCCATTTCCAGGCTGTGTACAAAACTTGTCAGTCACTCGCTGTAGGTACACAGCACCCCACCAACACTGCTCCTTCCAAGTCCTTGCTCTTCAATGGAACGAATTGTTTAACCACGTTTATAATCAATGCCATTTCTGGAGCATTTCCCAAAAGATTTCAGGTTTACCCACTTGGGGGTTTGGCTTTCTGCTTTGACGTATTATAGAACAAAGTGTGAGAGCCTATCTGGATAAATGTGTGTTGCAGCACCTCTGTGCTAGTGCACAGGCAGTGCCACTGCCCACCTCCTGGGGTTTGGATCCCACGTCTGCATGGCTTGACACTTAGGGGGTTTGGATTGAAGCCTTCCTAGGGATGGAGCAGTGTCCACATTGCACATGAATCCAGATGAAATTCAAGCTGCCCTTGGACTGTCCTACTCTATCAGTAAAGCAAATCTGTCACTGTGGCTGAGCCAATTCACATAGTCATCTATGCACTCATGAATTGTGTGTTTGAATTGAACATTTAATACAAAAAACACATTTAATTTGCTTTTCGGTGCTTTGGTGGAGTTTTTTTCTAATTTTCTTTCGGTTGAATAGCTGTATGAATTTCAGCTCTTGTCTTATGATCACACTTGGCAGACCAGTAAGACCTAGTTAGTATCTAGAGCTCTGGCAACTCTACAGTGTAGAAATCTCATCCCACAAGAGATTATTTTATTGGCTTTATTGATAACCTTTTTCTGTAGGAAGGCTTTTATATGACAGCTCATCTATCACATGTCTGAGGTCATCAGTCTGCCCTGGAAATGCCTGTTTTTCTCCTATGACCGTAGAAGAGGAACAAGTTGTGTAGGTAGGAGCCCTTGCTCAGTGGTTGTGTTTGCACAGAAAATCTGGGGTTGATGGGGACCTCTGGAACCTGCCTAGTTACGCCTCCTACTCAGAGCAAGGTCCCCTGGAGCAGCTTGTCCAGGGCCATGTCCAGTCAGATTTTGAGTATCTCCTAGGGAAGAGGCTCCACAGCCTCTCTGGACAACCTGTGCCAGGGTTTGACCACCCTAACAGAGAAAAGGGGTTCTCTTCTCTTTAAGCAGGATTTCCTGTATGTCATTTTGTGCTCATGGCTCTGTCTTCACTACCCTCTGCCATTAGGCATTTAAACACTTGGATAAGATCCCCTGAGCTTTTTCTTCTTCAGGCTGGGCAGTCTCAGCTCTCACTTTCTCCTCACATGACTTGTGCTGCCTCAATCCCTTCATCTTCACTGCACTCACTCCAGTAAGTCCGTGTCCCTCAGTACTGGGGAGCCCAGAACTAGACCTGGCACTCCAGATGTGACCTCTCTGGTCCTGAAAAACATAGAAACAGTGTAAACTACTGAATGTCACAGACCTCACTTTTGGGCTCCCTGTTAATGAATGTGATAGAAATAAGAAGTTACTGATACTGCAATGGGAAACCAAGCTGGCCCTGGGGCATTTGTGCAAAAGCAGTAGGGATTGCAGATTTTATTTACCCTCCTGCATTTTCTTTCATAAGCTATAGTGCTTCCTAAACAGTGTTTTCTAAACATAGCAACTTGAGACATGTTCTCTGTTGCTAGGCTGGCAAGTGGCTTCTGTGTCGTGTTCTCTCCTGTGGGCTCAGGGTCAGCTTTCTAACAGGGCTGAGGCAAAACAACTGTATTCTGTGATTAGCAGCTGGTCTCACCTTTTGGCAGCGTGGTACCTGTGGGTTTTTGCTTCCTTCCTGGAGTGAGGCTGCAGACACTGGGGTGAGGTCCCAGTCTCTAGCATGGTGGGACGGATGGGAGTCATAGGAGGGTGATGCAGCCACAGACCTGTCTGCACAGCGCAGGACATAGTGGAGAGGCTGCTGGGTACAAGTCGTGGCTAAGATGGTTGTGATTTGTTTTTAGCTGTATTTGGAACAGTCCCCAGTTGTTACCTTTGGACTCCCTCTGGGTACTTTTATACTGGAGATAAAAAAATTAAGCATTTAGTTTGTACTCCATAGCCTGATATCCTCTTTATCTTCTATCCCCAAGGAGTTTATTTTTATACTCTCCATTACTTTAGTGACCCCTAATTGGTTTATAGTTATGCTCCCGGGGGTGGTTTTGCTTACCCTTGTTTGCTGAGTCTCACAGATCTCTGTTGCTTCCCTGCCTATGGCAGCTTCTGAGCTGGAGAAATGTAACTTTAATTAGGCTTTTTATTTTATTTGCAAAAAGAGAAACTGGCAGATCAGATACTGAAGTGAGGTTCAGTGCTTACACAGGAGGGGAACCAAACAGTAAAGCCTGTAGGAATCACAAGGTTCAGTGGCTCAGGGGTGGAGGAGGTCCTTCCTTTTTGAAATGCATTCTACCAATGGTCTCATTCCACAGACAGAGGTGGGAAGTATGTTCCTCCTGTGTCAAGCAGGAGCACAGGTGTTGAGGGAGTGTTCCTTGCAGAGGATGACAGGGTGCACCTGCTGCCTTCAGTCTGAGTAACCCCCAGGCTGAGTGGACAGGCACAAAGAGCAGAGGCATGGGGTTGGCTTTCCTGTTCTGAATGTGAATCTTTGCCTTCTCTCTGCTTGGGGTCCTTTTCCCATGTCACCAATCTCTCTTGATCTGATTTCACCCAAGACTGCTAAGGCTGGAGTCCCACAAAAGTATTCAAGGCTCAAAACAAGCTTTTTGCTCACAACTCCCAAATTCTTACCCACCTTTGCCTAGCTGGCCCTTTTATTGAGCAAAACCAAAAAGCAACCTGGCTGCTGAGGTGTATTAATACTGTGCTGTTCTGGCTCTTGTTCAGAGGAGACTTCAGAAAGGTATTACCTGTTTTATGGTTAGCCATTTCACTCTGAACCATTTGGTCCTTTGCCTGGATCTTCAGGCAAAGAAGGTCCTGAACTTCTGTACCTGGGTGAATTGGGGTGGGGGCAATCAGTTTTGTGGATTAGCGCAGGTCTGTTGAAGTCAGCTGTGGATGATGTAGTACTGGGGTAACTCTTTCTGTGGGCTCACCCAATAACTTTTCTTCTTTTGTTTGTATAAATATATGCATATTTCATTCTTCATCTTTCCTCTGCTGTGTCACAGAGCCACAAGCAGCCGAGTGGTGCCATCAGTGGCACAAGAGCTTACACAACATCTCCTATTTTAATAACATGAGGTTCACTAGAGATTGCAGGCATCACAATATATTGTTTCAGACATGATCACTTCCACATTTCCTTTTTCTGGGAGAAGAGCTGAGGTTTCTTTCCATTATTCTGCATGCCTTTGGTTCAGACCACACTTTGTGGGCAGCAGATGTTCCTCTCTGGCTTAAGTGCAAAAACAATTTAATGGAAGATCAAAAAAGTGATGCTTGTCCTGGCCCCCAGCAGATGGACCACATGTGCTCTGGGCAGTTTCCATCAGGTCCCTCTGGAGCTGAGGCAGCCAGTGTCCCCCACTCAACCCCTCCATCCTTGCATTCACTGTGAGCACAAAACACAGAGTTAGCCACAAACAAACAAAAAAGAGTGCTGTGGTAAGCAAGGATGAGGAATCTTCTAGAAGTTCTTTTTCTTCGGCTTTTCAAAGAAAATTTGTAGTTCATAATGTACAGTAAGAAGAAGAATGTAAGAATAATATTAACCTTACAAAAGTAACGCAGTTTCATCATCATCCTGGATCCAACAACTACAGCAAGGGCAAAACCACCCTTCCCTGTTCTCCTCCCAGCTTCAGAAGAGCAAGACATCTGTGAGGAATGATGCTGGCAGGAGTTTAGCTATGAGAAAATAGAGAGCAAGAGAGATATGAGCAAGAAATCTGCTGAGACCAACTTGTTATTTTTTAGATTTTGAGAGATTGACTCTTTAATGTCTGCTCTGGGAATATCCTTTGGCATCCATCTCCACGGCCATTTTTCAGATACACGCTCTAGGCACAGATGGTCCAGCTCCAGCACCCACATCTTCCCCAAAGCTCAGCATTGCTAGGGTCCATAGCTTTCACATTGTCCCTCTTCTGTTCCTGGGCTCCCAGAAAAGCCCTCTGTTTATTTCTCTGACCACACATTGTGTGTTAAGACCTAGTGGTTTATGTCCAGTCTGGATTAAAGCCAGCAATTCTTCCAGCATTGTCGCTTTTCATTCGTGTGTATCTCAAAACATGGAGGGAACATCTGCCAAAGGAACTAGAGGATTTATATTGAGACAAGCTGGCTTGTAGCATGTAACCATGACCTACAGCAAAGAGTCTTGGAAATATTCAGGATCAGGGCCCAAAGTGAAGCTCGGCAAAGGGCTGCCCTCTGTGCAAAAGCAACCTAATTTTACATGCACTTCTACAGCATTTGAAACTTTATGGACTGGTGTGGAGCACTGTCTTCTTCATTGATGGTCTTCTCTCCTATGTGGGATGCGGGAGAGGAGGAGGTGGAGGAGGAGAAGGAGGGAGAAGTCGTCACCACATCAGTGTGTGAAGGAGAGGAATTCTTGGTGGTGCTGCAGCTCTACTCTTTGCAGAGGAGGTGGAAGGCAGCCTGGGAAGGACTGTCTCAATGCTGAACCTGAGGTGCCGCCTCCTCCGGCACCACTAAAGGGAGGGACCTTTCTTCTGTGTTGGCTTGTATTTTAAAATGAAATTTCCCAGCAGCAAGAGGAGGGGAGGAAGGAAATCTTATTTTCCTATAAAAGGATTCCCTGCCTGTATCCTGTATATGGCATGTGACTGGGATGATAATGGGGCAGGAGGGGGAGAATCCTATAAAGCATATTACAGGGTAGGAGGCTCTCGCCTTCTGCTTTTTCCCCTCTGCCTTTGATATCTCCAACCTTCAGACAGATCCCTGGAGCTGCTCTGAAGAGAAAGACAAGGAGAAGAAAGCACTCCAATCACATTGACACAACTCCATTCCTTCAGCAAGCTATGTAGATATTTTTATTTTATAGTCATTTGAACAGCAGAGAGTTTGGCAATAGTGACAGCCTCAGAAGCGTGCACTCTGCATTTGCATATATGTGTTTCCAGCTTGGCTCAAACTTGATGTCTTGGAAGACCTACCATCATGCTGCTTTTAAACAAAGCAGCAAATTGGAATACCTATCCTGTGGGCTCCCCAACAGCATCATGTCTTGACACCCCCAACCTGAAAGCACAAGGGATGTGAGCCAAACTTTGGGGCGGTTATTACCAAGCACTAGACTGCAAAGAATCTCTGATACATTTCAGCCAACAGCCAGCAAAGCTTCATTAAGCTGCCGGGATGATCTGCACTACTTTCCCATCGTTGCTGTTAATTTAAATTTAATTCTATTCTTTTACTCATGTCTCAGTAAAAAATTACTGAGGCCAGACCTTCAACTGGGCATGACTATATTGGCACAGTGCTCAGCAGATTTGTGCTTGCTGAGGACTGTGTCTGGACTAGCAACTGGACTATTTCATCTGGGTTCTCATCACATAAACAGGCCAGGTTATTCCTAAAGCTGCTGAAGTGAGTTGTCCTGCAGTTTGTTTTCAATACACAGTTGCTTTTATGTAGCAACGTATTCCCTAATAGCATTATATTTATGTTATTTACGTAATACGTTCATCTTTTATTTTTAATAATGTATTTGACTAACTATGTTGCAAGTCATCACTGCTTCCACCATGATGCTGCAGCATAAATAAAGCTTCTGATGGGATTTTTTCATTAAAAGATCTGGCAGTGGGTCTTGCTCTCCCACTGAAGTCAGTGAAACTGGCTTCTGGCTGATGAGGAAAGGACCAAACATGTCTGTAACTTGCTAATTTGTTCATGCACATAACTCAACTAGTTGGACAACTCATTGAACAGCTGATACTCTGCCAAATAAGTTCAATTGTATCTGTCAATGCAAAGCAGGAGTAACTCCCTCCACTGATTGAGACAGGACCTTGATCCTCAGCAGGCTGAATCATGGCACTACGAGGAACAAGGAGCTCCCACGGATCACTGCCAAGGTTTTTGGGGAAGGAAAATAAGCGAAGAAAGAAGAAATTAGCTCTGCTGGTGTCCCAACAAAGCTCAGCAAGATGGGAAAGGACATTGCAGAGTGACAGCTCTGGGCAGCTGAGGCAGCTGTATGCTAGGCTGGATTGTTGCACCGGTTCTTTGCCAAAACAACTGAGCCATCCTAATAAATTCCCTGTGTAAAAAAATATATCTATGAATCATGCCTTAGAAAGAACAGTGCAGCTGCTAAGAGGGCTGGTTATGGCAAAATGAAATGCTCTAACGCTCTACAATCTGACACCAAGCCATGATGACTCTCTTTGCAAAGAGTGACTCTACTTGGACACGTGCGCATGGGTGTGCGTACATACATGTGCACGTGCACGTACACACACCTATAGCTTCATAATCCTGCTGCTGAGGGGGAAGACATGGGCTGTGGGTGGGCATGGGGGAGGCCCTGCCGCTACACGATCATGAACTGGCAGATGTAGGGCAGCTGTTCTCTGCACCTCTTGTCGAACCACTTGCCGATGGCGGTCCCTGACAAAGCTGCACAGTTTTCCAGCTTGCCGCCGTCGGGCTGGGTGGTGATTTCAGTCTCCCAGTTCTTGTACCGGATGGGGCTGCCTGTCATGTCGACCCACTTGCCCTCTGCTGCCATGTCATTGAGGCCCAGCCAGATCTCTGCCTCCGAGCCCATGCTCTTGCGCATGTAGTCATAGAGAGCATCATTCTCCTCCCCGTTCTGGGGGGTGCTGAGCGTGCCGCCCTGTGAGATGCAGTTTTCGCTGGCCTCGTGGTACGTCTTGGTGTCCGAAAATGCCAGAAAGCATTTCAGGTGAATTTTGGTGCCTTTCAGGCAAACTGAGAGGTTACCACAGGAACAGAACAAAAAGACAGAAAGGGAATTGGGTTTAAAAATGATGCCCAGGAAGAGGCAGCAGCAGCAAACCCAGCAGTCAAACTAAAAACTTCTTCTCTTAGGCTGCACAGCAGCCCTTGGCAGCATGGGATTCCAAGGGGCCCCTGCCCTCCTATGAAGGATACAGTCATGGGGACGTGCCCTCCATGTCAACCAACCATCAGGAAAAATGGAATTTCAGGGTGTCCCTGCCACCTTCCCAGGCTTTGCTGCCGCTGGGGCAGAGGCACAGCATGGTCCTCCTGCCCCTGCCCCAGGCCTTGCTCTTCCCCAGCCAATGCTACTCTTTCTCAGATGAGTTTGTTGGAAACAAGTTTTGTGGTGGGCACTGCCAAGTGTTGGAGTGTTTTGGGAAAAAGCCTGCATGCCAATTAAATTGTCTTAATTATGCAAGATGAAAAAAAAGTGTTTTTTAATAAGCTTTGATCAGAAGCGTTGTGCTTGCATAGCTTGAGGTCTTCAGAGGAAGTTTCTGCTTGCCTCTGATTTTAGTGTTAGGAATATAAAATTATTTTGTTTTTCTTTAAGCTCTAAACCTTGAGAGTACAGGGTACTGTAGCTAAACAATACCTAATCAGAGCCACACATTAATATCCAAACCAATTATTTCTCAATGAATGTGAGCTTGGAACTAAAGCCTTGATTTTGCTTGTGTTCCTTTTTTTTTAAGGAGAAAATTCTCCTTAACTTGCATTTTCATCTGATTTCTGTTCTGTATTCTGCAAATCCTGCTCCTATTGATTTTGGTGGAGTTTGCACAGAATAACTATGGAGCATGACTGGAAGATGGACATTTTGGGACTGTGTATGTTTAATGAAGCATGGTGGAACTGACCACCAGTGAAGTTCCCTGGGCAATACTGTGGTACATGTAAGAGACCACGTCACCATTTCACTGGGGTTCAGACAAAAAGAGTAAGCTACATTTGGTTAAAGCACAGACTAATCCATAACCCATTCCTCCACCTCATAAAGGAAAATGAACATCTGGCTAAGTGTCATAGAAATATCTATAGCTGTACAAATGGGAAGATCTAGCACATAAAGAGTGGGGCTGCACACTGCACAATTCCTGTCATTAACTGCCTGAGGAGTTTCACCTGCCTGCAGGAATTGCAGTGAGCCCACGCTCTGCTTTGATCCCCCAACCTTTCTCCCCATGTTGTTGCTGTGAGGTGCTTGGGCATCTGCTGTCAAAATGTGTGGAGAAATTGGAGCCACTTTATAAGCCTTGAATTGTTCAGCAAGTCCTCTACCTGTCTGGAGCGCTTGCTTCTCCTTCAGTAGAGCAACCTCCTGAGAGATGTTGTCAATCATGGCCTTCAGGTCTTCAATCATTTTGAGGCTCACACCCTCTGTTGGAGAAGTCAAGGAAAGAGCATAAACATTGGTTACATCCCAGGAGAGGCAACCAAATCTGTTCCTATCATCAAAACTCCAGATTTCCTTGCCCTCAGAGAATGATAAACAAAAGGAATCCACAAAGTCAACACCTGTGTCCCCTTGCACATACATTAGAGTGAGCATTTGCTCACCAGCCTGGTTCCACTGTCAACCCAGTTTTCCCAGTTCAGGCTGCCTCTGCATCACCTCTGCTTTCAGTGTCCCCGGAGTAGGTACCCCAAAACTGGCCAGAGCTGCTCTCCTGCTGTGAGAAGACACCTCTTTGGCCAGGGAGTTGGTTGCAGCTGGCTACTAAAGCCTACATCTTGCTAGGTGTGTTGCCTCTGCAATGGCTTCAACAAGCTATTAACTGGTATTTGGATTTCTCCTAGACAGGAGCAAAAGGACCATCACTCTTTGAAGGTGTTGGGAAATTGGATATTGAGGCATTTGTATTCACTATGCCACCTTTGCTGCTCCTGTTGCTTTACCTTGCCTGTCATAAGCATCTAGTAGTCCTCATAGGGTGAAAGGAAAGGGAACAATTTGCCCACAATGCGGCAGGACAGGCTTCCTGGAGGGTCAAGGAGATGGAGAGCTGAGGCATCAAGCCAGGCAAGTAGGGAAGCAGCTTGGATGCGGAACAAAATCACCAACCCAAAGATTACATGGTGCCATGAATATGAAAAGCCAGACACATCAGGAGGAGGGCATTAAAGCTGCTTTACTCATTGCTCAATTAACTTTAATGGCTTCACTTAACACTGAGGGCCTAGTTACTATTTTGCTGCCTTTGATGAAAATACTTTGTGGGAAACGGCTGATTAATCCTGTTCTATTTTTCCATGCAAGCCTTTCTTGCAGCAGAACAAATGTTCTTAAGTTTAAGTAACATCCAAGGGCCATGGCAGAACATTGTCAATGAGTCTTGCTGAGACAACTCCTTATGGAGTTCCAACTGGGTTTGCTAGTGGGTTTCCACCTGGACACTCCCTGCCATGAGAGGTCACACATCTCCTTGATAACTATCTAAGCACCCTGGCCCTTGTGACAGCCTTGTTTCCAAATCTTGGGCCACAAGACGTTCCTACAGCAGTGCATTCACTGGGACATTGCGTGGAGGATCAGGACTGGTTAACTTGCTCTTCAGCTGCAAAGTGAGTACCACAGCTATGTCAACAGACATTGAGTTTGCTATATTATTACTGCAGGGTTTTGTCTCTGCTGTCATTTCCTTGAGGCTCGCCTCCTCAAGCCCAGAATCAAGCCTGTTTACAGTTTGGGTTTGCTGTAACTGAAGCCAGCATGTGGGATGCCAGTGCTGTCCATAGGAGCTGGAGTGGGTCCTTGTGCAGCCAACCATGAGCAGCAGGATTAGGAGTGGGCAGAGGAGAGATGAAAAGGAGACTCACAGAAAGATGTGGGTCGCAGTAGTCCATTGGTTTGAAAGCCTGGCCGGAAGCGTATTTAATGCTGCAAATGGGAACTCTCACCTACTTTTCCTTTATCTAATTATATGATGAATAACAAACAAATCCCTCTGTATTTAATTTTAATTATTTAACTAATACTGTATGAAATTTGGATCTATATGTGGGTTGCTTAGCTTTGCCTGGACGTCCAAACAGGCTTCTGTCCTGCAGGAGAATGATCATTGCTCTGACTTACAATCTCTGTCATCAAATCTCCCTGACCATCTGTATTTCTTCTGACACCAGGCATTTCCATGAATGTCCCAACTGGAACAGTCAGATCCCATATTGCAGTCTGTCCCTGGATCAGAGGAGGAGACCAAACACACATGCATGGATTTATCTCACTGTAAATGTTCACAGGCATTTTCAGGAAAGAGCACCCAGACTACAAGAGTACACTGAAATTTTGGGCAGCATCAGGAGTGGAGCCCAAATTAGTTCCTACTCACTGATTTAAGCATCTGAACTCCAATTTCTGTCTCCAGTTACCTTAGAAATAAATGTGAGAGCTATGCAAAGCTGCTTCCTCTTGTGCCCCCAGCAACCCACCATCGCTGTGACCAGGGAAAGACCCCACCAGGGCTGGTGGGTGCCCAACCTGTTATCCCTAAGCCAGGGAGTGACATTGCCCCCCAGGCAGGAGTGCCATTGCCT
Organism: Neopelma chrysocephalum; assembly: GCF_003984885.1. Lineage (NCBI taxonomy): Eukaryota > Metazoa > Chordata > Aves > Passeriformes > Pipridae > Neopelma > Neopelma chrysocephalum. Next base: position 13,540,506 of record NW_020897695.1, on the reverse strand, counting down.
GCCTCCCCTGGGCATCCTTTTGGGTGAGACCCCCAGAGCTACCAGACAAGGGCAAATCCTGTCTGCCCCCCAGGACATCAGGGAACAGGGAGAGTTTGCCGAATGGCTGCATTTGGAAACATAACTGGGGAGCAATCTGGGGGGGAAAAACCCAACAGCAGGCAAAGTGAATGTGCCATCTCAGCATTTTCTAAATACTGTGGCTTGGCTTTTCATGTTGAAACAGCACCATTTTTGTTCTGAAGCAGATCCAAATACAAGCAGTAATTACAAAAGAAAAAAACCACACCAACAACAACCCCCAAAACAACCCAACCCAACCCAAACCGAAAACAAAAGAAAAGTAAAAAGAAAGATAAAATGCTTGGCTCAAATCAGTGCTTCTTTTCTAACATTTGTGGTTTGGCTGCATAGATTAAAAAAAATAAATCCAGTCAAACACCTCAACCCTCCCCTGGCTTAGCCTTGCCTGATCCTCCGGGGCTAAGTGCAGGAGGTCAGCCAGGATGGGGGTACTAGAGGCCAGGGATGAGGATGAGATGGGGCCAACCTGCCTTTGTTCAGAGCAGGAGTGGCTGAGCCCTGGCCCTTGTGGTGGCTGGGCAGGCAGGCTTGGATGTGGGGAGGGGCTGGAGGCAAAGAGGAGCCTCCTGGGAGATTTGTAGCGCTTTCTCCCTTTCCCCATTCCCTGGCTTTGGTAAAAATATGAAAAATATTTAATGAAGAAATGCTGGAAGTTTCCAGTAAAGGCAGGGCAGCTGATCCACTGTGGGGCTGGATGCCACTAGCCGAAAAATGCCAAGTTACTGGGTTTTTGACTTTTCCCCACAGAAAGTTTGATGTCTCCTTTGACAAGAAATTCTGAGTAAAACCTGCCACCAGCTGTTCCAGATGGCTTGATTTTCAGGACACCTCCCTCAACAGTTTTTAAATCAGAGCAAATTTTTCCTGTCAAAAAGGTGATTTTTCTCCCACCTTCTTGTCACCAATTGATTACAAACAGCAGTTGCAGTGACACAGAGAGAAAAATAGGATTTCTCTAAGAAATGTCTCTCTTCAGTCTCTAAGATATATCTCTAACATAGGTTTTCTCTAAGAAATGTCTTTATACCTCCAGTCAGTGCAATGCATGTATATGCCTTCTATGAGCCCAAAGGCATATTTTTTGCTCTAGAAATAAGTCACTAACTGTTTTCTCTGTAATTCTACATCTGTGAAACAAGATGTGGAATAAGCAGTTATGTTGTGAATTCATAGAAAGATCTAATGGGAGAAAAGGGAAAAATTTTCTCGAGGATGCTATCTGACAAAAACAGCAACTGGGTGAGCATAGAGAGCAGCCTGGCCAAATGAATTCCAGGGATGCTTCTTCCTTGCTCCCCACTTTGTTCCAAGCAGGAAAGCACCTGCCAGAAGCGATCTAAGCCCAAGGGTATGTAGTCAGGCATATCAGGCAGGCAGGCTCACATGCTGCTTCCCTACCTGCTTTCTCCTGTAGTTAATGTGCCTTGAGTCAGAAGGAGAAAGGATGGGACAGTAGCAAAAAAGGAGAAGGAAAAAAAGAAAGCCACTGGAGAAAATAAAACATAGGCATAATTTTGTATGCATTGCCCTCTGGTAAGCCTGAGTAGTCGGAGCTCAGGTATGGTGTGACATACACCCGAGGCCAGTGTTTTTATGGATTATATATTTTCTGCCTACTTTTGTCTCCAAATCAGTTGCCTGACATCTGCCACTTACTTGCTTCTGAAAGAAGAATGAGAAGGGGTGGGAAGTTATGGAAAGGGGGATTTTAATATAGGAAAAGTTTGGTATGAACCTTAGAGAGAACATGGAAAATGCGTTGCCCTCTGAAATTCAGACCAAGCTGTCCCAACAAATTTATTAAGGTAGGAACCCACCAAAACCATTTCAATATTCTCAGTATTTTACAGAAAAGCTACACAATAATCCCCACGGTGGGGTGGGAGGAGGTGGGGGAGGTGAGAAAAAGACACTTTATTAAATTTTTAGATGCTTTTTAAAGAAGTTTCATTAAAGCACTGTTAAATGCCCAAACAAGTGGGCTAATTACGACCCCCCAAGCCCCTGCAAGGTTTCCTTGCAGGGAAGGTGCCGCTGACCCTTACCTTTCTTGGAAGCCGCCGGTTTCTGCCGGACTTGGCCGGAGACCTGGGCGAGAGAGATGAGGCAGAGGAGGAGGCAGGCTCCCCGGAGCGCCATGCCGCTGCCGTCTGGTGCCGAGCGGTCGTGGAGTGGCTCCGCTCTACCCTCACACAGCCGCCCGGACACCGGCTGGAGTCAGGAATGACTGTCCCAGAAAGCCGTCCGCTGAGCCCGGGCCAGCGGCAGCCTCCCGGCTCCGGGGGGGGACTCAGGCGGCTCCGGCCAAGGCTGAAAGCCTCCCAGAGGGGTTGCATTTCTTAGCACTCTGCTTGTTTTTGTTAAAAGGAAAAAAAGAAGGGAATGAATGTACTGAAAGTCTGCTAAGCTAAGCATAAGGAAAGGCTGGGAGTATAGCTGGAACGACTTCCTACGACTTCTAGCAAAATGCCACAAGTTTGATCTTGTGTGTCAGCGATGGCAACAGAAGCATGAGGTGTGAAACAGCGTTTAGGTGGCCGAGGGAACAGAGAGGAGCCACCTGCCCCACAGCCCCTCGGAAGGATGCGAGGGATGCTGCCAGTGCCAACAGAGGCAGAGGGGAGTGCAAGGGAGGACTGAGTGCCCCGGTCCCTACCATGGTGTGAACAAGGGCCTGGCATGGAGATTCCTGGTTTAACCCCTCTGCAAGGAGCTGCTGTGAGCTCCCCAGGCTGAGTGCAGCCATGGTGGGGCAGAGGTTGGTTTTTTTCCTGGAGTAATCCTTTCTCAAAATGTAGGATGGCTCTAACACCTCAAAAAACCAGTTCCACTGTGGTTTTGGTAGGGTTGTCCTGCCATCATTGCTTCTTCTTGAGAGATGAGACTCGTACTTCATGCCCACCTCTTCCCAGCTCTTCATGGGGTTCCCTCTGGAGGGTCCCTTGCTGCAGAAACACCCATTTCTCTGCTCACTGTGGGGATGGGAAGCAGGTGCTGGGCAGCCCTGCCAGCTGTGGGCAGAGCCATCCCATGCAGGCCAACTGCTTTCTCCCCAAAGACAATTTCTTGTTTGCCTTTAGACAGTCACAGTTTGAGGGAAGCTTCCAATATGATAGGTTTTCACCTCTAAATTTGGGATCCCTTCCCGCAAAAAGGAGTTGCCTTGCACAGCAGCCCTGTGGTGCATGTGACTGTGCCTTTGCTCTTGTCCAGCTCCCAAATTTACGTCGTAGGATAAGGCTTTGGTCTGTGTTTATCTGAGGAGCAGCTTGGTGACACCCCTTCTTGGCTGTGGGACCTGCTGAGGCTGGGGGGCAGGAGGGGCTGACCTACTGTTTGCCCATCCCTTTTCCTTGCCCTGATGGCTGGGGATGGAGTGTGGTTCCCAGCGTCGGACTTGAATTGCCAGTTCTGAGGCAATTCCAGTGTAAATCACTCTCCTCGTGGTGATTCCCATCCTCTGGAGTGAGGACAGCTCTGTTTGCCATACTGTCCTCTGCCCCACGGCAATTTTGCAAGGACAGGGGTAGTCAGTGCTGTGGAGCTGCCCGGCAACAGCATCACATTTAGACCTCAGAAAGATCTGAGTGGCACCGTCCAGGAGCGTGAGACCCTTTTGGTGGCAAATGCAACCCAACCACCAGACCACACAGTGGCTTCACGTGCTTTTCATTTTCCAAAATTGCTCTCAGTTCTGTAAGATAAGAAACCAAACATCAGCTTCAGAGGTTTTAACCCAACCAGAGGGCTGCTTCTCAGTTTGCTCCTTAACCCTTTCCATTGCCCTGACTGGTAGCTGGAAGTGTTTCAGCTCTGCCTCACCCTACCAGGCAGCAGGAAGGTAAGATCTCAGCCTCTACACCAAAAGGACCATGTTTTGGCAGGTGTGGGCAAAAGCATGGATGAAGAAAACTGGGAAGATGTTTGACCTGCTACTGCAGATGTCCCACTAAGAAGAAGGCTGCTCCATCTCTGTACACCAAGTGAACTGCTTCTGCCTGGTGCTGGACCGCTTCCCTTCCTGCTCTAGCAGTACTCACACTAGGTGCACTTCGCATTTAGAAAATCTGGCATGTGCCAGGGTCCATAATCCAAAGGATCTCATGGCTGAGTCTGTCAAAGCACTGAGACACTTCATGAGACATGGTGGTTCTGAAAATCTTCACACCCGCTGCCCTTGAGTCCGGCTGAGTACGTGAGGGGTCTTCCTCAGGGCCACCTGTATAGTTAGGTAGCCAAAAAATACTTAGAAATTTGTGTCTTCACTCAGTTTGGGGAACATTCAGGCTTCTTAATACCCCTAGAGCTGTAACAGATGACTGGGATGAGTGGGAGTTGGGATGGGGGGAACATGTTCTACAAAAAGCCATTCTCCCTGAGACCCCCTTTCAGGGTCCCAGCCTGACTTCTTGGAGCCGTTGGGCTGGGCTGTGCCAAGCAACACTGCAGACCACTGCCTGTTTTTTGGGTGATGTGGTTGTTCAGCAGCTGCAGCATAAGCAGGCAAGCCCTTCCTGCAGGAGGAACAGTTTGAGCAAGTGGAGGAAACTCACGCAGAGAGAGGAGAGGAGGGATGGGCATTTTTTGGAGAACAAAGTGCTCCAGACATCAGCCATTAACCTTAAAACTTTTCTGATAATTTAAGGCAAGATGCCACCCAGCACAATGTAAACCACTTGAGTTGTAGGACCATAAAAGATAAACAGGGTGGCTGGAAAAAGAGCTGTTATTTAGTTTGGCCACCACTGTGTTACTCTGCCTCACACTTTTGCTGAATAAGGAAAACCCTGCCCTTATGTCCTACCTGAACAGAAGCTCCCTTGGAGTCCAAGCTTTTGAAGCCAAGGAGGAATGGGTTTGATTTTCACTGCCCTTTGCCACATGTACTACTCCCACTCAAATTTAAGACAGAAAATAAAATGTTGGGGATTTACTGTTCTCCTACCTGGACTATCCCAAAATGGGATGGAGCTCAAGAGATGCCAGACACCTACATACACATACATGTTCCCTTCCCCTGACACTTGAAAGTAGTTCTGGTAACTCAGCACCTCCCAGTTTTCCTTGGCTCCAGGTATGCTTGCCTGCCTTTGCTTTGATTCATGTCCTGCCAAGCTGGGAAAAAACCCAAAATGTTCCCTTTGCTGCTGTATGTGAAACAGATGGCTCTTGTGTGGAGTCTGACAGTGATCCCTAACCATGGATTTCTGTGTGTCTGGGACCCACCGGAGTGTTGCCCAGCTGAAACAAGAAAGGCAAGGTGGCTTTTTATTAGCCACTGAAGAACAGGTCCAAAACCAAGGGGGCCTCCCTCTGCACCAGCCAGCAGGTCCTGTGCTGGATGCTACCATAATTTTTCCTGAAAAAGAGGAAAATGAAAATAAGTAGACTCAAAACACTTGTCTCCAGCTGCAACACCTATTCACAGAGGGCTTTGCCCAATTCTGTCCTACAGAGACTGAAAAAAAAAATCCTTGACATTATAAAAGCTGATAAACCCCCACAAACCCAGACAATGGGAACAAGCTGAAGTGTTGCTGCAATGGGTCCAGAATGAGGATGCTACAGGGAATAGCCACCTAAAAGCCTGTACCCAGCCCATCCCCTGACCAGGCTCCTGCTGAAGCCAGAGGCTGCAGTTCAATTTAAATGAGGGGCTATCAATGGACCTTTGTTGGCTCTTTGGGCAGATATCATGCTTTTGAGATCCCAGTGATTCACACTTTTTACTAAGGGAGGTGTGGGAGGTGAGTAGAGGTAATCCTTTTCATTAGATGAACTAATAGAACTGGAAGACATCAGCAAAATACTAAAATTATGCCAAGAAAACGTTGGTTTTTTTTACATCTGTGCAATTCTGGATTTTACTTCCCAGTAAAAGCACTTTACTCCCTGGCTTCAAGCCTGGTCTCCTGGTCAGGGTAGCCCCTGTTAGCTGTAAGGTAACTGGTTTGAGATGAAAAAAGAGAGCAGAAGAACCTATGCTTATGGAAACCATCCCAAGGCTGCAGGGAAGCAGTCAGAAAAGTTTACGTGGCTTTGGGAAACCCAGTAAGTAGGTTGTGATGCTGAATTTGGAAGGCTTTCAGTTAGCAAAAAGGTCGCTGGAATAAGCCCACAAAAGGAAGCTGGATGCTCCTGGCAGTGATACAAACCTGTGATTTTGTGCCCAGCTAGGCAAGGAAATGGGCAGCGAGATCAGAGGCTATTTTGCTTTGCCTCCTAGGAAAAGAGCAGGTATTGCCAAGCCAAGAAATGAGGCAGCGCCACTGCACAATGGCTGGAAAGTGCAAGGGTGGACTGGATAACAGTATTCACACGGTTGTAATCAAGATCAGCAATTACCAGACCTGGCCTTTCAAGGCTAAGCTACCAGTTCAGAGGCAGGCGACCATAATGCAGAATGATGCTCGCTCTTTGCCTGCAGCACCCCCTCCTCTGGGAATGCTCCTGCCTCCCCCACCAGCACTGACAGCAGGAGAGCAAAGGGGACACCCAAAGCATCTTTACATGTAGGACTGTGCAGCTCGGTGTCTTGGCCCATGGCTGGGGCAGTACACTGGGTTTCATACCTCTGCTCTCGACCAAATCCACTCTGCAGGGGTAGGATCTGCATCAGCGGCACTGCAGTGACCTCAGAGAGGAACAGGAGAGAAACAGTAGTGAACAGTGAAGAACATGCTGTGAGGAAGTGGGGCTCACAGAAGAAAATCTCTGATATTCATTAGCTGCTGCCTGAACTCGTGCTGGCATCACTCCTGATCTCCAGCAGCATAAACATTGGAACAGGTTAAAATGGAAAGAGCCAAATCTATGGATCATTGTTTTTGAGGCCAATTGAGAATAAATGCAATAATAGTTCAGGAAAGGGTGGTTTTCATAAGGACAATGATGAGGAAAACCAAGGAGTCAGCACTTCGCCAAAATGTTATCCCCAACATCAACTTTAGGAAATTGGCTCTGAGCCTAAGGAGGGAACCTTCTAATCACATCCAATGGCAAGCATGGCTCACATCCCTCCCCCTCATTCACCAAGGGTCACAGAACAGAAGGATCCATGCTACAGTAGATCCTCAGGCCCTAAACTGAACCCAAATGAGGAGAACTTGAACTCAAGTAGTATCAGCTGCTCAAAATTCTCCTGTTTCCAAAGGAACTGCACCAAAGGACTCATGCTTCTTTCTGTTTGGAGCAGGCAGCTCCTGGGGCTAGGGGTAAATCCAGCTGTCTTTACTGCTTTGTTTTTCGTCCATCATCCATATCCCAAAGTTCAAACAGCTAAAGGAAAACTGCAGTCAAGCATCTAAATTTAACACAAAAACTCTGGAGGAATTCCTAATTGTGTAGGTTCGCTGAGCAGGCTGCACGAAACTGCCTGTCACAGCATCAGTTCAAGTGAAGTCACCATGGAAGTCATTATTTTAGGACTGGCAAGCAGACGGTGGTTCTGTCAGCTTATGCTTTTACCGCACACTGTTCCCACCTTTGAGCAATTGGTGTGCTTTCATATCGCTGTTGGTGCTGAATTAGGGGTTGTAAGAGAATTTCAACTTCAGCCTCATTAATAGCTTTATTTTTTTAAGTTAGAGAAAAGTTTGCATGATCAGACAGCAGGAAGAAACCAATCCATGCCCTTAAAAAGCCTCATCAGGTTAACGTTGGTCTCTCTCTGGAGGGAAAGAAGAAAGGTAGGACTTAAATCATGACTTTTCAATCCATATGTTTCCAACTGCGGAAATACCAAAACTTACCATTTGCCAAAACAAAGAGAGAACATGTAGTGGGAGAGCTCCTCTGGAAGAGGGGGCCTGCAGGCTGGTGGCTCCAAGTACCTCCAACATCTGAGCACAACCGGCTTGGCTGCAGTCCCTGCCCTGCTGGCTGAGTGGAGAAGGGTCTCTGCACATCAGAAAGGGGCTGAGATTTCATTTCCTCTTACCCCTCTGAAGGTACAAGCAACAGGGCTGCAGCAACTATGATGATATCAGTCTAAATGAGGGAGATCATTTCATCAACAAGTGGTGTGACTTGAAAACTCAGGCATGCCTGTGCTGCTGATCTTACCCAAATCTTGAGAACAAGATAGCAACACAGATGTTCACAGAGCTCATAAGATAACCACAGCTTTATTAAAAAGTGTTCCAGCCGATGAAATTGAGGTTGAAACCATCACCAGGGAATCATTAACAGCATGTTTGAGATTCTAATGTTGTTTTGCAAGAACAGCAAAAACGTCTTTGTCACTGGACAGCTGGAAATGCAGCTTATCCAAGGAAAAACCAAGGCACTGCAGTTTCTCTGTGGGGAGACGTACCAAAGTGCCCCGCTGCAGCCGATCAGCATCACTGGGAGTCTGGGACCTCACCAAAGGAAAAGAAGCCTCTGTGAGGCACAGCTAACAACAGCAGCCACATTTTGCCTTAGAAGGAAAAGCTGCCTCACATGGGCAGGGAGTGCAATCACACAGGAGTGCACTAGGAGACAAGGGATTGGGGAGCAGGGAGGAATAACACAGAGGCTGATGGTTGAAGAGATTCAGTACCATTTGCAGACCTGCTCTTGCATTTTGCTCAAGTGTGCTAAAGGAAAGGAGGCTCTGGGGTAAGGACTGGAGCACTCAGGTCTCATCAGTCACAGCTTTGCTTCTTCTACTCTCTTGGTCTCAGTGGCTGCTGACCACAGGCAAAGTAAACCAGGGCCACAGCAGGGCCGGAGAACATCGCACTGTTGAGGAGGGCAGTGGCACCTGCTGAACTTCAAAAGAAAAGCTGGAGGCAGTCCTAGCAGAAGTGAGTAAATCTCAGTTAATTCCTATTTAGAAAGAAAATGCAGAAACACCCTATTATTTATGTCAAATCAGGGTGCCGAATCCCTCAAAGAGAGATCTGCACACTTCGGTCTCACAGAAACCGTGAGCAAGCTCTGGTTCACACCAACTTGTCTTTACAACAGGCTGTGATGAAGCAAGCTTTCATATAAAGCCTGCCTGCACGTGGCATAGCCTCACTCCTCCCCATTGCCTCCACCTCTGCCCACAGGGCAGAACAAGCTCTCCTCTCCTCCCCAAACCACACAACTGCAATTTTGAACTGTAGTTGCAAAACTTGCTGACAGGATTCCTGGACTTGGTAAATCTGCCAGGTCCACTGGCCTAGAGGCTAGCCCTCTCCTGCTCCAAGGAGACTGTCCCTGTGAAGCCTGTAAATTTGAAGTGTGTGCTTTTTAGGCAACATGAGTAAAAGCCTAGCAGGAGCTGATAGACTCCTCACCTCTAGTACACAGCTTTCAGCCTCTCGACACTCCCAGCAGAAGCAATTAATTTCTGGGACAAACAGAGAGCTATCCCTCTCCACAGATGTTTCCTCTTAGCTCTACTGGACTTGAGTCAATGAAAACGTGGCAGTATCTGCACAGCAACACATGGAACTTTCCATCAGCCCAGACGGGAACAGGAGCATTTTCAGCTGAAGTCTCTATTAAAAATCTGCAATAGAAGGGAGGGGTTAAAGGGAACTAAGAAAATAGAAATGGGCAGCATAGCCCTTAGCATGCCTGAGAACCACAGTCTCAAAGATTTCTTGGCAGATATTGTATCAACTGGAAGAGCTGTAGGACCTTTTACCCCTGTCAGAGCTTTGTTTATCCATTTGGGACATGAGCTGGTAGCAGCAAACCTCCAGGGGCAGCTGAGACCAACTAGCAGCTGTATAATGCTTTTGGCTGGGTTCGCTCATTATTTATATCTCAGAGTTTGAAGCAGACCCAGTCTGAACTGGGGTCACACTCCATCCCACTGCTTTTCCATGCCAATTGATGGGAAGCAGTGAGTACAGAAGGAATAGGACCCCTTGAGAGCCCCAACGCATTCTGTGCCTGCCTACCCAGCTACAGAAAACCTGGGGGAGGACATGCACGCTTAGCGGAGGTGCTGCAGATGCTTTCACCATGTTTATTTACAGTGTTGCTCTGAGGAAGTGCTTGGCACCAAATATTTTGTGACCAAGGTAGCCATTTTTGTATACACAGATGTTCCACAGGTTCCCTTGGGCTGGTATCAAACACAGATGCTGAGGTACCAAGAATTTTCTTTCTAGGTATCTTGAGCACACAGGTATCCTGAATCTCAGACGGCTAAATATTTGCTATCCTTAGTAAGAAGTTGGGAGGGAATGCACATATATTCACCTCCACAGAGGGGTCAGTTAACACGCGTGAAACACAGTAATGTTTCTCCCACCACCACCTCCAGCTCTCAGAAAATTAAATTTAAAATTAAAAGGATGTCGAGAGGGGACGAGAAGCATCTTAAATGATGTAACTTGCAAAATGCTTGGAGATCCTTCAGCTGGAAGGCTATGGAGAAATACACTATTAATACCATGTTACAAAATTCATCTTGAGCATCACTCAGGGCAGCCTTTTGGTATCCAACCACAAATCTGTAATAAAACAGGCAACAGCTGTTCAGAGAATGGCTGAGGTTCAGGACTTGCAGTCTCATTTAGATTAGCCATTTTCTGAAACATTAAACAACACATGATCAAACAAAAACTGCCTGTGATAAGTCTCAGGTACTTTAAATGTTTTTTCTCCCTTCAGTTTTCTTTCATATTTTTACAAGTAGCTTTGCATGGCAAGGAATGATCACAGCTACTGTAAAGCTGATCTCAGGTTAGTGTTTGCCTCACACAGAATAACTCTACTGAAGTGATTAAAGACTATGTATACTGATTGTCACTTCTTGGCTCTATTACTATGTAGCACCATCATAACCTACCTAACCTACTACTTAAGGTACTGAAAAAATATACACTCTTCAACTCTTCGAAACACAATCTTGGGCAAATTTTGTGGGACAGTTTCTTTTTTTTTAACCTGTCTGCTTGTTATAGTAGTGGCTACACATATCTGTACAATACACAGTAGTACTGCAGTTACCTTGAGCGATTATGTGAGTGAGCTCTAGGAAAAGGGCTGAAGAGATTTGGGGACCTTAAGCACTCCATATATTTTAACCTGATCATGACTATTAGTAATATGTTCTGTCCGGTATCTACAGCTTTCTTTCAGCAAAAGCCTTCCCCTTTTCCCCACCAAACATGTTACAGTGAAGAGAACATTCTTAAACTGATATAATAAAATTAAAACAGGAAATTCAGAAAACGTTGCTCCTGGATTATTGTAGTAACTTCTGTCATAATGTTTGTTCAAAATGATCCTTCTAATACATGCAGCTGAAATATCAACTTCTTAAAATCAACTTCTTTCTTTGATTTCTTCTGTCTGTTGTCTCTTCCTATCCTGCCAAATAAACAGCTCTTACTCTTTGCTGGGGCAACCAATTGATGTAGGGAGGAAATCCACTGCTTTCAACACCTGGTGATACAACTTGTTAGCATGCCTTACCTGCCATCTTCTGTCTTTCCCTATGAAGGATCATTACTGACAGACACTATGCTTTTCCAGCTGAATTGTCTAACTCTTAAAAATTAACTCATTTTCGCTTCTACCTTAGCCATGCCCCTTCTCCTTAGCCACTGTGAAAAGCTGTGGCTAGGCTGCTATTGCACCTGTTGGCAAAAGGGATAGGTAGAGCTCTAGTGAGCAAAGAAATCTTGGTTTAAAATACAAATTGGAAATGTGGAAACACGTTTTATTTATAGTAAAATCTAACCACATTTTATTCGAAGAATAGTTAGGTAATTTGAAGGAAGACTTCCACCTAGTGCTACTCTCATTGGTGCTGCACAGCCTCAAGTACACTCTAGAACACAGCATCTGGTCTACAGAAGTGGAAGGTGTGCTAACAGAATTAAGTGGAACCTACACCAGTCACTCTTGAAAATAGACTCAAGCAGTTCCCAGGCAATGGCACCAATTGCTGCTGGTGCACTTCCCAGGTGCGAAAAGTGACCCGTATGGAAAGCATCTCTAATTTTCTTATATGCACTTAACTGTAGCTTTCTTTATGCTTAGGAACATTTTAAAAGCCTCTTAGCCAGAATGAGAACTGTACTGGAAAAAAAAAATAACCTTTTCTTTATACACAAACACACAAGATTGCACAATTAATTAAAAACAGTTTTGAACATTTAATAAAATCTCATCCTAGAAATCCAACTTTTGGCCGTGACGTCCCCAAACTCTCTTCTTCATCCAAAATCTTCTGAAGGGCTATGTGCAGTGACTTGCCTACTCTTTGTCCTGTCTGCAATGCAAAGAAAGCAAAACAAATCTGAGACATATGCTTATTAACAGGAGACAACTCTTACGGAACACTTCCTTTTGACAAATATTTTCCCTTTGATGACTCATATACACCAGCTGGTATCACCAAAATACGCTTTTAATTAAGAAAAATAATGGTGGTGGAAGTTTCATTTTAATTTGATTAAGTTTTGGAAAAATGTACACATAAATGCAATGCTCTCATTCCTCAGAGAAGCATTCCATGATCATTAATACCAGATCTGTGCACTGCTGGATCATCGAGGAATACAAATTAAATTCACATCAGGCACAAGCACACACTCAAATTAGCCAGCACACACAGCATGAAGCAATATTCTAGCTGCCAGAGGACAAGAGACACCTGACCAGCAAAGCAGCCTACTAACAGAAAATTCAGTGAGCTCTTCTGAAGGTGCTCAGAATCAGCAGAGTGAATTTAGACTAGCTCAACACCATGTCCTATGGCCTGAGAAGCCCAAAATGCACACTGGCTGCATCACCAAATCAGTCCGTGGGCAGATCTTTCATGTAATGTGCAATTCTGTACTGTCCAAGGACCTTAAAGCGGTTAACACAACGTCTTCTTTACAAAAGGAAACTCCAGCAGTGGAAACCCACTAGGATTAGCTCTGACACCAGCCTCTACTCTTCCCCTACACACAACTGTACTGGGGAAGCTACAGGGCAAGGAAACATTGGGCAATGTTGAAATAAAGGTCTTAAGGCAATGGTGCCCATTAAAGCTTTCCCAGGGTTTCTCTAAATGATCTGAAATACAGACTCCATATGGAGATGAAGAGACCCCACCGATCCGTAAAGAGCCAAAGGCAGATTATATTAAACTGAGTTTATTTGCTCCTGATCTATGCACTGAAGCCTAGGCCTGCCATACAGCTGACACAAAGCTCCCTTTCACCTGTTGGTGACAATTACTGGAACCATGGGAACACAAACCTTAAAATGAGGTACATTTCTAACTGAAGATCCAGGTGAGAGAAAATGGCCCATGGTACCAAAGGAAATTTGGGAAGAGCTTTGATGCAGCAGGGTAGCTGTCAATCGTAGATACTATGAGTCATGCTAAATAAAGGGGGGCACAGACAAGAACTGTCCCAACAGCTCTGCACTGGGACAAAGATCACTGCAGCAGCCTGGAGTCCCAAGGAGTGATACACTTTCTGCATTCTACTCCTCAAACATAGGACAATGTCACTCACACCAGGTCAAAGTGAATGGGAACTGTGCAGAACTTCGGTACTGATGCAAGACTGTTGCTTTCTTAATCCTGCTCGCCTCTCTAATGGATCAGATCATAAACTTAGGAAAGAAAAGCCTAATGCTGGCAGCTTCCCAAAACTTTCCCATGAAACTCCCTTACTAAGAGATATGCCCTAGAATGTGTCTGTTTTCTACAAGGCAGGGAAAGCTGACACTCTGACCTGCAGCCAAATCATTATGGAATGGAGGTATCAAACATGGGTTATGCATCTTTTCCAGTGGATAGTAAAATCTAACCACATTTTATTCGAAGAATAGTTAGGTAATTTGAAGGAAGACTTCCACCTAGTGCTACTCTCATTGGTAGGTCTTTTTGTTTTTCTTGGTATCCTAATGAGGCTGTTGAGTTTAGGGCAGGGCCAAACAGATAAACTCTGACTTTCCAGAAAACATATTGGGGTTTTTTTGATCAGCTTTATCTCTCACTCTTTCAAACTCTTCAACATTCAGGAGGGAAGACTTCTTCCAAAGCAAGTGAAAAATGGCACAAGTGACCAGCTTAAGCTTGTAACCTCCTGCATCAACAAGTAGGGACAAGTTCACTAATGTTCTTCGCAGAATAGGATGGTTTGAAGATTTTCCACAGTTACCTTCCATATGCATCTCTGACCAGTGTTCAGAAGTGCATTACAGAACTCCAGGCACAGCCTTTGTGGGTAGGGTATACAACAGAACTGTAGAAGTTAATTTCCTATTTAGGACTCAACGTAGAGTGAAATTGGTGATCAAAACAGAGGCTCCATCAAAGCCTGGTGCAGGGAATTTGCACTAAGGCCAGCTTCTTCATGAACCTGTATCTGACTTAAGCACCAACCTCTCTAGTAGCCCTAGACCCAAAACCTGAAGTTTTCTATGACATTTAGTTAGCATCAGACACAAAATCCATCAAGGAAGACACATCAGATGCCCACAGGAAGTTAGGTTTCTTTAGGATGCCAGGTTAGAGATAACACCTCTCTATCCAGATAAGGGAGAAAGTGACATCTCTGAACACAAATGAAAACCCATTGGTACCACCAAAATTAGCACTCTGTATTGACATCATGACACAGCCAAGTGCCATATATACTCAAGCATGTAATTCCCACTTGAGACCAACTGTTGTCAAACTTGGCTCCAACTTCCGCATTCCTCACTACAGCCGGGCTGAAATTAGTCCTGTATCCCTTGGAAACAGAGTCAGCTTGAAATATCTAATTTTCATTCTGACTTCCAAGCTCAAAACCCATTTCTGTCTCACGCTCAAGGCCAAACTCAGGCAGGAGAATTTACACTGCAGAACATTTAAGAAGAGCCTGAAGAAAGGTTAAAAATGGAATTCTTACATGGATGTGGACAATATCCAGATACTAGTATTTTTATGAAATAAGGGTAGATCAGAAACCCAATAAAGAACCAAAGAAAAACAACAGTAAAAAGAGAAGAGTAAGCTTATAATAAAACAAATGAGTTGTGCTAGAAAAGAACACCGTGCACTAGCAATTCAAAAAGACCTTCTCTACGTTTATAGGGATTTTACCATGTTAGGAGTTTTGCTATTTCAGTTTTTAAGAGAAACTATAAAAGAGGGAACATGTTCTTTAAAAATACTCTCAAAGTTTATCAGCCTTAAGGCTTTACTGCCTTACAGCTGTGAAGTACTTGCCTGAAACATATGTGAGTATCATGCATTTCAGGCATCTAGAAGTTTTAGATAAAATCCATTCACATTAGAATTTGTTTCAAAGAAACTGTGATCTTTACAAAGTCTCTTGTGCACCTAATCAAAGCTCCAAGATCTCTGCTATAAAAGTCCTTACTGCACCTTTCCATATACCCAAGTTCCAATTCATCCAGTATCATCGAAGACAGTCAACTGCTCAAAACTCCTTACCTCCATCATTTCAAAAATACTCTCAGGATCCAGGCTACCTTTCCCCACTTTCTTCATAGAAGTGAGGGCACCTTTACTGGTCACAGAAATAAGCAGGCTTGCCAAAGAACAGGCTTCTTCCTGAAGGGTAGCATCCACCACATGCCTATATCCAATCTGTAAGTTAGTGACAAAATGATGTATTAGTTCACAGTTTTCTAAGGGCTTCCATTAAGAAGTTAACCTGTGAGTGGCAGCTTTGTTAGTTACCTCAGTCTCCCATCCTAATATCATGTGGCCTTTTTAAGTGGTCTGAGACTGACTTGATAGCACAGTATTTAAACAGCCTCTGACCCCAAATTGTGTACATTACACAAGAGAGGTCAGATAAACATGTCACTATTTCATACTGTTTTCCTTTCTACCATCCTTTCATCTATATGAAACTCCCTATTCCTCTTTCCCCCCTCAACTCCAAGCATGGACTTTGCTACCCTCTAGGTGAAAATTACACATCCCGAGACTCAGGTGAGCCCTCACTTCAGCAATGGCCTCTGCTATTTATGCAACTTGCTTAAAAGAAATGCCACATAAACTTTCAGGTAACTAAGCAAATCACTAACACTTGCAATGCAACTTGCAGCATCCATAAAATCAACTGTCTTGGCAGTGTGCTATATATGGAAAACCTGTTTGAAAGGGAAGGCACAGTATTACACCCATGAAAATGGGAGTTCTGTCCCCAGCAACAAATACTCATCATGTAATTCCAGGCAGATGACACAACTTTCGCACCTCACAACAATGGCTACTTGTTCTAACACACTGAAGTATCTGCTGCTATGGATGTTAAGAAAGGAGTAGATAAAAAACAGTAAACAATTCCTCTGAATGCAAGAAGATGCATTTTAAGAGCACATCAAGTAGAAACCTACAAGTCAGAGGTGCAAAAAAACCCCTTATTCAGTAAAACTTCTTAATTAGGAGGCCTAAGACAAACAAATATCTACATAGCGGACACTGACCATTTCTGTAACACAATTTTTATCTCTAGGAAAATAATAAATGGCAGGTGAAACTAACAGAAATTGAAGTTTCTAGGTAGAGGGTCAGAAATTTGTCATGCTTACTTTGCTTAGCGTGACAATACAGGGCACTTCCTCTACATTAAGTCGAATACAATCATAAGGGTCATCAGACAGCTCTATCTCTTTGGTGCCTTCTTCATCCTCCAGAACACGCACTTTGGGTATTCTGTGGAAACAAAATGTGCAAAATCATTGCCAGAACACATAACAGATAAAGCTGCTATACAGTCACAACTCCACGAAGTGCTTTTTCTTCTAAATGAGGCAAAATGTTTAGAAAAAAAGTCCAGAATGTGATCAAAGTATTAACAACTCACTCCCCAAGACTAGGAAGAAAACATTGTAAGTTCAAAGACATTTAGGATAAGATCATCATATTTACATCATTCAAACCATTAGAATTTGAGTTGGTTTGTACACTGTTATATGGGGAGAGATTATTTTGGAATTTGCACAAATCAGTTCTGAACAATTCTTTGTACTTCTGCTGGATGTATAGGAGAGAAATTACCAAGACTGAATCCTTTCGTACCGTGGCTCTCAACAGTAAAGTTGGCACAATTAGAGTAATTACATTGCTTGGCAAAGCTGTGACATCAGTAGCAAATACAAGTAGTAAAGCCCTTAAGGAAAGAGCAACACTAATTAAGGGAGACTTGGGGTAAAGAGAAAGACAACATCAGTGAAATCCTTTCTCTTTAGCAAGATGGGAAGATTGGCAGGATATTCTCATTCTTTAAGAAGACAGAAGACTCTACTGTTCTAAGGACAGATATACAAGGGATATATAAAATGTAAGGACAGAGCAGGAATAAAAACCCAGGCAGAAATCCAAAAAGCGCTTTCTTCTCATAGTGAATGACGAGCTCTCTCACAAATGAACTAAGACAGGCTCCTTATCAGTGGTAAATATATTGTATTTGTGACAGACATTTAATGGGAGTTTCATGGGATGACTTAACGCACTTTTCTTAGCATAATGAATAAAATAATTTAAAACAATTTAGTAGAAGATGGTACCTCAAGCTGCCAAGAACATCAGCATCTTATATACCCTCATTTATCCAGGTGTCCATTAGGATGGAGTACTGACTGAGAGACTTTGCATTACTGGCCAGTAAAACCCCCACACAGCTCCCATATTACCTTTTTTTTCTTTTCCACACATTTGCACTTGAAAACAAAATATTTCAAGATGTCCCCTGACAGCTAACTTCAGTAACCACAATCTGGTTTTATATTAGTACTTTTACAGTAGCACTGTGTTTATAACTAGACTCTGGAGGTTACATTCTTTTATGCTGTCTGTAAGAAATCTCTTTTTGAAGGAGGAGGAGATAGGGACTGATTTAATGAACATTTCCCCCACCAATACAAAGTGACTTTTTATTGTTCCCTGGAAGAGTATGTTAGTTATTTGTGGCTAAAAGTCCTAGTGGCAAGTACTTCACAGCAGCTAACCCTGCTCCAGTGACAACAAATTCCCTACAAACACAATGGCCTGGGTCAAGCCAAAACTAAGACTTTGAGTAAGCAGAACAATTCTGAAGTGTACTTTTTCCTGAAACAAAACTCCAAATGCTTTCCAACTCATCAGAAATGCCTCAAAGCCTATTTTCAAGTTTAAAGTATTCCATTAAAAATTGATGGAATAAAGTCACAAGGTGACTGATCCACAAGCTACACAGGACAATGGACAACACTGGAAAACAGCCTAGTCAAGAAGTTTATGTGCCAAAGCAGTGTTAAAAAACAAAGAAAGATTTCAAGAAAATCTGTGAGATTAAGCAATTTTTAATTCCATTCTAAAACAGCCATGAAACCAGAGCAGTGTTCGGTCTGCAAGAAAAAGTTGCCAGAATTAATACCTGAAAAATGCCTGCAAGGAGCTTTTTTGACCAAGCACGGATGAAAGAGGTCTAAATTAGAACTATTGCAAAGGCAAAAAGATCAGACGTAAGAATCATAGTTGCATAAAAAAGGGGGTATATGGACACAAAAACTAGGAAAAGTGAATGTAGCACAAAGTATTTCCAGAACATTGGAGATTTACTCTCCCATCTTGTGAATATTTGTCTTAAGAATTAGACGTACATGTTTACTTTGCAACTTTTATTTTTCTATTTTGATTCCTGTAACTAATCAGGGCAGAAATCTGTACAGCAAGAGTCAGTCAAGTAACAAACAAAGCTTTTTCCTATGTGCTGCAGACCCAGATTTCATAACTGCAAAACCAGTTCCACCCTTGCAAGCAGGCATCAGTTCTGCCTCTACCATGCTGTTCAGCAAAAAACCTTGATATCGGCAAAGTTGTTGTGTTATAAACTCTGTAGTTTTTGCAACTTGCCTAGTTTCTGCAGCCTCTGTGGCAAGTAGACGCATTTCACAGAACCAAGTTTAATGCCCTGACACAGTAGCTAATATTGCATATTTTGCAATATCTACTTCTATCATGAATAAATCCATCCTTAAACACCTTGGAGACAGGGGTAAGAAGTAAGTTTGATGCCTGCTATCTTTTGCACATGATCTTGATATAGTTTTTAGAACATGATGAACAATACAAACTTGCAAGGAGTAAATGTTCCCCCTAAAACAGTCATATTGTCATTGTTCCATGCCTGAAGGGGATATAATGAGTCATGTCAGGCATTCAAAGGATTTAAATCCTGCCGGTCTTGTGTAAAATTCCTTAAATCATGATTTTGGATTTACTTAGCTCTAAAGAAAAATGTGTCCATAGCTATTATAGAAATGCTTAGAGCAAGATTTTAAAGATGAAGCTGAAGTTTTCAAATGCCTATCTGAATATCTAAAATTTTGTAGCTTCCAAGAAAAACAGCAGCTTGAGCTCTCTGCTCTTTGCTTCAAAGCTGCAGTCAAGGCTGGCAAAGATCTGGAAACACTTCTAACAAAAACCTGGTTGTAAACAAAGTATGAAAAGCAAGTAAGACAAAGAGGGACACATGTCAAGCAAAGTTCAGAACACTTAATCTCAAGCAATTTGCAAACTGACATCTTGTCTTGTTTGGACAATAAGATTTTATGGAGAATGGAAAGCTACTCTTAAACAGCCTTGTGTCAATCCAAAGAAAACTTAGTAGCTACCAAGAGAAAGTGAGAGGAATAGTGAAGGAGGACAACAGGTTTTCACTTTGAATTTCACCTCTTGACTTTCTGATCTTTTATGAGATTAGATGTATGGTTCAACTCAGTAAGACAAGGTTTTCACAGGTAAAAAATCAACAGGCTCTCCATTATGTCATACTGTACCACATTTTGATACGATACCCAACTTTAACAAGACTCTGGATGTTTTCCATAGATTACAGATTATATAAAGGACACAAGTTGTCAGAAAAATCAAAATAAAGCAGAATCATTAGAATAATTACACCCTCCACATTGCCCATGTTCCCAAAGCAACATTTTCTTCTACTTGCTTATTTAATTCATTACTTTTTATATGATCGTCTCTCTTTATTCCGGTTAAAATAAGAAAAAAGACCCAGTTATCTTATAAATAAAGTATGTGCCGTGGATCTGCAAAACAACTTACATGGTAGTAACTGTTTTAACTATACAGCTTTTGCATCCAGGCAGAAACACAGCACTTCTTCCCTTTAGAGTACTGCCAGCTCCATTGTGAGCCATTATATTTGTGACAGTATTTCTTAATGTTATGAAAACAATCTACTGTTAAAAGTTACTGCTGAGAATTTGATTAACATGGGAAATTTCTCAGCAATATATACAAGTTCTAGTCTCAAATGGATTCTTCCCTCATCCCCTTTTAAAGTGTTTATAACCTGATATACTGCCTGTCTTCAAAAGCATATTTCCTCTTCTTTTTGCACATACTTTTCCAGATCTAGTGCATGGATTCCCTGATAAATAAGCCAGAACTACACTAGTGGCTTCAGGAGATCTCTAATTTAATGCTGAAGAACAATTTGAGATCCACTTTTAAAACATTTATGCTTGTAAGAGTCTAACTTTTGCACCTCTTCCCGCTATTGTTGCCACCTAAGTTTTTTGGCAAAGCCATGCACTAGCTTTTTTTCTCAAGGGTGCTACAAAACTGTACTCCCTTCCACCTACAGATAAAGAAGATAAAAACAATAGAAAAAATACGAGCGAAACTTACCATTTAAAACCACACAGAGGATTTCCATCATTCATTCTATTAGATTTTGGTTTTCCATTCTTTGAATTAAAATGCATGGGTCAAAGTTCCTTTAAAGACACATCGTTTCCCCCTCCCCACAATTTCTCACTACCATTATTTTCTTTTTAGTTTTAAAAAGAACTCTAGACTAAAAATTAATGAAAACGAAATCAGAAGAGGAAAATCAAGGCTTCTTAATCAAGAGCATCACGTATCAGTAAGCAACTCTTCAAACCCACAAGGCATCAACACAAAGTCCTCCAACTACCTGCAACAAAATCTCATGGTCAAGACACTTTTTTCTGGATCGGGCTACAGAACAGAAGTTATATTGTGAACCTGACTGTGCATACAATCACAATGCAATATGACACTTGATTATTAGAAACTGAACTAAACACTAGTTCATATGACTTGCATGAAAATGGACTGCCTTGTATCTGAATGCAAGCTGCTTTGGGTATTTATTTAAATAACCAAGCATTAAAAATGCTTTGCTCACAGAGAGTACTTTTCTTCCATTTCCCATGCCACTTTCACTCACATGAAATGAGATTTGTGCTTTACCTTGTGTTAAAGAGAGCTGCCTTCACTGCGATAGAGATTGCATCAAAGATGTTCCCACCACATTCCAATAACTGAGGAGGAAAAGAAGAATCTCTTTAAAAGAAAATTGGACTAGTGCCTTTAAATGAAGTCTTTATTTTATTTAAACCTACTTGAAAAGGAAGAAAATTAATAACCAGAACAGGTTTTTAAAAAACAAAGTTGTCTTTAAAGCCCATCCATGAAAAGAAACAGATGGGAAATTCAGATTTCGGCTAACTGTATTATACATGCAAAATAGAAGAGTTAATACACTCCGTAATAAAATTAATGATAAAATTTAATAATAGAACCTGAAATGAAACCACCTCTGTTCTTAATCTTCTTGTGCTAAGGCTCTGAACTAGACTATGACCAGAATTCTCTTTATAAACCCATCACATTCATTCTTTAATATTAAATCAAACCAGTCAATTTTTTATACTTTATTTCCAACAGGAGTCTTTTTAAAATATCAACTGGACAAAACCAACTGGGAGAATTGCTTTTAAAGAAGCAATGCAAATTGTCACTGAGATCACAGTATGAAAAGGTAGTTACAGAAGTTATAGTTATGAAGGCACACTGTGATTTATTCTTCTTAAGGAAAAGAGCCATCATCAGGTTTGTCTTGTAGTTGAAAATGATCCAAGGAAATCCTGATGTCAAAGTCTAATTCAAACGTCAGTGTTATCAAACAAGTGAAGAGTGTCGAGGGAGTCTAGCTTAGCTTCTTCCCATGAAGATCAGGAGAACAACAGTCAAAGAGAACAGCAGCACTGCGTACTAGGCAAAAAGGCAGGGCTCCCAAAACCACAATACCTTCTATAGGATGCCAGACAACTCCACAGCTTACTGTTAGTTCTCTGACAAGCTCCGCTCTCAGTTGCTAGTACTATTCTGAGAACACACACACACAAAGGCACACACACAGAGTAAGCATTTGAAACTACTTCGGCAAGAACATATGGATGCTTCTCCATGACATCAATCTCTGCTGTATGATGAGAGCAAAACAAGTTTTGCAACACTGATTGCACTGATTGTTCTTCAAAATCTATTTAAAAATGAGATAAACTCCCGCACTGGGACCAAACCATAAATCAGATATTCTGTAAAGACAGTTTCTTTATGAAGACAGACTGAATAGTGTAAAAAGAATGACAAAAAGTTGGAATAGAAAGCTGAATACAAAGGTGATTAGATTATTTCTTCGCAAACAGCTGCTGGATACAGAGAGGTTAACCTGCCACTTTCAGTCATTATCAGATTTTACTGGATAACACAATAAGCCCCACAATATCTTCGTTATTAAAACACAATAATGGGATATGTCTGCACTGTTGCTAGGCTTGTGTTCAAGCTGCTATTCTAAAACCTTATCTGTACTACAGTGGTGCTTACAGGCTAGATACACAACCTGTAACAAGCAGGATGCCAGAATTCCTCCACACAGAACTGAACACTTCTCAGCTGAAGCACCTTGTACTGAGATCTCCCCTGCCATTTATTTATTTATTTATTTATAGAAATAAGAAAGTCTGCACAACTTCGAGTTATGGGAAGCAAAGGATTCTTTAGAAAGGACTGCTTTTAATTAACTGATGTACAAATAAAAAAGTTATTGGCAAAAATAGATAAAACATTGTAGACCTTGCCTTATTCAAAGAAGCTTTTCTTCCAAAAGGACAGATTCCTAACTTCTTTTTTTATCAAACTTGGGGGGAATAGAAAACATGAAGAAATCCTGAGAGGGGCTCAGTAGTGAATTGCTAAAATTTCAACAGAACCTACTGCACCCCTTCCCCCCAACACACCATCTACTGAGTAGGGAATGATAAGAGATTGCACACTTTGATTCTCCTTGCTCAGCATGGCAGACTGCTGGGCCAAATTATGTGGAGAAGGCTATACATATATCAAAAACACACTCAAAAATGCCAAAATCTTATTTCTGACATCAATGGCTTAGAAAGGGAAATAAATCAAGAGAAACAGAGAGAGAGTAAGAACAAGCTTACAGTTTTGTGATACTGTTCTCCACATTCACGGGCTACTATTTGGAAGTAGAATGCCTTACACTATTAAGAAAGAATGCATCTATTTTGAAAGGTCAAGGTACATATTCTTGACCTTTGTCACATATCTCAATTTGGCCATATTTCTGTGTATGATTGAAATTATTTTCTTTCCAGTCTGACTGTACACAATTATAGCAAGTCCCAAATACACTGACCACTAGAAAATATTTGAGAGATGTTTGTAATTGATAAGCTGCATAACTTTGCAAAACACACTATTTTCTCTTTTGAGGTTGCATATGTCAAATTTTGCTTATGCATAGAGTTGGATATAGATGCTTCAATCAAAGTGCACATGGCTAAATTGTATAGCGTGAAACTTCCAGGTTCATAAAATTTTTGGGGGAGTTTTGTCTTTCAGAACAAGACACTTCCAAACACGCACCTTCCCATCTGACCACAAAGTACCAGTATTTTCAGGCTTACGACAGATTTAAGGCTTATTTTCCCTCTAGCTTTGCACAACACAAACACCAACGTAAACAATTTCCAGGAACTCTGAAGGAAAATACCATCCAAAATACTCTCTATGAGCATTGTTATTATAGTTAGAATCTGTCTCCCTCAAACACTGAATAATATGACTTGCACCTTATACTAGCCCAAGTATTATACTCCCACCATGTACTATTAAAGTAAGATTCCCCAGGAATGATTCAGCAGGAGCAGCTTCAGCAAAATCTGTAGGTATCAAGCATCAACATTAAGTATACTCTAACACATGTGATACACATCTTCCATTCAGAAAAGGAAATATTACAATGACCTCAAAAGTGTGAAAATACAGACACCTGAGGTGGAAAAAGAATGGGGTGAGGCAGGCAACAGAGTAAGAGACTAATGTTAACGGTGTCTTCTAAATGTACCAGCAGCTCTTCAATGGCTCACACAAAAAATCCCTGCAGAATATAACATTGAAAAGACTCATCAAGTTCAGTCGTAATTATGAACCTACAACAGATTGTTTATTGGCATTGTAAAAAAGCTAAATGTGAAATTCCTCACATAACACAGGTCCTGATGTTCATAATTCTGATACAGCCAGTAGCATGAAAATACCAAGGTTGTTTTTCTCTGTAGTTGTGGACAACCAAAAAATCTGTCCAGGAAGAATCAAACAATAACCAATTATATCTCATGCAGAAGCTATACAGAACTACTTCTGCACTAGTCAGCTTTATGCAAGTCTTTGTTTATGCTGTGTTTATGCAATGTTAAGCAGTACATTGCTTAAATAAACACAGCATTTAATATTCTGTACCTCTGCTTGTAATTACCCAGTAACTAAAGTCCCCAGTGTGATTTCTCAGAACTAACACTTCATTCTCTATTAAACTATGCCAAGCTCCAATAAGCTGGTGACTTGGGCTGTTAAAGCCCTCAGCAGTGGCACACACTCAGTCGCTTTGTACGCGGACTGTCGCAGTATGTACCATATCTACTATAATTAGGCTAATGGTGCTGCTTTTTAAACACCTAATGAACTAATTTTCACATTTATTTAGGTCTTAGTCTAAATGTTCCTGTTTAACAAAATCCTGTATTTAATTTTCCTGGCCATACAGCTTAACGTTTTGCAAATCATTTATAATAGATACTAATGGATTCCTGTGAGCAAGGTTCCTCAACATATTTTCACTTCCAAATTTGACAAAGAGAAACCCAATATTGGAACAATAAGAATTGGGAATAATGCTCAAGATAGTCTGACTTGCAGACTTCTGTTAAAATTCCTGTGGCTGAGTGGTTTAAAAATGGCATAGTTTGGAAATCAAGCTGCTACATGCATGAGATTTGTATGCATAAAATTCAGTTTCCATTTTTTAATGGGAACAAATATTCAGTTTATCTTCTACATTCAATACATGTATACAACTTGCATCAAAAAGTGCCTAGGCCAAATGTAGCTTTTGCCAGAAAAGTTTCTATTTTACGTTACCGAATTAGTACTGATAATGGTGCAAAGAAGCAGACAGGATGGACAGTTACCTTAGGGCTAACATACATAATACTAATTTACATTCAATGGAACAATACATTTGCTGTTGCAACTAGCCTGGGAGAAAAGTTTAGCCTTCTTTAGTGGCAAACCTCCTTGCTAGTATAAGATCACTGATTTTCATCTGAGACAGATTTGGAGTATTCAGTGTTTTATCAGCTCTGCAGTGGAGCATCAGCAACAAGAAGAGTAGGAAAAGAGCAAGCTGGAAATAGTGATTAACTATTACAGGTAGATTCCCAAGAAAATGGCCATTCGCTTTGTGAAACATTATATCACATTATGAGAAGCTTTTTTTATAGGAAAATACACAAGGTTATGCTAAGTCAGTCTCCGCCTTAAAAAATCTTGAATCTTAGTTTTCATTTCCTTACTTACCAACACATCAACATAGAGAACCCAGCAGTGCTCTCTGGGATTAATACAAAGGGATTTCAAGTCTACACTGTTCTCGCAGCTAAATACTCTGTAGAGTGTATTTGCTATATCTGTGCCAAGTTCTTCTCCTCCCCGGCCTTCCAATTCAGGAGTAGCGTTTGAAGAACTAGATAAAGAAAGAAAAAATACTTTCACTTCTGTGGCAGCCAATACCCAAAGAACATTTCTTAAATACAGAGCATTAAAAATATCTAAGGATATATTTGTACAAGAATAAGCATCCTATTTGAAAAGAAAGTATTTCCACTTTGCATAAGAGAATATCCTGATGCAGATAATATACCGACATTTTGTTACAAATACTGATACCAACTAAATTCCACCACTATCTTCAGTTCCCAAGTTGCAATGCTAAAGTTGGTGAATTCTTTCAGGGATTATTTCTTAAGCACTGTCATCTTCTATCACCTCAACCCTTTAGAAAAACAAAAAAGTGAGAGAAATCTGTGCTAAGTTCAGAACAGCTAACAAGACAGTCTGGTGAGAGTTGAATGTTAAATTATTAAGAGGGTGGCTAAGAAGAAGATGTGATTATATGACAAGTAGAATACACATTTCTTTTAAAGTAACATGACTGCCTGACCTTAATTGGTAATTTCTTTACTGAAGGGTACTTTTTGCTATCAAGCCCCTTAAAGAAAGCAGCTCATTATTCTCAGCAACTGCAGCTTATGGAGAGCTGCAACTAAAGAACATATTTTCCAGAGGAGGTCTGACAAAAGTCTTTGGTCTTCACTTCCCTGATTCCAACATAACTAACTTTATTTATGAGTAGTCATACAAGGAAGTCCTTGGGTACTGATGCCTTGTACACAGCAAAGAACAAATTTCTAACAATAAAAGAAAACAGGCATACAAAAAAAAACACCAAAAACCCCCACACCAACCCAAACCAACCAATCAAAAAAAACCCCAAACAACAAACCCCAAACCAAACAAAAAATGCCTCTCCTCCAAAGCGCACTAAAATAGAGCAGAATTGTTCAGAGATGCATATACCGCAAAGTAGTGAACAAAGATTCCGAACCCAGCCTCTGGTTTATAGAGAGAAGAGTATTCTCAAGCAGTGGATCCATAGCAGCATTGCAAATGTTGTAAAATAAATCAGTCACACCTCTCCCAAATTAATTTCTCATTGTAGAATATAGGAAAGAAAGTGGCTCCATAGAAGCAGTTTTGGTATGTTCCAAATCTGTAATAGTAAAGCCTTGTATTTTCCTGGCTGGGTA
Organism: Neopelma chrysocephalum; assembly: GCF_003984885.1. NCBI lineage: Eukaryota > Metazoa > Chordata > Aves > Passeriformes > Pipridae > Neopelma > Neopelma chrysocephalum. The sequence goes on along the minus strand of NW_020897695.1, from coordinate 13,513,473 downwards.
CTTCCCAGTGCCAATTTCTCCTGGATGTTCTGTGTTTATATGATGATGCAAAACTTCAACTCTTCTAACAGGCATACCAGGAGTATAAAAATACAGCAGAAAACTAAGTCTTGGAATATAATCCCTTCACCTTAAAAAAAAAAAAAACAACTAAAGAGTCACATTATCAAGGCATGACTTAAATCATCAAGTGAACTGTACCAACAATACTGCAGAACCTATAAGCTTATATATAATTACCTACTATTACTCTTACCTATAAGAATTACCTAATTCTCCCAACTTGTTTTGCAGTTTATGAAAACTCAGAATACAAGGAAGAGCTACTGGATTTTATAGAAGTTATCTGCTGCCACTATAAATAGACAGCACTATACATGCTTAAAAAACAAGGAAAAGCATTACTGCCAGTCAAGCACTGACCTAGGCTTCCAAACTACATTTGCCACACAAATAAGCAGTGCAAGTATGACACACAATATTATTCATGGTTGCATTAATATCAGACACCAATTTTATACAATAAGATCATATCTGAGTATAACTCAGTGCTGAGTCAGGTCTTCAGGTAGTATTAAACAAGCCCTTATCCATGGAAGCAGCTTTTATGCAAGTTAACTAGATCATTCTGTTTAAACCTTTCCGTTTGATGCACAGTTATGCAAGCATTATGATCCCTATGATAAGCTGAAAAGAATTATACAAACTTCAATCTATGCCTCATTATTATTTCTAAATACAAAGTTTTATCAAATGTTGTATTTTTTGATTGTAAGTGAACACTTTCTTTGACGGTGAGTAGCAAGAACATAACACTCAAGTGGAATATCATGTTTCACTGCATCTTAATTCCATTATTATTTTAACACTTCAGTTCCTTGCAATCAAAGCAAAATAAAGAAGTAAGGTTAGCAGGGTACTATTATAATAACTATATGGTAGATACTGCCACCTAATGCCTACAGATTATTACAGTAATATACTGGGAAAAAATTGAAAAGGGGTTGTCTAACACACTGGAAAGAGAAAATGCAAAAAAACTTGGTTTCTGGAGCATAGAAAGAACTTACCAGTGGCACAGAATTTTTACTCCCAAACAAAATGTAACTTTCAAGACTATCAAGATCATTTTACTGTTACATTGCCTAACAATCAAGATTCCTCCTAAAGCACAATGATGCTTCTACCACAAACTTCTGCTCAATTTCAAAACTTGCTGTTAGCAGAAAAACCTTTCTCTCACAGCAGTCAAGCAGTTTACACCTGTTGCTCAGGCCATTAATATACTGTAATCTACAGATGGACACACTTGAACAAATTTATTCGTAATTCCACAAAGAGAATCAAATGCATTCAAGGAATTCAGATGTCTGCTTTTCTTTTTGTTTTTATTTATTACAGTTTTAAAACGGTAACTCAGCCCCAAAACTCAAAAGTGAGAAAAGCAGACAGCAGTCTTCAACATCAATGGCCAGGATGAATGTCCTCTCCAGTGATGATGGGCAGTAAGGATATCACAGAGGATATGGACTTGATCTATGGTAATTAATTTCCAGGCTCACAAATCATTGCCCAAAATATCATCCCTTCCAGAGATGCACATTAAAGTCTATCTCAAAATGTGACCAAATGTGCTTCTCAGATTTTAGGTAAAGGACTCAGAGCAGAAAAAAGAGAAAGAGAATTCTGGAGCAGAGAAATATATATCTAATCCAGCAAGTGATTATTTTAATCATGAAAGCAAACCATGAAAGTTTCGGGAAATAAGCAATTTAAGATAGTAATCACTGCACTCTGAGTTTTTATTATTAGTTTCAACAACATAAAAGCCAAGTAGAACACAGAAGAACTTCACCGGGAGATGCAGGGTACTATGTGCAGTTACTACCACCCAGTGGCAGCCTGCAAAAGCACCAGAGTACTGACAGCAGCTCATTTCCCTTTATAGAGAAAAAGCTGCCTCCCCTTCACATTTTGTCTTTTGGATCTTTCTGGAGGCTAGAGAAAGCCTGTGCACAAGCATGTGAGAAGTTAATATACTTCTCTAAAGTTTAGGCTTTTGGTCTATATTGTCATAGAAATTAACAATTCCCTATTTCTAGAACTGACAAAATCCATCTTGCACAATATTGCTGCACATCTCCCATCTTATGAAGCAGAGATTAACAGTTAGAAAATACAACCTAACGTTAATCTAATGAATTGAAGTTTTTCTAACATTTATTTACATATGCAAGAAGTGTCACAGAATTGCCACATGTCCACAGCCCACTTGTTTAAGTACGGAAACATCCCTGCTGTCACTGGACTTTCTTCATATAGAAACCATCAGAAAAAAAAACCCCATGTACTATTTAGGATATTTCAAGCATGCGTTTCTTAAAACAGTCGAGCTCAGATCCCCTATAATAGCAGGACCACATTCAAGATCATCTTCCCACCTTGTATTTTTTGAACAGTAATTGTAGACAAACTATTAATTTCCTAGGTGAGTCCTTTCCTCTACAATGCACAAGGTTTCCACAGTTAACTAGTACATCATGAGGTACAGAGGCAGTCTTAGATAAGGCCGCATAATGTGACACACAAATGTTAAGGCAGATACAGCCAGTTAGGTTAGCAAGATTACCAGATACATATTTACTTAGTAGCTCTCATACCTTAGCTTTGCCAATGGTATATTGGTTTAATGTCAGAGTAGCAACATTTTTTGTTTATAATAAAAATAAAAAGAAAGGTCACATGCAAAACAGCTAACTTGACAGTGCCAAGGCCCTAATGAGAGGTTCCCAAAACATATTACTTCATAAAGAACAGTTTTAGGAAGTCTGCACGACATGGATATTGTAGTCGCAGACCACAGTCTAGAATAACAGTGAGATGTCACTATGCTATCTCAGAGCAACTCGAAAGTAAGAGTTCTCAGTTTTCTTCCAGCTTCCTTCATAATTCAAGCAGTATGAAGAACTGTAAGGATAAACAATAGTGCACTTGTAGCAAAAAGCAAGGAATATGATTAAAACAAATACCATTTTAGTTAATGAAGCACAGATTCTCTGATAAATGCATAACTAAATTTTCTAATTAGTTTTTGCATCTGAAGTTCATACTGGAGATTTTCCTTTTTTTAAACAAATGAATTTGAACAAAACACACTTCAAACTTTTTCCACTGCTTTATCAGACAAAGCAAGCAAACCTTTAAGTACAGTTAAAGAACAGTCAATTCTTTTCTTCTGGAATACTTACTTCTTTTGAAAGAGATTTTCTCTATTCTGTCATTGTAAAAACAACAGCTGACATTGTAGTCATGAAGTCACGTTAAATGCATGTGTCATTGAACCATTACTCTGTCCCAGCTGCAGTGATGCTATGCAGTTTGGGGTTGCTTTCATTCTTTAAATCCCATTGATTTGCTTATTTTGGGTTGGCAAAATCAGCATAAAGTTTCTGAACATTCACTGCTATAGGAACAGTAAAATAACTTTTTTCTCCTACTCAGACTCTTACCGGAGGTTAGTGGAATGAAGGTATAAACTTCTGAAGAATGGCAAGATCTGATTAGTCATTTATTCCAAATATTAGATCTATTTCATTCTTTTCTGATATACTAACCAGTCAACAAAGAATTCCAGGTATCCTTCATCGGGTTTCTCTAACTTTGGTGTCCCCATTTCAGCTTTTATGCCTACCAAGACATCAGTGTCTCCCTGTTAAAATAAAAACGCATCACAGAACTGAAATTATAGTTACAGAACTACTTGTTTAATTTAAATGTCTACAGTAAGCTGACATTTCTACCTTTCAGTTATCTGATTGTTCTATCAGAGTGAACTTAAAATAACAATAAATTTTTTAAAGAAGGAAAGGCTTTAGAAGGACAATATTAAGCTTAAGAAGATTCTTCAAATAATTACCATACATATTAACTTTCTCTAGGTTAAAAAGACACTCTTAATATCCAAGACTACTTCTATCATTTTGGTTCTGGAAACATCTCTTACTGCAGAACCACTATAATACTGCACATGCCAAAAGTAATTTCACTTCACTCTGAAGTAGTAGAATTATTTTTTCCCAGGGATTAGGCACAATAATGATTGCAGTTTTCGAGATTAAATGTTAGATCAACTCAAACTAAAGGCTGTCCAGGTACTTCATGGTAAATCCAACCCTGCTTGATTTTTTTTCATCATCGTGATAATAGTTAAGCCAGTCAAAAAGCATTATATATGCTGTAATTATTTCCTTAACCATAGTTTCAGTTACTGCTATGCACACACACAAATAACCTCAGCTTATCTTAAAACCAGTCACATAACTAGAAACTTCATTAGCGAGGCACACAGTCCCTAAGAAATTTACCTACCAGCTTTACTCTTGCAGATCCGCTTGTGTTTGATACAACATCTGTTTCTACTTCTGCACATCTGTAGTCTTCACAGCCACGACCATCCACACGAAGATCCTCCTATCATCAATATCAATATATTGTGCTTAAGAGAATCAGTAATGAAAAGTTAAAAAAAATAATATATATATATATGTGACTTGAAATTTTCCTTCTCCTATACCAAACACAGCAGTAAAAACAATATAAAAGCATCAGCTCATAGTTTCATCACAGACTTTTACTTAAGACTACATCAGGCCTTTCCTGGGATGCGCAAGTTCTGTACTTTTATAGCAGTAATTAGGACCAGGCATAAAAAAATACCCACTGGCCTTCCAAATGTTTTCATCTGTATTCCAAAACCGGGTATTGTTCTTCCTCTGATACTATACACTCGCCTCCACAGAAATACGTTGTTTTTCAGCAAAATTCGGTAAAAATACAGTCCTTGTTATCACCGGCGTTTCTCCCCCCACATCCTTCACTCTTCCTCCTTGGACCACTCACGTTCCTTTGCTACGTGGCAGGCTAAAACTCTATGAAACCGCAAAAACTTGAGAAAGAGCCAGGGAAGAGGTGGAAAGAGCAAGGAAAGAGAGGTAAAGGGGGACAGAAGTGAAAGAAAACAAATCCACGTTCTGCTCTCAGCCAGCTTCCCGTTCTGATGCTCAGCGTGCTCGGATGATTACTACCCCAGAGATTCGCGTCCAAACACCACGATGGAGGGCTCCCTGCCTCCCTCCTCCCCAGCCTACCCTGTAACTCGCCCCCTCCCGCCCCGGTACCTGCACGCCGTGCACGATGTAGAGCTTCTCCGCCTCGCTCAGCACCACGGTCGCCATTCCTGCCGCCGCCTCCAGACCGCAGCTGCGCAGTGCCTTTCTTGCCTCCCTGCTTCCTTTCCTTCCGCCCGCGCCAGGAAAGCTGCCGGCTATCCACAGCTGCTGTCCCGCCCGCCCACCCAGCCGGCACCGGCACCGGCACCGGTACCGGCACCGGTACTGGCACCTCACATTGGGTTGGAAGGGACCTCTGGAGACCATCCAGTCCAACCCCCCTGCCAAGGCAGGGTCGCCTCGAGCAGGTGACACGGGAACGCGTCCAGGTGGGTTTGGAATGTCTCCACGACCTCCCTGGGCAGCCTGTTCCAGTGCTCTGCCACCGTCAATGGAAAGAAGTTCTTCCTCATGTTGATGTGAAACTTGTGTTTTAGTTTATGGCCATTGCTCCTCGTCCCCTCCAAGAAAGCAAACCCTCATGTTAAACCAAACAGGCAGCTCCTACCTGCTGCCCTCTGCCAAAAGCTCCTGAAGGAAGCTGTGGAAATGCCCAAGTACTCGGGAAGGTATAGCGTACTGATAAATTTAGGGAGGGCAGAAGGCATCCTCTTGCTCTAAAGAGCATTTATTTCTGAGAGCATTCAAATTCCAGTGCAAGGCTGTAGTGAAGGCTACCAGACAAGAAAGAATGCCACTTGTTTCTTGGTTTTGTTTTGTTGTTTTATTTTTTTTTTAACAAAGGCAAAGCAATGTCTTTTCCTCTAACCTCATTATAGTAAATGGATGACGAGTTGGCTAAAATAAAGCCAGCCTGAGGGAACTCCCTGGAACGTGAAGATTCACACTGTGTGATTAATGCCTGGTGAGGCCACAAATACTGAAAGCAGCTGCTGAACGTGGAGAGTGTCAAGCAAACTCAACCCCTGCTCATGCTCCAAACATGACACCTGTAGCAGTATGCTCTGTCACAGAATCATAGAAGGAGTAAGGTTGGAAGGGACCACTGTGGGTCATCTGGTTCAACCTTCCTGCTTAAGCAAGGTCATCCCAGAACACATGGCACAGGATGGTTCTTGAGTATCTCCAGTGAGGGAGATCAACAACCTCTCTGACAACCTGTTCCACTGCACAGTCACTCCCACAGTAAAGAAGTTTTTCCTCATATTCCAGGGGAACTTCCTGTGCATCAGTTTCTGCCCATTCCCTCTCATCGTATTGCTTGGTACTACCAAGGAGAGCCTGGCTCCATCTTCTTGGCACCCTTCCTTTAGGTATTTACACAAATTAATGAGGTCCCCTCTCGGTCGTCTCAGCCAGCAGTGTGCCCAGGTGGCCACTGTATCAGGAACAGTGTGGCCAACAGGTCCAGGGAAGTGATTCTGCCCCTGTACTCAGCCGTGGTGGGGCCACACGTCGAGTACTGTGTCCAGTTCTGGGCCCCTCAGTTCAGGAAGGATATTGAGGTGCTGGAGCAGGTCCAGAGAAGAGCAACGAGGCTGGTGAAGGGGCTTGAGCACAAGTCCCATGAGGAGAGGCTGAGGGGGCTGGGGTTGTTTAGTCTGGAAAAGAGGAGGCTCAGGGGGAGACATCACTCTCTCCAACTACCTGAAAGGAGGTTGTAGCCAGGTAGGGGTTGGTTTCTTCTCCCAGGCAGCTATCAGTAAGACAAGAGGGCATGGTCTTAAGCTCTGCCAGGGGAGGTTTAGGTTAGATATTAGGAAGAAATTCTTTACAGACAGGGTAATCAGGCACTGGAATGGGCTACCCAGGGAAGTGGTGGATTCTCAGTCCCTGGAGGTTTTTAAGATGAGACTGGATGTGGCACTCAGTGCCATGGTCTAGTAACCGTGGTGGTAGAGGATCAAGGGTTGGACTTGATGATCTCAGAGGTCCTTTCCAACCTGGCTGATTCTATGATTCTGTGATTCTTCTCGGGGCCGAACAGGCTCAATTCCCCCAGCCTTTCCTCAGAGAGATGCTCCAGTCCCCCAGTCATCCTCACTGCCTTCCACTGCACCCACTCCTTCTTGGGTGCCGAAGGATTTTGGATACCTGCAAACCAAAACCACCCTGAACCTGGCTGGGGGCTCAGCGGTGCGCAGTGAGGCAGAACCATCTGCTCCCATGTAAAAACAAAAAAGTGGTAGGGCTTTTTCCCTCACAAAACCCGCACGCCCGAGACGCGCCCACGGCACAGGCGCGCCCCGGCGGCACCCGGTGCCGGTGCCCGCCCATGGGTCGGCCAGGGCAGGGCAGGGTGTGCTCTGCCTCCCGCCGCCGCCGTTCACTTCCTGGTTCCTCCCCGCGGCCGCTCCACCTCCTTCCTCGCCGATCCCGCGTAAGGGGCGGGCGGGCGGGCGGCGGAAGGGGGGGGTGCCGTTCCGTGCCGTGCCGCTGCCGGCGCGGGGGCGGCGGCGGGGCGCGCCGGACCCGCGGCGGCGGCGGCGGCGGCGGCCAGTGGGGTAGGTGGGTGCGACTGACAGCGCGGGGCGGGGGGACGCCGGGCAGGTGTGTGCGCTGGCGGAGTGGGGCGGGAGTGGGAGGCGGGAGCGAGAGCCGGGGACGGGAGCGAGAGCTGGGGACGGGAGCGAGAGCCGGGGACGGGAGCGGGCCGCCGGAGCGGAGCGGCGCGGCCATCCCGCCGCCGCCTGCGCCGCGCCACCAGCTGCCCCCTGGCCCTGCCGCTGTCCCCGCTGTCCGCGCAGCCCCCCGGCCGTGCGGGAACCGCAGGATGGCCCCGCCACCCGGGGGCCGAGCGGTGCCCGCATCCCTCCGCGGGGCCCCCGGCAAGGGCTGGCGGCGGGTCGTGTCCAGCGGCGGCGTCTCCAGGGCTTCTGGCATCGGTCGGGAAACGGGAGGTGGGCTCCCGCTCTCCCCTCGCCGCCGTCCAGCACTAGGCTTTAAATACTGCGAGGCTAAACACGTTAAATAATACCGGGCTAAATACGTGGCTTAGGTCTGCTCCGCGGCCTTTCGGAGCAGCGTTGAGTCCCCTCGGTAGGAAATTTAAACTCGAAGTCTCCACTGTTTTCGTCGGTGTCCTGTGACTTGTTAATGGATTGCAGTGATGGAACGGGGTCCTGTAATCTGTGCGTGCGTTGCAGCGATGGGACGTGTCCAGCGAGTAGCTGGACAGCGAGTGGAGCTCACCCTCTCGCTTTGGAGGTGGCCGCGGTCACCCGGCGTGTGACTGCACCTGTCCGATGGGACCATCGGCCGGGTGTGACCTCGGCATCGGGAGTAATCTGTGTTGAAACCATGGCGCTGCATTGTTGAGGGTTTAGTTGAAGTGGATGTTGAGTTACATGGCAATAGGAAGCGATCTGGACTTGTTTAGAACAGCAGCTTGTAAGTATTACTGGAGTAGTTCTGTAAAGTAATTTTTAAGAAGCAAGAGTTCATGATGGCTCATTAGAAAACAGTCTTCAGGAAAACAGGCCTTGGGGAGGAGGAGGCAGCAATCTGGTCCTTGGCAGGCTCTCCCGCTGCCTGTGTGCCATTGAGGGACACAGGATGGACACAAAACTTGTTTAGGTTTCTTTCCTTTGATCCTAATTTAGAAAAGATAAACTGTGTTTTTCAGTGTGCAAAAGAGTGATTTTTTGCCGGATTCTTGACAGGGCAAAGGTGTGCAATGTCAGATCTGTAAGGAAGGAACCCAAATTCGGATGATTGTTCTGATACAGTGGAATCACTGACTGGCGGGTTGCAATGAGTGACTGCATTGGGTGTCTGGTGGTGTAGATAGCAAGGCATTAGTGAGTACCATGTTTTTCTTTGCTTAATGAAAGCAACAAATAAGTCTTTTGAGCAGTGTTACAGGCATTTTGGTGATAAGAGTCATCATAAGAGGAGCCATGCCATTTATATGTAGTTAAAGATGCAGCCCCCCTGTGCAATAAAGAGCTGGTCCTTCAAACACTATGACTCTGTCAGCGTAGCTCTTGGTGCTGTCTCACTGATGCAATAGTGTTTGTCATACCAGCGGGAGCTGCTGGTGGTAGGAAGATGTGTCTGACTGAATGCTCATTGAGATTTAGAAGGTGCGACCCAGAAGCTAAGTGCAGTTGTAGGTTTATAAAAGGGCAAATATAAGGTCTGCCTAAAGGCCAAAATATTTGTTGCAACATGGAATACCTACTGAGTATTTTTGTGTATGTTTCTGCTTCCTTTTAATTTTCATTTTAGGTGGTGTAATTACAGACAAGGGTGTGTATTTCAGTTTGAAATTGCTTGTTTGGTAGTAGACAAAAATACACAAATGTAATTTAACTATCGGAAGTAGGTTGCAAGAAGATGAATGCTTAATTCCTCAGCAGATGCATGTCTGCTGTGCCCAAGTACTTATGTGTCTTTTCTGGGCAGCTCCCCTTGTGTTAGCAAAGAAGAATTTATAGTCTTCAGCAGTATGTGTGTATCCTGGGCAATGGTAACTCAGCTTTGGTGAATCTTTTTCATATCTAATATGAATTTACTTTTCTTGATGGGTAGATTGCTGTGCATCTCCCAACAGAACAGAAGCTAGCAGTGTCTCATAGTCAGTGCAGTTTAAACCCATGTGTTGCGTTTTTTCAGGAAAACTTGCTCGTGGAGCAATGAAGCTTTATTGTGCAGACATTTCCCATATGTCTGTAACGGGGGATCTCTCCTGTAGAAGAGACTAGATTGGCTCCCACAGTGGTGTCAGTCTGAAAATGGCTTGGCTGTAGCTCAGCCAGTCTCTGCAGATGTTAGCTGGCTGAGCTTACACTTTTCTCTGGTCCCTCTGCAGTGTAGACATGACTTTTTTCTTAGGGTGATATTTGGAATACAATTGTTCTGCCTTCCTGACAGAAGACAGCAGGTAACGTAAAATACGACATGATAGAATAGCATTTTGTCAGTTTTTATTTTCCCTGTCCTGTGCTTAGCTGGTTGAAGAAAACTAAGTGTGAATGATTGCACCTGGAACATCGTATTTGACTTGTCCATGTAACTAATCAGAAGCTTAAGGTTGTACTAGAGAAAATGAGAAGTTAAAGCTTTCCTAATTAGAGCTGCATGTTTGAGTTGTGCAGATAATAAGAAAAAAAGATAGCCCTTAACTTGACTGGAACTGCAGTGCAGCAAGTCTGCCAGTAACACTTTACACATTGTCCTTTTGAGAGGGAGTCCAAAAGTGCGAGCCAGCTTGTCTCTGCAGGCTATGGGTGCCAAAGACCTCCCCACACAGCAGCAATTTCCTGCTAGTGGGTGCAAGATGTTACAAATAAGGTGCAGCCAGGTACTGGCTCTTACTGCATAGGAGCACTGGCATGTTAACTCCTGTCGCTTGCTCCTGGCTGTGCCCCCAGGGTGGGGGGTACTCAGGAGTGCTTTTGGGGGCTGAAATGACAGATTTATCTAGGCTTGTAGCCTCATATCTCTTTGCCCCACCAGGTTACAGGGTGACCATATAGAACTGGTGCTGCTATGGGAGAAGGAGTGCAAGAAAAGGGAAAAAAAAATAGCAGAGGATAGGGATGGGAAGGTACGGAAATAAGAGGGAAGGCTACAGCAGCAGAGTTCAGCTAGAAAAATGTTGGGAAATGCTGTTCCAGGAGCAAGTAAAACAGCACATAAAACAAGGACACGGAAAACTCACTGTTAATACCCGTGGACAACAGAGGAATGTTGAATGAGAGGAAATGCAGGGCCCTTGTTGATGTTTTTGCTGCTGGACTGGTGTTTGTGAAGTTCAGCTGTGAGTTTTGCAATAATGCAGAACTGACAGGGGTGACCAATCTTAAACGTGGTGCAGCATGCAGAAGTTCAAGCAAATGGACTCAAGCTGAAACAGTATGAGTGAATAAAGGTAGGGTAAAGTACTATGCTATTTAAAAAAAAAAAAAAAGACATATATAGGCCCAGTGGAAAGGCAGTAGTACCAAAACATAGATACAGAGAGTGCTATAGCAGGTGATAAAGAAAGGTAGTAATGTGATATACATCTTTGTGTTCTTGCAATGACTACTTGAATTACTGATGTCCAATACAGAATAGAATAGATAAGTAGCATATTATATTTTGTAGTAAGTCTAGGCTTGAACTCTCAGTATTTAAAAGGATAACAAAATTAAGGTTTAGACATAAAAATTGTATTTTTTATGGAGGCAGGGATCCCTTCTGCTTGCTGATGCAATTGTGAGCAAAACTTAGTTTGCCAACTCAGTTGTCCTTTGCTACATTTCAAAAGCTTTAACATGCAGCAACTTTGGACCTGCAGGTTTTTCCAGTTCTCTGAAGTAGCAGCATAGGCTTCTTGTAGTCATGATTTTACCTTCAGACCTTTGCAGGATAGAGGTGATAATTTTTTTGGTCCCTGTGTTATTTTTGTGCTATTTTAATGTATGCTCTGTGTATTTTCTGTATTTGGTTTAGGTATCTGCTTAGGTGTAGTATTTAGATTTAAAATCTAAATGCCTTACAGACTTCATACCTGTGTCTTACCTACTCCTGTGTGGTAAGGAAGAAGAATAAACTACAAGTGGGGGAATAAAATCAGGGAGAGTGAGTGACATGCTTGGGAAGGGGTGGCTGTAGCAGCAGCAGATGAGAGCCAGATGCTGCATTAGACCATCTTGAGTGAAAACGTATGTCTGATAGTTATAAGTGCTCTTTCTGACTTGAAAGATAGTATTTAGAATATTTTTTTTGTACCGGAGTGATTCTGCCAGCTTATTATGATTAAAACTTTAAAGCTGCAACTCTTCTGCTTTGGAAGATATATTTCTTTTGCCATGAAAGTTATGTAGCTTTTAAAATAGATGCTAAAAATAATACTAGTTGTATAGATAAACCTTCCCCTTTAATTTTTGTCTTTCTTTACAAAAAAAAAATTGATACAGGACAAATTGTGAATTTAAATTCCCTTAATCCAGGGGTTTGCTGTTTTAAGTCTTGAATCATCATCAAAATTGCAAAGCTATCTAGAAGACCAGGGCAGCTTCCTGTGTTTTGTCTCTCATGAGGCTGTGTATTCAGGATAACTGCAATGCTTGGGAAAGCATGACATCCCCATCTGTTGTTTTCAGTTTCCTAGTGCAGTCCCTCCTGCAAGATTGCTCTTTCCTTCTGATGCTTAACTCCAGATAGGTTTGTATTTGTATGTTCAGGATTAATATTTCTCTTTTGACATAGGTTAAGTAGCTTGTATGTATTTAGTCTTATTGGGAAACTGTAAGATTGAAGTGATAGAATTTCTCTGTTCCCCTTGCAGCTCTGATAGGGAAGAAGTTACATTATTTTGTAATGGTTCATACTTAATGACAGTATTATAAAGTACCTTCTGTCTCTGATCAAAGCCTTATTAAGATCACTAACTTTGTGATCAGACCAAGTGAGATCCAAGTCTGACCTCAGTCTCTGTTGCCCTTGTGATTTGTGTCCTGTTCCTAGATATTGCCCCAATTTTGTCACTCATCTATAGTGGTCCAGTGTTTTTGTACCTTGGACAGTAACTACATTGTCTTTGCTCTCCTTTGCTCAAGCTGGCAGCTGACAGGCCTTTTAGGTGGGGGTGCAATCACTTGCCAGATAACTCAGACTCTTAGGTCAGTTTTAATTGCATTATCATTTATTTATACAATACATATCTATTAGTTAAACAGAAAGGATGCAGACATTAACCAGGAAGCTGTTACTGTCTGCCCTGAGAGCGCATACCACAACCATCAGGATAGGGAAACCCCTATGTAGGTGTTGAGAAAACATGGCCTTATTTTCCTTACAGTTCTAATGCAATTCCTCTGGCACTGTTCAAATTGCTTCTTGTCTGGACTGACATAAATTAGGGCAGGACTGAGGGGTTTCTGCCCTGTGTGGCTGCATCCCTCTTGAGCCTGTCACTCTCAGCCCAATCCAGGCCCTCAGGATAGAGTTTCCAGATCCTACAGGCACCTTTGAGGTAATTTCCCCCTCCCCTTGCTCTCCTTAGGGAGGAGTTCCCTTGGCGTATTTGTACTTCTATTCAAATGTGTTCTTCAGAAATGCATGACTTCAATTAAATCTTCCCCTGTATTAAGATGCTTCTAATGAAAATAGTAAGAGTATGATTTTAGTATGATCCATTTTTACTAAGATCTTGTTCACGCGTGGCCTCTTCAAAATAAGAAATAAATTAAAAATAGAAAATATTGATTCATCAATAGAAAATTATGATTCATCAAAATAGTTAATGATATAAACAGTTTTCTAAACTCTGACTATAAAGCATTGTTATACATTCTCTTATTCTCTTCATGTATAGAAAAATATTATAAAAGGGTCACCATCTGGTTTTATGTGCTCTCTTTTCCCCTTTTCAAGGGAGGTAATCCAAACCTGTGCATTTACCCTCAGGAAACATGAATTTATTTTAAGCCTTGTAATTTTTTTAAGATTATTTTTAATAGAAATCAGCATGTCAATTATATTAAATCTTTATGCCGTTTTTCTTCAGCATGGGAACTGAAACTGTTGAAATTGCATGACTTCAGGAGCCAAAGGTTTCAGGGGAATCTTGAGATATTTGTGAACCTCTTGCTAAAAGCATATGCATGGCTGGTAATGTCGTACTTAGGCTGTAACTATATTCCTTAGTGTAGCTGGAATTTCCAGAAGAAAAATGAAAAAGTATCTGTGGTAGGCACAATCCTGTTTCCTCCTCCTGGGGTGTCTGGAGTAGGGCTAGCAGCACTGACTTTGCACTGTGATCATTTGATCTGAGTCATCGGGTGTCCTGTAAGCACAGTGTTAATTTTTGTGCCCAGTTCTTCCCTATTGCTTTTGCCATTTTAACCCAAGAGTAGGTTTTTATCTGTTTGGGGTTTTGAATCAGGATCAGGTTTGTTTTGTTGGTTGGTTGGTTGGGGTTTTTTTAACCATGTGTAGAGTCCTGAAAATATTCCAATGGAGGTACAGCTCTCTATAGCAAATTTGAGCCTGCTAATAATAGGCTTGCTTTTTTTAGCTGCCTTTCATAGACCTGTTAGAAATGTCCCATTGACCCTCCAGAGTTTTGTAAACCAGAGGTTGGAAACTGCCATGCTGATGGATATCTGGATGAATCTGCAGGAGACTGCCAAAAATTCTCAGCATAGCTGGGCTGTTTCATTCTGCTCCTTCTGATCAGATAGGCCTTGCAGGAGCCATTAGGAAAAAAAATATATATACTGATATTCCTTTATTATTATCCCTGCTAGAACTTGCTTTGGCAAGTTTTGATAAGCTTGTTGTTAGATTTCAGCTGTATGGAGGTGTGACAGGAGGGGGAAGCATAGGTAAATATCCTGTTAGAAAGCACACTTCCTCGCATGTTTGTTGCAAAGGAAGATTAAATACACAGTGTTTTAATCAATGCAGTTTTATGTACAGAAAAATGAAATAAACTTAAAAATGAACTCTTGCAGTTTCTGTCTATCAAGTGGAGTTTGTTGGTTTTATTTAAAGGGACATCCTGTCCTGCAGATCTAAACTGCCTACTTTAGCTGTCATGAATATAGTATGACTAGTTATGTATGTTTGCTTCCTTTTGATGATGATTAAAAGTTAACTTTAGTGTTGTCAGCTCTAAAGATACTCTGTGTGTTGTAAAAGCTGTTTGGAGTATGCTCGTTAAAGTATATAAAAAACCAAACCAAGTACCTTAAAAAAATGTCAGTGATCTGCCCCGGTCTCTCTTTTTTCTTTTTTTTTTTTTTCTCCCAGAATTGTTTTCGTGTAATTGGCTAAACTTGAAATTCATGTAGTTTATCATGGCTAGGCTTCATGAACAAAGATTTGGGAAAGGCTCTATCCACATTTGTTACAAGCATGCTGGTGGCTAATAAGGCCAATACGAGATAGACATGACCGATTGCAAAAGGCACAGCAGAAAGACTCCTTAGGTGGTATATTCTGCAAGACACGGTTCTTTCTGCATTGTCTTTTCTCCTCTAGAGTGATTCTGCGTGCTTTCTCAAAGGAAGCAGCAGCATTATAGATGATGTGTCTCCAGGCCTCCCGATTTGAGGCCAGAGTAGACCAGTTATGTTGATCAGTATCGCCGAGGCTGAGATGTTGTTTCAAGGGAGTCCTTGTATCTTTTCTTTGGGGCTCCTCTCTTGTGGCAGCAGGTGGCAAGTTCACCATAGAGCAGGATCTTAGGGAGGCGGTGGTCCTTCATCCTTGAGACGTGTCCTCCCCAATGCAGCTGTGTTCTCAGTAACATGGCCTCAATACTTGTGATTACTGCTTGTTCTAGAACACATGTATTGGTCACATAATCTGACCAGTGAATGTTTAGGATTGTATGGAGGCAGCGTTGATGGAAGCATTCTAAGAAACACAGGTGGTGGCGGTAGATGACCCATGATTCGGAACCATATAAAAGAGTAGACAGCACAGTGGCTCTGTAAACACTGATCTTGGTACTTTTCTTCAAGTGTTTATTTCGCCGAACTCTTTTATGGAGTTTTCTGAAGGCACTATGTGCCTTTGCTAATCTGTTGTCTATCTCTCCGTCAGTCTTACCATCCGAGGAGATGAGGTTGCCTAGGTAATTAAACTGCTGGACTGATTTGAGCTCTGATTGGCCAATGGTGATATGGGGATGATGGAAGACTTCCTGAGGAGCAGGTTGATAGAGAACTTTTGTGTTCTTTAAGCTGACTTCCAGCCCAAAGAGCTCAGCAGCATCTGCAAAGCAGGATGTTAAATGCTGCAGAGCTGCTTCTGTGTGGGCCACAAGGGCGGCGTCATCAGCATAAAGCAGCTCCCGGACAAGATGGTTTAAGGTCTTAGTGTGGGCCTTCAGTCGCCTTAGGTTGAATAGGCTTCCATCAGTACGATATCGAATGTAGATACTGTCCTGATCCTCGAGGTCTGCCGTGGCCCTTTAGAGCATCATGCTGAAAAAGATTGTGAATAGAGTTGGTGCAAGAACACAGCCTTGTTTCAAACCATTGGTAATTAGAAAGGGCTCAGAAAGTGCATCACCATATCTGACTTGGCCGTGCTGATCTTCATGAAGTGAGATGATCATTTTAAGGAACTTGGGGGGACATCCTAAACGCTCCAAAATCTGCCATAGACCTTTTCTGCTCACAGTATCGAAAGTCTTGGTGAGATCAACAAAGGTTACACAGAGACCTTTATTCTGTTCCCTACACTTCTCTTGCAGTTGTCTGAGAACAAATACCATGTCTGTGGTACTCCTGTTGGCTCTGAAACCACATTGGCTTTCAGGTAGAATTCCTTCTGCTATAGCGGGTATTAATCTGTTCAAAAGTATTCTTGCCAGGATTTTGCCAGCAAGGGAGAGCAGAGTAATACCACGGTAATTTGAACAGTCTGATTTAACTCCTTTTTTCTTATACAAAGTGATCATCATGTAGTTTATATGACAAAATGAAAATGTTACCTTTTCCTGAAGTTCAGTGTTAATGGACTTCTAATAAAGGAAATGGTTGCAATGTACTAGTAATACTGTAGTCTTGCAAGTCATACCCATGTGCTTTTGACTTCACTAGCATAAGTAATTATATGAAAATCAGCAGGTTGATGATAATGTTGGTTTTAAGCTTTTTGTAGGTTTTACACCATCAGAACCTCAGGTAGCTTTCAGGCACTTCTTAAGGCTCACATCATTTGTTTGTTCATTTTTTGCACGTTCTTTGGTGGTCACAGGCCGTGAAAAACAAGCTTTTTTGGACATGGCTTATAGCAGATCAAAAGACAGTTACTTAATTTATATAGGGTGTAATAGCATGTTTTAAGTGTTGATTGTAGCAGGAAGTGGATTTTTATTTGTTTTGTTTACATTTCTAATTTGTATATTACATGTTTTTTAGTTGTTCCTTGTAATGCCAAATGCCTTCCAGATAAAAAGAACAGGTCTTTGCTCTGTCATGTCATTAAGCTGAATTGATGTGCATGTTGTCATTGTATTCACACTTACCTAGTGGCCTCTTGTAGCCTGACACCAAGATTAAGTCCTTAAGCCCTTTGCCTACATTGTTTACATATTGTTTGCTCCAGACCAGGAGGGACTGACATATTCCATCTGTGTGATAAATTAAATTCATATGCAGCATGGTTGAAGGGCAGACCAGTTAGGGTAAGTTACTGCTTCCTCCCCCCATAGTATTGTTGTTGTTGTATTATTTATATGAAAATATCTAGTTGGACAACATAAACAAAAGCAGATATTTGTGTATGTAAGAACAAGGTATTAAAAAAACCACTAATCGGGTCATGTAAGAGAGAAGCTGAGACTCTAAGCTCCTATAGATTGACTCTTGAGATAATGAACACCAAAACACACATATTTCTCAAATAAGGTACAGTGTTTATGTACCAGTTACTGATTTTTCATTTTGTTGTCTAATGATGCCTCTAAACCAAGCATTAAATAGCGAAGTACATTAAATAACAAATTTGTCCTCCAGCCAGAATTGGAGGTCTGTGCTCTGTCTCATAACTCTGCACTGCAGAAATGAGTCTCCAGACTTTCAAACTGAGGTGCCTTGAGGCTCCTTCCAGCTATAGGTTACACAGCTATAAGTTTTTCTTATTTTTTCCCCACAGTTTAGCTCAATATTTCTGAGAGAGAACTGTAGAACTTTTACTGGAGTGAAACCACTTCTTGCACTTGCAAGAGAGATTAATTTTTATTTCGTTGGTAAAGTGTGCTGTTCAGGACTAAACCCACAGTTTTAATCACTGTGTACTTGTTTAGCTTTCAGTCAGTCTTTGCTAATACTGACTTTGGGGTGACTTGTCAAACTAATTCCTCTGTTAAATAGGAGTTTGCTTTTCCTGTGACTTTCATTACTTTGCTTTGGGAAACAAAACCTCAGGGGGAAAAAAACGCTCAGAGTCTAGGGAAAAAAACCTGAAAGTCTGTGTTCAGGACTATCCCAGCCTGTTACTGCTCCCGATGTGTCAAGGCTAAGACTTCTGTTTGAAAATCAAAATACCTAAATTACTGTTCTCTTTCTCATTTTTTAATGCAATATGATGTTACTGTAAACTAAACATTGTTGTCAGGCATGAGTCTTTAATTATGTCAGCCCAGTTTTGAGCTCGCAAACCAGCATAACAATTTTAATAAGATTATTAAATAATGCAGTGAAGGTTAACCTGTTTCCTTGAGGGAGGGGAAGGACCGAGTCTTAGAAATGCTGGTTAAGTCTGTGTCAATGTATAAGTACATAATTGTCCTTACAGAAATTGTGAAAAACTGGAGAAAAGGTGCGGATTTACCAGTAGATATAGATTTATCTGAACTTAGACCACCAGATCATTTGGGTAATTACTGTTTATGAAAATTATATAGCTTGTGTTCCTAAGTATTGGGAGTCATGAGGCTAAATTATAGCTGTGGTTAAAATACACAGTAATTACAATGTGTTATGTGAATTTTATGAATGAGGAGAGGGCTTTTTGTTGTGGTTTTTTTTTCTCACCAAAGTAAATGACATTCTCACAAGGACATTTTTATCTTGATTTTTCTGTTCTGTTTGATGTATCTATAAATACAAGACTGATATGCATTAACATTAATCCCTGTGACTTTCTTCAGATTCATAAACCATCTTAAACTTGCTCGGCAGCATACTAAATGCTCAAAGCAGAAAGATAAGAAATTCCTAATTCTCCTGGTTTATTTATTTACAGTTATGTTAGCAAACAAATATTATAAATGGTTTAGTTCATCCCCTTCTCTTCACCTAGAAACTTTGTGCTCCTGGCTTTTGACTCTTGCTGTGGAAGTAGGAGTTCCAGTCACCTCTCCCCGATGTCACTCACACTAAGGCACACAAAGTTCATCACTTCTGTGCTTGGATGTAATTAATCATCCTGCTCATTAATAACCTTAATCTTTGACCTTAAAAGACTAATTTTCCTCTTATGAATTTGGTCTTCTTGAAATAATAACTAAAAAGCAAACTATCGTCTTCTTCCCTGTCTGGGTAGGGGCAATAACATTTCCTTTTTGGTTTGCATTATGCAGAATAGAGCTTTCTCCTTGTGCTTGACAGAGCTCAGTGATAACATTTGGAGAGAAGTTTAAGGTCCTAGGTAGTTTTGCAATTCGCTATGTTTTCTGTAAAATTTCCCCCCTTTATATAGGCAACAGTGTAACTTTTTAAACAAGCACAAAAACAGCTTCAGTAGGAACTTTTTTGGCAGAAAGCATAATTAATGGTGAACATTGTCTTCGTTTCTCTGAACTAAAATGGCATAATGCACACTCTTTTTTTGAAAAGCTGTGAGAAGAAGCCTGACATGTTGAAATAGCAAGAGGCTGATCCCTTCCATTCAGGTATATGCAATTCAGTGTATTTGGTAGTAAAATTATTGTAGCCATTTTTGTAGAAGGTGGGTCTTTAGAGATTGTACTGGTTTTGAGTGCTTAGAGCACTGTGCAAATACTCCACGAAGAAGTGTCCTTGGAAGAAGCT
Source organism: Neopelma chrysocephalum (assembly GCF_003984885.1). Lineage (NCBI taxonomy): Eukaryota > Metazoa > Chordata > Aves > Passeriformes > Pipridae > Neopelma > Neopelma chrysocephalum. The sequence continues at coordinate 13,493,858 of NW_020897695.1, read as the reverse complement.
GCTGGGTGTATAAAGAGCCTCTTTCAAAGCTTAGCGTTCCAGGTGTGCTCAATTATTAAGTGGTGTACATTCACACACCAAATGGATTGATCCCTTGCCAGAGACTTAAGAGCACCTTTTCTGTTTTCTCAAATGCCTATGTTTAGTGGGAGTTACACTGAAACTACCGTAAGCGCCGCATATACCTGGAATATTACAGAGTCTGGCTCCAAGGTGGACCTTACCCTCTGGATAGACAAGGTGCCTGCAGAGAGGAGAGGACAGGGCAATGTCAGTGTTAGTGCTCTCAGTACAGTGGAATGGAGTTGACTAGAAGCGCTAAAGGGGAGGCAAAACAAATGCCTTTGAGGGATGGAGCAAAGGTGGTGTGAGAGCCATGGCAAAGCAGAAGACTTCCAAGGATTGTAAGGCCGGAGGAAAAGGTGAGAGTAGGAGACAGCTGTTGCTGGGGAAGAGCATCCTTCAGCCAAGACTAGAAGTTTCTGTTGAGATCTTTGCCTGGGTTGCTTCTTGATCAATTCCTGCAAATCTAATTTTAGAGTGGTTAGGTTTTGCAGTTTTACACCAAAGCTGTGAGTCAATGGCTTAGGAGAAAGGATACTTTTTCCACTTGCTAAGTTACCCAGTATCTGTAGGAGAGACCCTTCCCCAGATCTGAGGCAGCAAGAAGGGACCCTGCCAGCTGTGTCAGGTCTTTCCTCTTTTCCTCACATGGCAGTGCCCAATTCTTGCTTCAGTTCCTGTTGGGGCAGCTCCTGTTGGCTCCTACCTGATGACTTTTTCTTCATTAAAGAAAAGGCTTGTTGCCTTTCCGCAGGGGGAGGTGGCACGCAGGTGGACCTAATGTGTAATTAAGCACGTCTTAAAAGCACTTAGAGAGTCTTCTGAGTAAGAAGTGTTCCGATAAGCGAAAGAGTGTGGTTTCCAAATCCCTTATTTCGCATTTGATTTATTTACCTTTTTTGGTTTTTCAACTGTCTTTCTGCAATTTTGAATTTTCCATGTGATCGCCGTGCCTTTACATGAACTGAGGGCCGCATGTCTTGCAGAGCGGTGAACGCTGTTTCTGATTCTCTTTCAGATGCAAGTATGGACATAATAGCCTATGATGATTACTCCAGTCCACCGCTTCAGAGATATTGAAAGGACACCAGAATACCTCCAGCCGGAAAAGTGTGTTCCACCTCCTAGCCGCGCTTCCCTGGGAACAATGTGGTTTATTCGAGATGGCTGTGGTATTGCATGTGCTGTCGTTACCTGGATGCTGGTGTTCTATGCCGACTTTGTAGTCCTTCTTGTCATGCTAGTTCCATCGAGAGATTATGTTTATAGTGTCATCAATGGCACACTGTTCAACACCTTGGCTTTCCTCGCTTTGGCTTCACATTTTCGTGCTATGCTGACAGATCCAGTAAGTATACCTCTCTCTGTGTGTCTCGGAAAGAAACAGGCGGTGTTTTTCTTGTCTGCTAGATGTTGGGTAACTCACTTGCTGAGTGAGTGGCAGATTTAAATAATCTTCCGTGTGTCAGCCTGCTGAGTGAGGCTGCTGATGTGGTATGCTAATTTTTCATCCCACTCAAGTCAGAGGCAAAGTCAAGGACCCAGCTTTAGATTCCCAGTGTGTGAGCAGCTCCTCTTTTTACTGGGAAGGAGAATGTTTCTCTCTGACACTGTTTTCTCCCCAATGGCAGATCTCGTGTTTGTGGCTTGTCATGTCTTGACAAACAGTAAAGCTGGAAAAGCTGGTTTTAGTTGTCTGCCTTGGCAAGTATTGCTTCAGCAGAATGGAGCAGAATGTGCGTTGTTTTGAAAAGCCATGTTACCATCTCTCGTTCTCCTGATTTTGTTGAGTGTATTGGACAATGCTGAAATAAATATTGTGTGAGTGTGCTAAGAGCTGTTAGGCAAGTTGGGAAGCGTCTGAGTTGTAAGACTTCCTTGCGTGTATCCACAGGACATTGCTCAGAGAGATCTGATCTGCTGCTTTGTCATCTTTCAGCTAGTGAGAAGATACGTTTTAGCAACATGAGGCTAATTCTGAGTGGCCTGTGATGGTTTATTTGCTTAATAACCCCTGGACAGTAGATTCAATTCAAAAACCCATCTCCAATCGTCAGTGGAAGGAAAGACACGCTTAGATTTCTCTTGTCCCCTTCCTCACAAGCGTTCTTGTTGCTGTTGGGAGTGGTAGTGTACCTCTGATATTCTCTCCCTTCCAAATGTCATTTCCTACTTCAAACCTTGTTAAGGTGCCATTAAGACTTCAGAACAATCTTTGCTTCTTAGATTCCAGTTCTTCCAGAAGCCACAACAGTGCAGAAATGGCTTGATTTGGGGTAATCTCACAATTTATAGTAAAGACGGTTGAATTGCACACTGCTGCTGGGCAGAACTGTAAGCAATAGTTTATGCTCTGAAACTTCTGGTCATTGGACTGGGCTGCAGCAGTTTGTTAGATAGTTTGTGTCCTAAGGGTGGTGGTTGTAATTATTGTATGTTGTGTGGCTTTTATGCCTAGGGACCTTCAAGTTGCTGGAACTATTTTGCAGAGTTACTAGAAACTCTTCTGAAACAAAAGCTGTATTTTGAAACAGGCTGCATTGGAGAAGCAGATACAATCTCTATTGAGAGTCATTAGGAAAAGATATGTTAATTCCTAGTGTGAGGTAGGATTTATGTGTGTGGAGGGCAAGAGCCAGTGGGATTTTGTTTCATTTTTTTAATGAGGAATTCAGCTAAATAAAATGCAGAAGGGAAGATACAGAGAAAGGATGCAGCAACATCTGGCAGACAGTGTGAGTCAGGGATTAAGGAAGCTGCCAGGACATGGGGAGCCAGGGGCATGTCTAGGATCAGAATGAAACAGAAATCACTGCTGAGGCAAACAAACAAAATTCTTACTATAAATAAATGAACACCTGAGTTCTTCAGAATTGATAGCGTGTGTCTCACATTTCAGGAACTGCTTCTTGCTAAAACATTCCTAAGGTTTTGAGCTTTGCTGAGTGTTGAAGAGAGAGAACATGAGTTGTAGCATTTTAGGGAAGTTGGTTTGGTAATTGTTTTAATTGGTCAGTCCTGTTGGGAGTTTTTGTGGAAAAAACTATTGCTCTAGAAAGCCTTATAATACTGGTTCAATATGCAGTTCTCTCACTAATGTGTATCTTTCCTGTGTATTGCTGTTAGAACATTGTATAGATATGTTAAAAAGAGACTGTTCTGTCAGAAATCTGTCAAAATATTGCTTCATCATCACATCAATATTTCAATATACATCATTTATTTCAATAACAAAGCCTTAAATTAAGTTAATTGTACCAATGTACCAGCAGTGATTTCATACAGTATGTTTCATGACTTTTTTTTGAGGAGAGGGAGTTTCTTTGATACAGTTTTTTTGAGCAGAAAAGACTGGAAACTCATGAACTTGGGCTCCTGCAGCAGCAATATGTTACCTATTTAAAGACAGCTAAGAATGTTTTACCTAGTCTTATTCAGGTGGGAAGATTTTTAGTGTTCATAGTTTGAATGTTAGGCCCTAATTTAAATAACAAATACACAGTGGAAGCATAAATATAAATACATGAGGTGTTTACCAGCAACTCTTAGTGTACAAAATGATACTTCAGGAAGTAGTTGTTTGTACTGGAATAAAACATCTGCTCTTTCCAATTTGTGATACAAAACACTGGCATGATAAATTTGTTGATGTGAAAAGAGGGGGGAGGATTCTTTAATATTTTAAGCTTATGATAGGATTACAAAAGAATAATTGCTTAAGTGAGGATTTATTGATGTTTAAAAAACTCAAAAACCCCCACCAGAATGATGTTTAAGTATGTGGTTCCATATTTTAGTACCACATTTTAATTTCTTTTCTGAATCTTCTTGCAACTCTGTTGATCTTTAGGGAAGTTTTTATTTCTTTCTTTTTCCTCCCCTCCCATAGTTTTAAGTGATCCTGTTGTTCTTAGCAGTTGTAATGTCCACAGGTTAATCTTCTGGTTTATTTTTTTTCCTGCAGGGTGCTGTACCCAAAGGTAATGCCACAAAAGAGTTTATTGAGAGTTTGCAGCTAAAGCCAGGCCAGGTGGTTTACAAGTGCCCAAAGTGTTGTAGCATCAAACCTGACAGAGCACATCACTGCAGGTAAAGTCTTTTCTGAAGACAGCTGTATTATCAAGACCTCAAGAATTATTCACCAGTGTGCCTTGATCTAAATTGTTATTGGAGTCTAAGACTGGAGTGGGTAAATTGAGAGACTGGTATCTGAATTCTGTTGCCAATAGTGCCAGACACATTTAAGTTTCTCTGAAAAAAATCTCAGGCCTTTCCTAACAAATTTTTATCTGTTGGAGACTGGAGCCACTTCTTGCAAAGTGAGAAACACTTAAAATGAGTGCTACCTTGGCTCCAGCCTTGTAATTGACATTCCGTAAATTTTCACGTAAATGTGATTTAAAAAGAGACATTATATACCAGAATGCATAGAAATCTAAAAAATGTAATGTCTCTCAGAGGGTCAGGGTCTTTTCCATTTTTATTTTTATTCACAAACCCATTTGTCTAACTGTGTATTCTATTTAGAAGTGATATTTAAGTTAAAACTAAAGTACGGATAACTGTATATATTTTTTAAGAGCTCAGACTTCCACATTTTTATTGAGTACTGTGACTTTGTGTTGTGCTGTGGGATAGATCAGTATGCCTACTGATCTGTCATGTCCTTTCTTTTTCTGGTAGGATAAACTTCCCGGAAGAGAGTAACTGGTAGTGAGCTTTTTAGTACTAAAGGCAGTGAGCAAAAAAATAACTACTTCCTAAAATTCTCTTCTGCTTTTAAAGCAAGCGAACCTGCTTTCCAGTAAGTAGTTAATGAGTTTGCACTGCTGTCACTTCCTTACCTCCTCAAAACCCAGTACGTACCAAGAGAGCTTGTACCAGGATTACTGCTGATTTGTGCAGTGGTCTTGTGGGGAGGGGAATACATGGTAATGAGCTGAACAAACTTGTTCTACTGTTTGCATTTTTCATACTTACTTTCAGAGCTTTAGTTTGCAAATGTTTTTCTTTTTTGTTGTTTTTTTATTTTAATCAAAATCAGGAGTTGGTTATTCATCAGGAGCAATGTGATCATGCCTATCACTTATTAATGCTACTGTAAAATCCCCTCTGACAGCTCTTCAATTATGAATGAAACTTCACATCTAAAATGCTGTCTTGGTGATGACTCACAGCATAGGTAAATGAAGACAACTCTGGCTAAACACAAAACCTCATCACTGTGATCCTTTTTTCTATGCTTTAAGATAAGTTTTTAGACATTAAGATTTGGGAAACATCCACTGAACACTGATGCTGTTGAGAATCTTCAGTCAAAAGGTTTTCTATGAACTAGGAAGATTTATTAGACTTTAACACATCAAGGTTGTGCATATGCATCAGCAGGAGATATTGCTAGTGGTATGCCAGAGGGACCAGGATGTTTTTTGTTTCATGTTCTATTTAGTGAGTCCCCTATGCCCAGTAAGCTAGTCCTGCCGGCATTTGGAAGCTGGGTGGTCAAACGGGGAGAGTGTCTGAGTATGGGTAATCCCTGCTGCCTGTACTTTTCAGTCATGGTTTCTATGTTTCTTTTTCCACCAGCTAGTTTCCTGTTCTGCTTGTCATCCAACTGCTTTTGGTATGTGTACAGGGAATAAAACCTCTCCTCTCAGCCTTAGCTACCTCTTCCACATCTGTGGCTTGGCTGCTTCAGGTTGTCTCTCTGGGGACCTAGGAGCAGTTGAAGGGATTGCTTGGGTACTCCCCTGTTTCAGAGTCCAAGGGAAGTGTGTGCACATCTGCAGACAAGGAGGCATCCTCCTCCTTTACACCACCTGCCCCACCTTCCCCCCTCCTTTTTTTTTAAATTTTTTTAAAGCAGTGGTTGATCATTATCATATGAAGTACATTATCTGGCAGATAAATTGTTTTTACTGTGCCAGCTGATTGCAGTCCCCATGTAGCTCAAAAATAATTTCAAGCTGCTTGTTCTGGCAAAAAGAGACTTTTCCCGTTTTCCACTGCACCTGGGGCTGGAAGGTAATGGGGTACTTGAGCACACCTGAGGAGAAACATCTCCTGATCTGTCCCCATGCTGAGACGCCAGGGCCTGCCTGCCTGACCTTTCATTTAGGATTGGGGTTATAGCAACTTGTTTGTTTTTCAGGCATGCAAGTATCCTTGGGGATTACTCCCTCCCACCACGTAGAGTGAGTGAAAGGCTGTTCTGATAGAGAGGTTTTCTATTATTTATTCATACGTGCAGATAAGAACATGTTTTTGTTTGAGTTTCCCTTAAGCGTTTGGGTGTTGAAGTTTATTGTTTATATTAAGGTCAAAATACTTTTTGTTATAAGAAGAAAAATAAAATTAGCAGAGCACTCAATCCTTTCTGTTTCAGGGCTGCCAGAATTGTTCTGGAATGGCTGTTTCCTTTCTGGGTCTATTGTTTGTTTGCTTTGGGGTTTTGTGTTTTTTCATATTTGATTTCTGTGCTTGTTTGTGCAATGTGGTATCAGGAGACTGCCTTTCGTCTCCTATCATATGAGAAAAGCAGCAGAGAAAAAGACTTCCTTTATTATGTGAATTGAAGCAGTTACTGACTAAGCAAGAGAATGATGTTCAGACAAAGTAATAATGTTTTAATTATTTGACTTCTGGCCACAATGTGCACACTGGCAAGAATTTGAATTTTGATTTTATTAGCCTGGTTTTGTGAAGTGCTTTAACATCTAATTTCACCTTGAATGTGTATTGTGGTACTGTCTTCCTGACTGACTGCCACAGCTATTTTATATTAGTATGTGGCTAACCATGATGTCAAGAATCTTTTCTAGTGCCTTATTTAACTTCCTTTTCTGCAAGTTCCTGCTGCCAGCAAATGTTGGTAAATAAACCGTAGTCTGTAATTAGCAACTCTGAAGAATATCTTTATTCATTACTGCTTTTTGTATCTTTCTGGTTTCTCTTTGGTTTTAATTTGTGGACATTTTCACAGACGAAATAGGTTAAAACTAAACAAAATCACAGATTTTTTTCCGTCTGCCCAAATGTATTGTTCAAATATTTTTTATATATTTTTGACAGAATGACTGATAACGTGGCATTAATTTTTGCAGTGGTGATTTGGTATTGCGTGGTTCACGTTTAACAGACTTAGTCAAGATAGAAAACCACAAACATAAATAAGGTGACAAGTAAATTTTTTAAGATTCAGATTTCACTTCTGATTCTTTTCTTTAGTTTCATTGTGCCCCAAACCCCAGTGAAATCTTGTGTTCCTGGAATGAAAAGTGCTGTTAATAAAGACCTCTGTTCTTTCAGTGTTTGCAAGAGGTGTATTCGGAAAATGGACCATCACTGCCCATGGGTCAATAACTGTGTAGGAGAGAATAACCAGAAGTACTTTGTACTGTTTACAGTAAGTATTTTGCAAGTGATGCTTGAGGTTGTCCAGTGGGAAGCGCTGAAATGCAGCGTGTAGCCTGTGAGGCAGCTCCCAAGGCTGGCTTTCTCTTCCTTCCTGTTTTGGAAGAACTTTACAGGGAGCTGCTGCAGACTTCTGTTTCGCTAGTTAGAGAACACACCCACCCACCCACACAGACCCATCCACCCACAGCAATGGGAAAAAACATCATGGGAAGTATTTTCCAGGGATTTTTGAGGTTTCTTTTGATAGTTGTTGAGCATCTATATTGTAATGGGAGTAGTTTATTGTGGCATTGAGCTCTTTGATGCATGGGCTGTCCTTTTACTATGGCTGATAGGGTCCCAGGCCATATATAGGGCTCCTAAGCATTATGGTTGTATGAGTACCTGTGTGGGATCATGTAATAAGAGCTGTTGCTACATCTTAAGTGAGGAGTGGGAAGTCTGCATCCCCTTTGGCAAGAATTATCCACCTTTTAATTGCAAAGGGTTTATTTTTGTACTTGAAAACCAAGGAGGTGTTTGACTTTTTGTACTATATCTGTAGCATGAGTAAGAAAACAGCAGTGCACACTTGAATACTGCATATTTCTGGAAGGGTTGAAATGTGTTTCATCAGAGCAAACTGCGAATATCCCGTGGGAGTAGTGTGAACATTACAAGGCTGACTTTCAGTGATGCTCTGTTTATTAATAAATCTTTTGAGACATCTGCAGGTTTGAGGAAGACTGTTCTCATATTACCAAGTAACAAGGGGGAGATTTTCAGTTAAATGGAAAGGCTTAGTGTTCTGTGGTGTGGTTTGCTAGGATGTGGATTACAGAACAAAATTAATCCTGTTTCTTTCCTTTGAGCAAGGTTGTTTTTTCACCTTGAGCGAGCTAGGTGTTTTAGTCCTATCAAAAGGATTTCAGTTTCTATTAGAACTTGACATCTACTTTCAAGCAGACTATATTAAACACTTAATGTAGTTGAGAGAAACAAACTAAGGGTTGCTGGTTTTGTTCTTGGATATGCTTTTTGAGACCTGAGGAAGTGAAAGAACGGCAGCATACTGAACTGGAAAAAAAATACTCCCCTATTGCCTTTTACTGCTTCCACAGGGATTTCTTTTAACAAAATCTCTCTCACTTGTAGTATCTGCTGACCTTTGTCAGAGTTTGTACGTTCAGGAGAGTCATATTTTTAGCCCTGTCTTGGTAAATTGTAATGTATGTGTAGCACTGCATATAGTTTCTGTTATAACTTTTTGTTACATACGCTTTCTGTTACAAAGCTAATACCTAGTTTAAAACAAAAAGTATTTACTACAAAGTATTAAAGCCAGAGAGAAATTTTCCATGCCAGCCTCTGCCTCAGGGAAAGTGCTTATTAAACAAATACATCATTTTTCTGAAACTCATGCTGGAAAACAGATAAAGTGCATTTTCTGCTTAAAACAAATTAACTGTTGTTTCTCTGGGAGACTACAGGGCTCTCAAGAGCAAGAATGTAAGCTTTGACAACGTGATAGCTAGATGTCAGTGTTACTGTTCTCTGAAAGTTGTGCTGTACTCAGGGGAGATAAGGACACTAGACTGAGTGGAAGGCCACTCTGGGACAGAGGAGGCTGAGTTTGGTATCCAGCTGGCTTTGAACTCAGCAGTCTCCCTCATGTTTGCTCAGAGCTGTTAGTAAGGCCAGAATGAGTCTGTGTAGTCTTGGTATTTGCCAGCTTCATGGTGCTTGTTTAGGGGAGATGGAAGAGTTTGATCGTTTTTGGAGTTGTTTGTGGTTTGGTTTTGTTTTGAAATATTAGCACTTTGCTTTATTTGAAGTATTGGGAAGATGTAGCATTTTGGTCTTTAAACTCACCTGGTACCTATATTACATCCTTTATTTTTCAGATGTATATAGCACTGATTTCCCTGCATGCTTTAATAATGGTGGGATTTCACTTCTTGTATTGCTTCGAAGAAGACTGGACAAGTGAGTACTAACAAAATACCTCATTAAGATATCAGATTAGTTTTTGAGTAAGAACTTAAAATGTAGTTTGCTTGTTTCAGAAGAATGCTATCAGGGCTCTGCTGTGCTATCTCTGTTTTTAAATTTTTTTTAATGATCAATCCTGGAACTTTATAATTCTTTTTGACCTGCTGGGATCTCTGTCCTGAAAAGTCCTGTTTCAACTTACACCTGATACTGCCTAGGAAAAAGCTGAGATGTAAAGACACCTAACAAGTATGTGTGCAATAACTTACTGTTGACATGAACACAGCACTAATTTCCTGAATGCCAACACAAGACAAGAGGAATGCATATGCTTTTTTTAAAAGGGTAATGTGAATCATTCTTGCAAGACTGCCAGAAAAACATGCTAACTCAGATCCAAAAATCCACCCTCACAAGAACAAACAATTCCTTTCCAAAAAAAAAAAAAGGGCAAACCAAAACCAGAACCCAAGCAGCTCAAAAAAGCCAAAATAAAAACTCCAGCCCTCACTCTGAATCAGCCAGTGAGTAAATTTTCACAAAGACAGTCTATATATGTTTTTAAAACCACAAATGGATATAGGAAATCCTCGAGGTAATGCTGAGTCAAACTGCAAGCTGTCAAAGAATGTATGTGCTGCTTGTGAATTTTTTTGGAAAAGGATTAGGGTTTTTTTTCTTGGAATTTCAGTTGTGTTATTCAATATAATGACTGGTTTTAGTTTATACTATTGCAGAGGATAAACATATGAATTGAGTTTGACAAGGTTGTTCTGCAGTTCAAAACTTTGTAAAACAACTGCCAGCTGTCACTGAGAACTGCATTTGACTACAGTGGTCAGGACCATAAAAGGAAGGATACATCAAAAGGTAGTTTCCTTTACCCCCTTTCTCAGAGCCTGTTTGTGTGGGAAAAGCACTTTCCCACCTGCCTCAGGTTTAGGTGGCAGAACAGAGCTGTTATGAGAGATGGATAGGTTGTTCCAGCTCCTTCCGTTTATGCAGATTGTGTTAGCCTCTGATTATGGTGTATTTGTTAAAGCTTAATAGCTCATGAGAAAAATACAGGCTTTTAGTGAGAGTCTTGGATTTTGAAAAAATCTGGAGGTGTTCTGACATTTACAACACTTAACACTAAGAGCTTGGCCCTAAAACCTTTTTTCTTCCTCTTCCTTTCTTCTGCTTCTCTTTTGTATTTACCTTCTTGGTTTGGGTTTTTTTTTTAGCTTTTGCTTGAGTTTGCAGTATAGATTATGAGGAAAAATAAAAATTTGGCTTAATCTGACCTTCTTTAGGTCATGGCTTAGAGCAGTTATGAAAGAAGCATACTCTGGTTTTAGGTTGTTGCTACATATCCTCATGTCCTGACTGCCAGCTTGAGATTTCTAATTGACTTTATCACTGTGGAAAATCTGTTAAGACTAAGGTTTAAGAGAGAAGCTACAGGTGAAATGGAGTAGAATAGAGTCCTAGTCAGTATGCTGGGGAAAAACTGAAATGGAAAAGCAAGTTGAAGTGTTGCAGGATTTGTGTTTTTTTTTTTTTTATTTTTTTTTATTTGCTTGTTTGTTTGGTTGTTGTTGGTTTTTTTTAAATTGTGGGAGTGATCATTTTATGGTTGAATATCCTCAAGAATGTGAGAGCTTCCCTGTGTACTTTTCTGGGAATGGTGACCATATAATTTATTTGTCAGTTTGAGTATGGAAAACTTGTGGCTTAGCAGGTGTTTTGCAGCTGCTGCATTACTTGCTGTCTACCTTTCCAACTCTGTTGTTTTGTCTTCACAGAATGCAGTTCCTTCTCTCCACCGACTACGGTGATTCTTCTCATCCTCCTGTGTTTCGAGGCTCTCTTATTTCTTATCTTCACCTCAGTTATGTTTGGGACCCAAGTACACTCCATCTGCACTGATGAAACGGTGAGTGTCTCACACCCTCTCTCCTTTACCTTGTCTCTCACCATTTGTAGAAACAGTTTTTACCTCATTGCACAGAAGGTTCATGTACCCCTTGAGGAAAGATCCAGTGTAATAAACTGAGCTATCACAGTGCTGGATTGTGGTCCCTGAAAGTTACTGTGGGAAGTAACGTATGCCTATGTATTGGCTGGGATGCTGTGTTGATACTACCTACGATAAAGTAGGTATTGGTAACTGGGATTACTCTGTAGAGAGTGTTTTTCCCTATGGATTCAAGAACCTCTTTTTCTTTGCTTTTTCATTGGTATTGTCTGAAACTCAGCTGTGCCCTGGTTGTCACTATTTACAGGTTAATGTACTGGAAAGCCAAGATGAGTAGGTGGGGGAGGGATACATATACACACACATAGAGAGACTTCTTTTAGCCTGGAAGATTTTCTAGTTTTGGTTACTTATTAAATAGTTTAAAAACTCTTGCCAGATGGAAAACGAAAAGGGAGTAGAGTAGGCTCATGTAAGCCTGTTGGTTACAGTCTGCTGGAAAGCCATCAAATCATCCCCAGTTCAAGGGTGGCATAGTAGAGGTTACATAGCAGTGTTGCAGCCCATCCTATATCCCTGCATTTCCCCACTTCTGTAAAGATGGAGCTGGTGACTCCTGGGTGTGTTCCCACACTTGTGAATACTTCTAGTCTTCACCAAGCACGCTCAGATATAATTGAATTGACTGGAGTGGTTGGAGAGAAGTGATAGTCTTAAAAGAGTGACAGCTCTTCTTTTCTCCCCTGCCTCCTTTAGGTTTCTTTCCCCTTGTTTGCCCATGGCCAGTGGAAGCTAGAATAGGTATATTTGCTGCCATTGGAGAGCTGTGATTGGCATCATATGCTGTAAGGGCCCATTGCTCCCGCGTCTTTTTTTGCAGTGCTTTTTTTTAATGCTTGGCTTCTGCAAGAGGCTGATGTTCCACCTGTGGCTCTTCTGTGTTCAGAGGAAGACTTCATTGTTCTTTCTGATGGGGAGCTCCAGGAAGAAGTACAGTGTTCTACAGATCCCGCTGAGCTTGAGTTTTTCAATAAGTGTGTAAATTAGCAATGCTGCCTGTGAAATTATCATTTGAATTTCTCCGTCTTTGAAACCTGTCAAGAATTTTTAGAAGCTGCTTCCTACAGCAGGGCAACCAAAAAAGTTCCTCAGATTTTCCCTTTCCCTCTAATTCTGGGAACTTATAGATGTTAAAGGAGCAATGCCACAATCTAAAATAAAAAAAAAAGTGAAATATGGTCTCCCCTTGTTGGATTGTGTGTTTTCATTTTTGTTTTCTTTTTTGAATTGTACCCACAAGGATTTAGCTCTGTGGAACGTCTCATTGTTGATTTGCTAGCACTGAGCTAGCTGTGTCTGACAGGCAATCTGTTCTGAGCAGAGGAATACTTCCAGGTGAAATTCTTCTTGTTGTGCTCTCTTGCAGTGTTTTACATTTTAAACAGCAGGGCTGTGTCTTACCCTTTTTTCACCTTTCTCTTCCAATCACTGGGAGACATTATTCCTTACCTTGAGAATGCTGTCCCACCAAGATGGTTCCTTTCTGCCTGAAGGGACCCAGAGCCCTGGTATTTTGCTGGTCTCTGGAGGTGGCATTTACCAGGGATCAGCACAACTCCTGCAGTTGACCCATGTTGTGTTCTTCAGAGCTCCCAGCACCGGTAATTTGAGACACACAGATGCGTTGCAGTGCATTAATCCATAGCATGGAACAGACATGTAGGACAGGAGAAACCTTACCTTGCAAAAGGTGCAGAGTTAAAGAACAGAGTGATCTGCCTGCTGCTACCCGTGGAAGAGTAATGCTCTACAATGACTGCACTTGTTCATTTTGCTTCTGTGGCAGCCAGGCATATATGGCTTTCCTGAAAGACCAAATTCACTTTGTGGGTTTTAGACATAATATGGAATTTTTAATTTTTTTTTAACGTTTTACTAGTGAATGTTTCAGCTGATTGCTTGATGGCTTATTTTTGTTCTGCCTCTAACCTTTACTAAACAATGCCAATGATTTCTTCAAATCAGTGTCTTACTTAACCCTTTCTCCCTGCTGTGAGCCCATGCATGTTTTAGCAGTGATTCTAATGACATATGAAGAGGCAAGAGGTAGACTCAGCTACACTGAGCCATGGGCACTTCCTGAACTTGCTTGGTGAATCTGGGAGCAATATAGAGATTATCTTTGGGTTTGTGGGGGTTTTTGGTTCTTTTTTTTTTTTGTCTGCAAGCTTATAATGGATTCTTCTAAAACTTTTCCATCTGGTTAGCACATGATGCATTCAGCCATTAAAGCACATACTTTTTGTTTGGTTTTAAGTGATGGGGTTTTTTTTTATTTGACGTCACAGAGATTGGATGTCAGGTCTTAAAATGTTTCTGAAGTATCTAGGACTGAACAAATTGAAAGTAATTTTATTTCCAAGGAACACTCTCTAGCCTTAATATTTTTTAATATAAAGCAGTGAGAAGAAAAGGAAAGGCAATACAGGTACATTTGTGTTTTCTTACTCCATCCTTTGGATAAGGGGTAACTGAGAGTAGACTTCTCCCCGAATCCAGAATTACAAAATCTGAGTATTTGACTGAAAATGTGATATTTCTGTTTTCAGGGAATAGAACAGTTGAAAAAGGAAGAGAGAAGATGGGCTAAAAAAACAAAATGGATGAACATGAAAGCAGTATTTGGCCATCCGTTCTCTATAGCATGGCTTAGCCCATTCGCAACACCAGACCAAGGAAAAGCAGACCCGTACCAGTATGTGGTCTGAGGAATTCTTGACCAGCATTTCCACTAAAATAGAAACATATTACAGCACTACTGTTACAAATTTTCCATGAATGTTTAAAACAAAAAGCAAAATGAACTTTTTTTATGTCTATTAAATGGCTGATAATTGCAGAGAAAAAAAAGCCCTGTATTCCACCATTTTAGATAATTCTATATCTCTGGCTGAAACTGCTGCTGCTTTTCTTTTTCTTTTTTTTTTCTTTTTTTTTTTTTATCACATTAACTTTACTGGCATTTGTTTCTCTCTGCTTTCTGTATGGCATAACTAATGTGAAGGGGATCCTCTCTTCTCTGTTATGACCCACCTCTTCTGAATAGATTTTCATGCTGTCTCCTGACTGTGATGAGCTCTGTGGATGACATGTGAGTGCCAACAGCCCTACACAGACACCTTTGGACTTCCTGAAGGAGCACATTGCTCTTTCATAAGTGAACTTGAACAGGGAAGCAGATACTTCGTGTACCAAAAGGTGCAAGACAAGAAGGCAACACAGCAAGAAAGCCAGTTGACCTGGTGATTGCATACAGTTAAAGTACTTGAAGGTTGCCAACACCAATTCCCACCCCACACTCTTTTTCCTTCCAGCCACAGAACTGATTCCATCTTTCTGGCATTATTTTGTCTGTTCCCTCCCTAGTGTGCAGGAAATTGTTGCCCTTTTAGGATAACTGTGGCAGATTTAGAAAACTCTTTGGATTATTAAATGCCTTACACTTGCAGGAAAGGAAGAAAGCTAATTTTCAAGTGTTTAGAATAGCAGAATCATGTTCTTTGTGTGTGTTTGTCTTGGTAAATGACTTGATAGAGCAATGCCTGCTAAACAGTGTTAACGTGAAAAAAATGACATGAATGCCCAGATTACTATAAAGACTCATATTGATGGGTTGTGTAAGTATACCAGAGTGATTAATTCTATATTCTTAGCATTGCCCTGGTTTAGAGCTTTGTAAGTCTTTTCTGATATTTATACATATGTGTGTGTGTGTGTGTAAACACATGCACATATATGTGTAAGTGTTTTAAATTGGGAAATATTTATGATAAAGAGCATGCATGCTGTTATGAACTGTGTGGTGATAAAAGTGGGAGGGACAGAAGGCATTCCAAAAACGGGTAAAGCTAAACCATTCATAACTACAACTGACATCTTGTGTTCTGGCAGGAATTTTTTTATATTTTTGGATTGTGACTCCCATGGGCTCATCAGATGAATTGCAAACAAAGGAAGTATACAAATCAGCTGTGTCTATGACTTCCAAGGAATCTTTTCTTTCCTTGGTTTAAAATAAAATGGTATTTTTTTGGAAATTAACCTGTTTAGACTGCTTCAAAGCCACGGGGAAAGGGAGGGAGATTGGGGAAGGAGAAATTTAATGGATGTCTCATTTTGGAAGTAGTGTGAATGCTGCATCTTTTCAATCTGTCAATGCTTCCATATGGAAAACAAATGCAATAAAACTTTTGCAAAAACTTGTTTGCTGTTCTTTCTTTCTTTGCTTCAAATGTTGGGAAAAATCTGTAATGGTTTTCTGAACTTTCACTTCCATTTGCAAGCAGGCAGAAGTATATAAAAGTCAATTAACCGAGTGTTCAGCTTTTAAGTGTAAAAGTGAGTTAATTGGTAATACACCGACCTGTTAATCAGGGGTTTTATGTCTCCACTCGGGAGAGGTTGTAACTCTGATTTTAGTATGCAATGGTGTTTCTCAGAGAATCCTCCCAGCTTAATAATTAAGGGCTGGATCTTTGGCCAGGGTCAGTTCAGCCAGTGAGGCACGTGCGCGTGGTAACTTGAACTGGTAGAGAATCCGGCCCAAAAGCTGTCTTGATGCAAAATCAGATATATTGAGGGGAGAGGCTTTAGTGACTTAGGCAATTAACTAATGAATGCATCTCTCTGTTCAGTTCACTGCTTTAAGAATTGCTTTGATTATAAATTCTACATTCCTGTTTGGGTTTTTTTTAATTAACCTTGTTGGTTATGCATCTTGGAGGAAGATTGGTTATGCTGTTCTGGCATTTTGACCATTGTGGAAAAATGTGTAACTACCAAGTTTTTCTTGTTTCAAACAAATGCAAATTGTTTAACAGCATTATGCACTATTGATATTTTCAGTCAAACTGTTTTTTTTTGTAAATGAGGCATCATCACCGAAATGCCACTGGTACGTGTCAGGTGTGTGTGTGGCAGTAACTGAGGGTCCTCAGTTTTACTTGCGCTATGCAACTTCATGGTGCAATTTGCATGATACTAAATGTGAGTCGGTATTAATATGAGAGAGGAACTGGTTTGCTTCTGTAAAGTATTTTCTTGGGCAGGACAACCCATTTCCAAATGCTTGTTCTGTTTTAGCTTGGCCAAGAGAAATTGAAATCAAACTCAAATCAGGGTGCTTCTGTATTGGAAAGCTAAGTGGTACTCCAAGCAGAAATAAGTGCAAAGAAGTGCTGTAAGAAAAGTCTGCCTTAATCGTGATTTCTGATGGCAATGCTTTCAGTGTCTTAACCATCAAATTGTCACAATGCTTGTCTTTTCATTTTGCTCTTTCATATTTTGAAAGTGCATTAAAAGAAATTAATGCATTGCTTCTAACATGCAAGAGCTGCCCCACAGATTGTTTCTGGGTCAGGCGACGCAGCCCACCATCCTCTGGCACTGGACAGGAGCAGATACTGAGGGCAGTAGTGGGGAAAACGGTATATCCTCCAGCATCATAGTGGCCACAGGTCAACCTTATCTTACTGTCCCCATGTTTGCAATGATGTACCTCTTACTGAAGTGGGAGTGTCCGGTATTTTATATTTCTTGGTTTATGTCTTCTCTTTTTAATATTGGTTCAGAATTATGTAACTTGGAATAGTGAAAGACCATGATGCATGATGGGAAAGATAAACAGGTGTTGGTTTAATTCGATATACAAAATTCCCACTTTCTAAAGTAATGGTGAGAGATTTCATGTAAATATATATATATTTAAAATAAGTTTCATTAAATAGTGACAAAATGTCTTCAACAGCTGTGCTTTCCTTCCATCCTCCTAAATTCCTTTTAAGGCATAACCTCACACCCTACTGACCATGTGGCTGGCAGCCAAATTAGATCAAGATACAATTATAAAACTTGTGCTTATTTTGAATACATGCTTTGAAGGGATTAGTGAGGTCAGATTGAGAGAAAGTATGCCCCTCCCTGCTCTGATGAACTGCTCCCTAATTGGCATTAGCACAGCCTCTGCCTGACCTTGCTTATCTCCTTGGCTAGCAGATGCTGTTCGGAGCAGGTGAGCGATGTTTTTTTGGGGAGGAAAGGAGGGGTTGCTGCCCGGAAGTGTTCCAAATTTGTATTCCCAATCTAGATGGCAGCAGGGATCGAAGCAGATTAAGCACGTGATTGAGGGCAGGGTTAAAGCTTGTGCTGCCAGGGAAGGGTTTAAATGCTCGGTGTCTGTCTCTCCTCCTGCTTTGTGCTACTTGTTCTCCTTCTCTCTAGATACTCACACAGTACGTGCTGCAGCCGGGGTGCCAGTTTGTTACTAATGCATGGGAAATTTCTGCAGTTCACTAAGGAACAGCCGACAAGCAAAAGTGGTCTTCTGCTTTCAGCTCCTAAAGCCTCTGCCTCCCGGTTGCGCAGCCACTGGGTGCTGGAAATGGAGTATCCTGGAGGAAGAGCACATGGTAGTGCTAAAACGCTCTGCTGTGCACGAGCACTGCTCCTCTCCCAGCTTGCCCAGCAGGGAGGTAAGGTCGGGCCCTGGCTGCAGCAGCACCAAGTGTGGTATCCCAAGGGACCAGAGGCTGCAAGGGATTTTTCCCTGGAGCTCTTGAAACTGTACATTTACAACCTTGGGAGCAGAGCAAGGGGATGCAGGCCTGTGCATAGCATTCAGAGTCCTTCAGGGCTTGACTTTTTCCTGAAATTGCAACCCTGAAGAATTCTGATTTGGTGTTGCGTCATTCCTTTCTTCACATTCACTGCTGGGTTTCTCCTAAGTCAGCACAGAGAAACGGGGCATGAATGAAGCTCAAAAAAGCTTTGCACATAGTGCTTCAATTTATGGTGTGTTTTCTCCTGGGTCTGCTCATGCTGACTCAATGTTATTGCAAAACTGGGCTGCTGCTACGGTGTTATTTGTAAGGCTGACTGTGAGTGCATCTGTGCTGCTTGAGCTCCTGCGTGTATTTGTTTCCCCCCACTGCAAAGCTTTGAATGTAGTGCGTCGTTAAGAAAAATCTGTAGAATTAGAACGTGACAAGTGTATCGTTCATCCAGCTCTTCTAATGCCCTTCTTTCATACAGTTTTAACTGAATTTGCTTGTTTTTTTCCTTTCCTTGAGTTTCTCAAAATTGGAATCCAGTGTTCTCGCTTCTCTAAGAACAGACTTTCTGTGGTCATTTGTATGTCATCGTGAGTGTATCCTACCCAGCTGCAAATCTGACTCCTCTCTTATATGATACAGAAGATGTGCATAAAAAATTGTGCCCTATTTCATACAGTGGTAGCCTTAAAAAAAATTTATTAAGAAAATAAATTTTAGTTCTTTATTTCTACATGGAAAAGGCTACCAAGGAAAAAATGTTGCTGCCCAGATTTGGTGTATCTGTTCTTTAAGTACAATCAAAATGTTTGCTTTACTAAAAGCAATGTTCTTGGAGGGAGAATGAATCAAAATATTGACTGACTAAGGTTCCAGTCCTTTTTTTAAGCTTCCACTTCCACCTGTACAGAATTTCTCACCTCCCAGTGAGCTATCTGGCTTGCATTGTGATTTGTTTTTGACAATTTGGTAAATGGAAATTGTGTTCTTAAATATTTACTCTTAACTGGGACAGAGTGAGCTTCTAGGTGTGACATTGGTAAATTCCTGATTCCTGGAAAAAGGTGCAATATTTTACCTGTATCTAAACTACTGCAAAAATGCCCACATAAGGTGAAACTCTTAAGTTCTAACTGTATTTTGTCACTCCTTGGAGGTATTCAAAAAGCTGCGTGAGAAGAGGTCCATGTTTCCCAAAAGACTGGCTTTTCAGGAGCCATCTCTGTACTGTAGACATCCATAGCAACTGATGCCAAAATACGTCCGCAAGATTCAGATTGTCCACGAATTTGATCTTGTTTAGGGTTTCGTTGTTAAATTCAGAGATGAAACTCTCACTAATGCAGGATGTCTGTATTCACTGTTAACTTGAACTCGAACAGCATCGATCTGGCTATAGATAGGCAGTTCTGCAAGTGCTGCAATGCCCAAATACCTGCTATAAATGTGAGACGACCCTGAACTCTTCTCTTCTTGCAGGGTATTGAGCGACTTAAAAATCAGAAGCCAACCTGGGAAAAGATCAGCGGCTGGGAAGGAATGAAGCTGGCATTCGGCGGTGCCTTCTCTTTGGGTTGGTTCAACCCTTTTTCAAACCTGAACTGTGAGAGACCAGCACCGGCTGAAGCAGCAGCAGCAGCTCCTGCGTCTGAAATACTGACCCAAGAAGAAATCGAGCAGTTTCTCGCTCGAGACGTTGCCATCCAGATACATGAATAAGCAAAGCATCCTCTACGATGCCAGGAGAAGCTTTCAGGTGTTTTTTTTTTTTAATAACTTCTCATGCTGGAGATTTAAGGCGTTGTTTTTTAACATACTTTTGGTGCATTAAAAAATTCAGGACTATTTGTCTGGAAGCTGGGTACAGCACTAGTGGAAGCAATGCAAATCTCCAGAGAGAGCTTTATAAGTGAGGAGGATCATAAGCTCCTTTTCAGACCTGTTCGAGCTGCTTTATTGAGCTTTTCTTACATGGCCTTTAAGGACAGTTTATAATTGTCAGATAGATTTGTTCCAGTTCCCAGAAATGTGGAAGTCTGATTAACTAGGGTGTCTGGTTAATCTTTTGTTCTTACAGCCTTTTGGAGGACTAAATGTGTGATGGCAAGATTAGCCCAACTCTGAAAGTTTTTGTGAAAAACACATCCTGTTTAGCCCATCTCATCGTATGGATACTGCTTATGGGTTATGAAAGTTGCTGGTGTGCAGGTCTTAGCAGAGGTGGGGTACAGGGCTGTGGATGCAGCAGATGGATGAGCTCGCCCTGGGTGTAATTCCTTTGGGCTCTGAAATATCTCCAGGGGTAAATTTTTACCCTCTGTGCTTGTGGGACTGGCCAAGACTGGCGGTGCTTGTCAGAGCTGGTGGGCTTGTGGTGGTGCCAGGCTGGCCAGGAGCATTCACCTGTGGCAAGTGCAGCCAAGAACAGGCAAATGTTGGCCCTGCCATTGAACTTTTGTCCCGGTTTGTTTGCACATAAGATGTGTGGAGCAGGAGCTACCTCGCCAACCTCTGCAGCCCAGAAAGCAGGCAAATTGTCTAGGCCAGGTACCAGGGCTATTTCTGCAGTCAGAGAGAGACAGACAGGAACACCCTGCTGATGGAGGTACTACCATCTCTCCATTTGACTTGTCTAATTTAGATGTCTCTCTTTTTTTCTTTTCTTAATAGCTAGAGTTAGTTGAAAATGAATAGTGCCTCTTAATCTTACTGGGGTTTAACATTGTCCTAACAGTACATGCCATTGCACAGGGTTTCCTTACTCTAATTTTCCAGCCAGCTCCTGGTGAATGCTGTGGAAGGAACATGGATCTCTCAAAGAAAGCATCACTGCAGGTGGCAGTAGTTGCAGCAAAGTTATGCAGAGGTGTTGCTAGGCCCTGCATTCAGATGCACTACAAACATTTGGCATCCTCCAGATGTCAGGGTAATTTTAATTTAGACTGTTTTTCAAGTGTTTGGGGGTTTTTCCCTTCTATCATATCCCTTAGCTCATTTGTCATTAGAGATGTGTTCCTGGTTTCCCCACCACAGAACATGCTTGATTTTATTATCTCCTCCTCCCCTGTAACATGGACCAAAGATAACTGCTTCCTCTCAAAAATAAGAGAAAGGAGGTTTTGGGATGAAAGCATGGTATTGTGAAAGACCTATATGAAATTTTATTATTTATAGGAGTGATATCAAATGGAATTTATGCAGGATTTTTAAAAAAAATTTTACCCCAAAAAAGCATCTTGGGATGTATTGATGATGTGACTTTCAGGGCTACTGTGGACAGATGAGATTCTCTCCTGGACTTGTCCTCTGCCTTTTTCTGGCAAAGGTACTGGAAACAAACGGAGTGCCTTGACTGTTTAAGAACACAGCTTGTTCTTGCTAAAATCCAGGGCGTATTTACGAACAGTTGTCCCATCCCCTCTTCCCTCTGGATGTCTGTCCTCTTCGTCAGTGAAAAATAGATATAGAAAAAGTCATTAGGAACTGTGTATTTATAACCTTTTGGGTAAAGGGAAGCACCCTGCATTTGAGACGCAACGAGATACCCTCTCAT
Source organism: Neopelma chrysocephalum (assembly GCF_003984885.1). Taxonomy (NCBI): domain Eukaryota; kingdom Metazoa; phylum Chordata; class Aves; order Passeriformes; family Pipridae; genus Neopelma; species Neopelma chrysocephalum. The sequence continues at coordinate 13,472,287 of NW_020897695.1, read as the reverse complement.
GTCATTTAGACATCAGGTCTTGAGTGTCTTTGCCCTGTGCAGCAGTGGGATACTGAGGGAAGAAGCTTTCCTACTTCTGCACCAGCCCCCATTCCTCTCTGTCAGCATCCCACAGGAAAGGGACATCAGGGGCATACTCACATCTGTAAGGGATTTCCTGTAGGGAGTAATGGGGATGTTGAAGGAGGAAGAGTGCCCTTTTTAGCTCGCATTTTCTAATTTTGGCTTGCTGCTCTGCCTCTGCATCCAGTTAACATCCCTGCCTCTGGTGCTGTGTCTGCAGTGGGAATGGTGCTACAAGGAGAAACTAGTTAGTGGCTGAAAATCACCTTGAGGCAGGTATATGGGAATATCAGCTTGGGAGAGACCCCCATGTGCTGCATTTCTCAGGACACAGATGCAACTAACATGGTTTTGGGTAGGCATGGATGCAGGCAGCATATTTTCTTCTCCACTCTCAAACCTAGTTCACCTCATAATGAGAACCAGAGTCCTTTGCTTCTGTTTCCCACCTCTCGTATTGTTCCTCAGGTACTGGCATTTCTGAATGTTTTTTTTTTAGTAGGTGAAACGGAAAAACAGTGTGAAGAGGAGGGTAAGAGCCAGGACAGCTGTCTCCCCTCCTCAAATTACAGTTTGAGTGAGAGACAGGGTCATGTCCCTGTGCCTTATGCAGAGCATGGCAGCCAGCCCAGCCCCAGCTCTGGTGCCCCCATGACCTGGTGGGGTGATTTCTTATGTCCAGCAAATCAGTTCTGGTGTTTCTTGGCTGTCAGTCCCCCTTGTCCTCCTCTTCTTTCTCCTCTCTCAAAGTCTCAGTACCCCTTGGTGTATCTCCTCTGTCTCAGTGTAGTGTGACAACTGTCAGAAATCACAGAAGTCTTCAAAAGTTGGAAAAATCTGTTTTATCCACAGCTTTAGTATAAACCTCTTTCTTTAATGATTTATGTGGTCGCTTGAGACCAAACATGATTTTCATGAAACTGAAACCAAACCCTCCATTTTCCTTTCCTTCCCTCCATGCTGTAATAGGTTTGTCTTGCCCCTTGTTAAATCATGCCTTCGTCTTCAAGCCATGCTGCTGTAGTCCCATCTGAGTTCTGGCTAGACCTTGCTAGGTCCCAGGGAAGGCTCTCCTGGAAATTATGTTCACAGTGGGGGGCTGGGGAGGATGCTGTCTCTGCACTGCTCAGTGTGGGACATGGTCCACTGGCGATCCCATCACTGCTCTGATGTGAGGTGTTAATATGTGATGGACAGGGCCATGTCAGACGTGGAAAGTGTTCTTGTACTTCTTACCTGGTGTCTTCTACAGCAGGTTTTCTATGCAAGTAAAGAATTTACATCTCTTAAAAATATTTTTTGCTGTTTGTAAGTCCTTTTCGTGCCTTCAGTTGCTATTGTATTTACTAAAGAACTAATACTTCATCTGCCAAGGACCACCTGCTCCTCCCTACCCTATGGACACAATGCACATGGACTCTGCACCCACTCTGCCTGCAGAGAGGAGCTCCCACTCCCTGCTGTGCCACCACAGGAGATGGCTTCTTGGGGACCCAGTGCTGCTGTGCGGCACCAGAACACCGTGGGCAGAGGGGCAGCAGGGGTCAGGGCAGCCTGACCCCCTTCTGTGGCCCAGCAGCCACCTCTGAAACACAAGAGAGGGGTTAAAACCTTCTTTTTTGCCCTTCCTTTTTTTTTTTCCTCCTCCCTTTTTATGGGGTGGCACATAATCAGATGTAGTCACCATTTCTTTTTCCCACCCTGTGGCCTTAATGCTCGAGCATTTGCCTTTTAAATAAACAAATAAATAACCCCCTATGTTCTGTGTGACTTAATTTTCTCTTTACTCATGGAAATACTGGAAACCCCAGTGTCAGACTGCTGCTGGCCATGCTGTGGCAATGCTGTGGGGCAGGGCAATCCCTTGCTAAAGGTGGACTCGGGAATGTGCAGTGCAGTGGTGGGCTCCAGCTGTGCACAGCTGTTGTCTTCAATGTGGCTGTGGCTGGAAGAGCTCCAGATGTACATTGCCATCAAGGTTCTACCTGTAATCCAGCAGCATTCAGGGTGGAAGGAGAAGAGTAGGGGTTGTACATTTCTAGGGAAGCATTGGTAATGCAGCTGGAGATGGTACTTCCAAAAATGCCTGAAAACCCCCAAAAGAGGTGGCATGGGAAGAAATGTATGAAAAATGGTGTTTGGGGTGACTGTGCCAGGTTTGCCCTTTCTGTGCTCTAAAGACAAGAAAAGGTGCATGCCAGTACGTTCTCCAGGTGGTTAGCTGGGAGGGAGAGGGAATCACCCAGGAGGGATTTGCTTGAAATGTTCCTTGAGCTGCACAGCAGCCCGTGGTGCAGTGAGGTCCCTGGGAGGTCCCATGGGAGCAGCACTGCTGGCCCTTGCCCCAGGCTTACACCCATCGCTGTCTGAAGCTGGCACCATCACAAGCTCTGATCCTTAGCAAGAGGTGAGTTTGGAGCCATCCCAGTGTGGCGATATCACACAACCCAATTACACAGTCAGTTTTAACAATCTTTATTGAATCACAATTAACTGCAATCAATGCAACTGTGCCCTTTAAGTCAGGCTAATTCCTTAGCTTAATGGTATTTTTGCTCTTTACTTTGAAAGTACTATCTTGCAATCAAGGAGGCAAGAAGTGCCTGAGACACCCAGCGACACAATGTGTTTAAGCAAGGCCACTGTTTGCACCCACCGAGGCACCAATCCTACTCGATGATGGTGATAGCCTTCTCCGTAGAGATCCCTTTGATCTGGTTTGAGGTCAGCTTGGCTACTATTTTCTTCTCTCCTAGTCTTGTTGGAGTGCATATTATTTCAGACTTCATGATCCTGCCAGGCATTATATCCCTAAGGACAAAAAAACCCAAATAATCTCAGCATGAGTAAGGGTTCTTGTTTGCTGCTTTTGAATAATTTCACTTAAAGAACTAGGTGGTGTATATGTTTGCGGGTGATGTTTCCCTTCTGTCATGATCCATGTGCAGCAAGTGGGGTGTGGCATGGTGGCACTGGCTGGTGGTCCTGTTGGTCCTGGGGACCTTCCCCAGAGTTAGTTCCCGCTACTGCTGAAACATTTAATTCAGCTCTGAAGGAAGCAGCTGTGTTCACACTGACCAGGCAGCACATGGCATCACAGCAGGAGCACAGGGAGAGCCCCTGCCACGCCCCAATGCCCTGAGCCTGCCAACGTCTGCGTGTGTCTTTCTCCTATGTGGACTGTGGTGGAGTTTCAAACACAGCTGGCAAAGGGTCATCTTACTCCAAATCCCCTAGCCACTTCTCCAAGGGAAATTAAAAAAAAGAAACAAAGCAGAGTACTGCCATGGTCATTTAATGGGCTCATCTCCTTACCCCTGATCAAACGTTGTCATCTTAAATATGCCCAAGCCCTCCACCAGCAGCTTGCAGTTTTCCAGAGCCACGTTTAGCTTGTTCTTGAAGATGAAGGCACAGCTGAAGTCATTGTTCAGTTTGGCTACTTCGGGCATCTGGCAGAGGAGGAAAGAGAGGAACAAACCCAAAGATCAGGGATCAGAGGGGTAATAAAGGTTCCAGAGCTGCTGCAGGTTTGCTGTGCACCACCAGTATGGTGTGGGACAACTCCTTCCACCCTTCCATCCTTTCCACCCTCCCATGGTACTGTGTTTTCCCAGCTGGTTTCTCTCTGATTTCTCAATATGTTTTTCCTTCAGAAAATGGGATTGGAGATGGGCTCTGTACAAACTGTCCTATTCCATCCCCTTCCCTCCAGCAGCCCCTTCCTTCCCATTTTAGATGGGGCAATAATATTTTCATTTCATGGCTGCTTTCAACCTTCAGTTAAGGGTTGAATAGCCAAATAAAATGCCAAGGACTGGGCATCCCAGGAGGCACCTGTTTGGGATATCCTCCTGTGAATGCCACACTAAGTAGGGCTCAGTTCCCCAGGAGCCTGGCTGGTGCCTCCCTCACCTGGACAGTGATGGGGGGGTACTCAAATCTCATTGACGTTTCCTTGGTGAGTTTGTCATTTGTTTCCTTGACCTCAGCAATGGCAGTGACAAGGATGAGCACTTCATCATCCACCGAGGCCAATGTCTTCATATACGCGTCAGGTGCTATTTTCAGAGGGATCTGCGTTTCTGCAGGAAAGAAAACACAACTTGATGCTTCATCACACACTCAGGAATTGGGTGGCAGAGTCAGCTCTGGTGGCTGGTGTCTCAGGGTGTGGGATGAACCGTATTTCCTGAGACCATCCTGCTTTCCCTTCAGGGTGTAGCCCCTGTTGGGGGAAGCCCTGGCTGGGTGGGCAGTACCTGGCACATGCAGCCCATGGGAGGGGTAGCTGAGTCCCGACCATCTCTCTGCCCAGACGAGCACTGGCTCAGGCTCACATCCAGCATCTCAGCAGCCCTCATCCCCGGCTGCCCCAGCACTCAGGAGGAGGCAGAGGAGCAGGAGATTAGGTACATCTAAACCTGTGTCCCCTGGGGTTTCTCTGAGGCACTGCTTGCTATAAAATTGCTTGCTTTCCTTTCATTTCAGATTTTATCTTTAATTGTCTGGACAAGCTTCCAGTGGGTCAGAAAAGCCCTGAAGTCAGCAGTGCTGGTGTCTGAGCATTGCTTTAGCTGCAAAGCTTCCTGGCTTCTTGGAATAAAACCAAAAATGTCTGTCCTTTTCCCTAAATGTATGTATGTATGTATGTATATATATTGGACACACCTTTGTGTCCTACCCTGCTGCATTTTGACAGTGTTAAGACACTCAGCACTCACTAACAGCAGAGATTTTTTTTTTTGCAAGAGTGACTCATGCTTGGAATGAGCAAAGGGTTGTTAATTATTCATCACTCATTAGTCTCTTATTTAGCAAATTTCAGTTACACTGCTGGGGATCAGAAATGCAACCCAGGTCATTCAAAGATACGCAATGCACAGGAGCAAACAGCTCTTGGGATCAGCCAGGCAGGCAGTCAGGAGGCAGAAATTTGGTTGGCAAAGAATTCAGAAAATAACACCAGCATCACCACCATCAAGATCAGAGTGGCAAACAAGAACAAAACGAGGCTGAAATTTCCAGCTATCTAAATCCTGTGAGGGATCTAATCCATCAAAGCCTGCAGTGGCATCTTTGATGTTTATATAGTAAGGACAGGAGGGAGATACTCCAGCACACTTCACTCACACCATGGAAACCTCTGTCTGCCCACACTGATGTATTTCTAACCACCTCATTGAAGCTGCAGCAGGGACAGGGCCTTCATGTTTTAATCCCTGCTACAGAGGGATCCCAGTCTGTAACTGAGACTTCCAAATGCAGTAACAAGGGAGGGAGGTAGCAGGCAGGTAATTTCTGCTCTTCACAAAGTACAGAGCCATACATTGGTCTATAGTGGAGCTATTGCAAATCCCAGACTGCCACAGTAAATAGTGCACAGAACACACCAAGCTTTCTGGTCTTACCAGATTTGCCTTCAAGCTTGATGGTCTCCTTGATAGTTCCAAGGTTGGCCTGAACTTTTCCAGTATAGTACTGCAGCTGGCAAGAGCCAGCAAGATCAATGGTCCAGTTCCCAGGAGTAGACGTCTTCACTGTGATGGCCAGTTCAAGGGGATTGCCAGGATGCAAAGCTTCCGTATTGGTTATCTCAAGGTGGAGCCCAGTCTTGGTAACTGTCTCATGCAGGACCATAGGCTTGTTTGTACTCATACCGTGTTCCTGCACAGTTGTAGCGTAGCCTGAACGAGGAACCAGTCCTGAAGGGCGTATGAAGGAGCAAGCTCTTTCCATGGCCTTCCTTTCCTCTTTGGAGCCTGGATAAAGAAAAAGATGGATGATATCTGTATCTCAGTCTCCTCACGCAGAGCCATCTTCCCTTTATTTGTGCTTCTGCATCCTGCAGAGAGGATGGAGGATGTCAGGGCACCTCCAGCCTCTGCTCAGGAGACCTTCCTGTTTACACTACCACCAAATCTAACTGTAGCATTTTGGACTAGAAGAATTTCCTGAAAGAGACGCTTTTGGAGGATGGATGCTCTTAAATTTTTCAGCTTGATATTTTTGTCCTCCTCACTGGAAGGGGTTTAATAATCTAGGACAACATGGCTGGATCTGATAATTGTCAGGAGAAAACATAGGATTTTTTGTTTCCAATATGGTGTGGGGAAAGGAAAGACAAAAAGAAAAAGAATGAAGAAATAAAGCAAAGGTCAGTCTGATGACTAGGTTCATCACTCAGCCCATTTCTTTCATTGCCTGCTAACTTGCTTGTCCCCAAAGAGCAGCCTATAGGTGTCACTGTGGGCATGAGGATGCCCAGGATAAGTGCTGCCTCCCGAGGGTCTCCAGGTCTTACACCAGGTTTGTTACTGCAGCTACTCTTGCAGTTTTCTCCTGAGACAACACGTGTTGAGGGTGACCTACATGGTCAGAGGTCTCCTCTTTGGCACTACATTAGAGGATTGGGGCAGTCACCTTCAGGGTACTTGTACTGCAGGGTGATGTCTTCCCGCTTGTTCTGCCCCACGGCTTTTGTGCTGATGTTTTTGCCGATATCCTGGGTGTCCGTGCTAACCCTGATGTACTTATCCTTGCCGTTCACCTTCTTGACGATCCAGTAGACTTTGTCAGCATTCACCTCTGCATACACAAACTTGCCATCGTAGGGCAAATACACATCTCCTTCTCGGACAGCCTTCACTGGGCACGGACCACACTGGAAAACACCTAGAAAGTGCATTCAATACCAGCTGATTTTCCAAAAATGAGCAGTGAATGCAATTTTTATTCCACTCTCAAGCACACTAAAGCAGGAATCTGTGGCCATGGTAGTTGACACTTAGCAGTAAATAGTCCTCCAACTCAGTAACGAACTCCAAAAGCTCTTATTCATCCCACAGCTGCTTGGGCTTTTTTGTAGATGGCCAAGGTCTGGTAAGAGGTTTTATGTTTCCCCTCACTTATATAATTTTAAGGTTAGAAAGTCACAGCTCAGTTATAGAGTTAACTGAGTCCAGACATCTCTGTTTGAACTGGCAATATTCCACTTTCTGCACTGCCTTGAGAATGAATGTTTTGGGGTTTTTTCTGCTTCCAAATTCTCTGAATCTGTGCAGAGAGGGTAGTCACCAATTTTGGTGGTCACTCCTCCCATCTACCAATGAACAGGCTCATGATCTCCATGACTTAGGTGTGCTCTAACCTCTGAAATGACATTCATGTCCCCATAGCATTCTACAAAGTTGTTTTTCTGCCTACCAAGAAATGCTGTTCCTCCCATCCTGGCCTGAGATGGCAGGAGTGAGATCTCCTGCTTTAGGGTGTCACTGCCCCAGCGCGTGACGATGTGCATGGGGAGTATGTGCTTTGCTGAACAGGGAGCATGGCTTTCATACAAAATGTCCCTGCCTCCCTCAGGAGTTGCAGAAGAGCCTTTCTAGGCAAATCCTACCTTGACTTTGCTCCTGAGGAGTTGCATCAATTGCCTGCCAGCCATCAAACCCATCTGGCAGGTCTGTCCTCTTCATCCAGACATCGTTCCACACGTGGAAGTTCCTGCATGCATTTGGGTTGGAAAGAAAAGGAGTGAGCTGTTACAGCCTGAAGAGTCATGATCCCCTCCCTTAAGCCTTTAGTAAGGGCAGATTTAATAGGTATTTGCGTGTAAGCTGTGAAACCCCAGGCTTTCTCTGTCCTGGGCAATAGGGGAAATTATCAAAGGAGTTGCTGGGGGTGGGAAATGGGGCACTGCAAGGCAGCACAAGGGGTATGAAGCATTAGCCCCATTTGGCAGTACCAGACAGAGTCGAGAGACATCCAGTTCAGCTTTTCTCCTGATTCATTCAAGTAAATGTCAACTCTCAGGTTCTCCTCTGTATCATGTGCTGAGTTGAAAGTACTAACGCAGCGGGCTGGAACTCCCAAGCAACGCATGACTGCAGCATAGACCAAGAAAACACAGGATCACAAAACCACTCAGGTTGGTGGGCACCTTTGGGGATCATCTTGTCTGACCCCTCTGCCAACACAGGGTCTGCTAGAGGAGGTGCCCAGGACTGTGTCCAGATGGCTTTTGAATATCTTCAAGGATGTAGATTCCATAACCTCTCTGGACAACCCATGCCAGTGGTTGGTTACCCTCATGGTGAAAAAAACTATTTCCCATATTCAGACAGAACCTCCCATGTTTCAGGTTATGCCCATCACCTCTGGTCTTTTCACTGGGCATCACGGAGAAGAGCCTGTCTGTGCCCCACTCCTTCCTGTCAGGTATTTATTCACAAGGATAAGACCCCCAGAGCCCTCTCTTCTCCAGGCTAAGCGGTCCTGGCTTTCTCAGCCTGTCGTTACATGACAGACCCTGCCACCTCTGCTGCTCAGAGGCAGAGGAATTTGACTTACTAGCACAGTAATTAGGATGTTAGAGAAGGGAGACAGTTCACTGTTTACCTGTAGTGAGGACTCCTGCGAAGACCCAACATTGGCCATAACTGACTGGCTTCTTTGTTTTGTAATACTTCTGCAAAATTGTGACACTCCCAATCCAATCCATAGGGGACGTCCCACCGCTGTAATTCCCTGACCAGTTCCCCATCAGGACACCGCTGTCATCATTGGCATTAACCTGTGGCCACACACATATGCAAAGGAGAAAAATAAAGCAATGAGGCTGAATGAGGCTTAAATCCTCGGGGTCTCTGCCCGCCCTATGTCTTCCCAGGTATTCCACAGCCCTGTGGCACCCAGCAAGGCTGCTGGTTCTGTCTGGGGGCTCCCCTGGTTGGAAACTCTCTATCTGGGTATTTAGAGGGAGGTGGCACTGCTGCTCGGGGTAGTCAAAATTAACCCTGCACCCAGCGCTCCAAGAAGTGTCCCACCACAGAGAGCAGTTACTCCATCAAAACACAATCCTTGTGTTGACCCCGCCAACACAGCTGATGAGGAAGAACAACCACTGGAGCAGCTGCAAGCTTTGGAGATGGGAAGATATTTTATTTTGTCCACCTCTTCCCTCGACCCAAAATGCCTCTGACTCTTTCCTTGCAGTTTCTCAAAGAAATCTATTTCAGATGCTTCCTGAAATGATGTTCACGGTCCCGGGGAAGGAAGAGCAAGTAAGAAGGAGGAGGGAGTTCTGGAGGGGCAAAGCACTTCACCGAGAGAGGCTTACCAAAGCAGACATGGCTCTGGACACATATGCAGGATCCCTTCTATTGGTCAGACTGAGTTTGCTTTTGTCCAGTAGATACATGCAGGCGTCCAAGACGAATTCCTCAAACTGTTTTGTGAAGAAAATGGAGGCATTTTTATATGCTGCTCTAAACCAGAATTTGCTTGTCAGTGTAAAGCAAATACTTGGAGGAAACTGTCTGACAAGCTCTAACTTCTAAACTTCCTTTCTGATATTAAATTTTCAAGGCTATGTGGTTTCCCAAAGCTGTCTTCTCCAAAGAAGGGCTAAAATGAAATCGTACCCTGGAAGACAAAAGCCTGTCTCATGTATCTTGCAAACACCGTTGGAACCTGATCCAGTAATCTTTACTTCTGTGACTACTACTAAGTCACCAATGTCATATACCTGCAACTCTGTAAATTAATCACAAGAGTAATGAAAATTTAAGACCACTACAAATATTCCGTCTATTGACATAGGTACAAAATGAACCTTGGAAAAAAGAAAGGTACGCAAATGCAGATTATTACAGCAAAGATTTCTAAGAAGCCATTGGTGATAAGGCTCCCTGAGGTCCAATTCCAGAGATGTCAAACATCCGATCCAAAGAAGCTTGGCAGAATATCAATATCAATGCTCATTGCTTAACAGCAGAATAAATATTAGGATAGGAACAGCCCTGTAGATGATGCCCTTTGGCCCCTTTTGTGTAAAGGCATCAGTGAGAGCACCTTTGTTGGGCTATCTGTATCCTGCAGCTTGAAATTGTGAACTTATAAAACAAACAAAAAAATTAAAACAAAAACAAAACCAGAAAACAGATTCCAACACCTTTTTGTGGGGAATTCTGGCTGGATAGGGTGCAGGACACTCTGTTTGGGTGCCTGTGTGGTTTCTACAGGATGCCAGTAAATCTGCTCTGGCATCCACCTCTTATCTCTAACCCAAGCCAATTCGACATTCCTTTCCTCTGGAGTTATCTCACAGGCAGCGTGAAGGAACACCCTTCCTGAGAGAGTGGCTGATTGTGTCCTGGACCCAGCCATCAGCAAAGGCACCACTTGAAAGGTGATAACCTCTGCCAGCACTTCTAACCTTTTTATTCCTGTTCATGATGCAACAGGTAAATAATCAGACTTTTTTCCCCTGTCAGCCCCCTCCACGGTTCATGAGCTGGTTACCAACAGCTACAGTTGCATGAGAGCAGGAATTCCCTTAAGGGAATTTTTTCAACCACAACTCTGTCCTGAGTTTCAACATTCTTTGCCACGGATCACATGGATCTGACTATAAATGTGCTATTAAACTCCATTCTCCAGCTGTGGGTGGGTTACTTTAACCAGGTGAGCCCTCCCAGTGAAGGTGGCAGGACCATTCCAGCACTTTTTGCTACTCACAGGCTTAAACTGTTTTTAAGTCTGATTCACTGAAACAAATGCCGAAGGGGCGAATAAGGGTGTTTTACCTGCCCAAAATTCCAGGGCCTATCATATATGCTGTATGTAGACCCAACATAGATGTAGCCTGTGTCGTTGAGCACATACTCCTTTCTCTGCGCCTCATCGGCCATGAAGACGGCATCATCTGGAAAAAAAAACCCTCAGAAGATAGGTGGTTTGCACACACACAAAATTTCCCATAGAAAGCTAAACTGGGGGAATCAATGGTCTGCAATATTCACACCAACTAATGACCATGTAGCACTCACATTTTTTTGTTCCTATTGTGGAAGAATTTCCTATAAGATTAACCTTTATTTTCCCCCTGTAGATCTATTGCTACATGACCACTCTTTTATTATAGCAAAAAGCTTATTTCTGAACACTGTAGTGAACTAAGTAGATAGCAGAGAGAACTGGGAAACTGGTTCCAACTAAGAACACGTTTTTTTGTCTGGTTATTTTTTGTCTGCATTTTAAGCCAACTCATTCCTCTCAGTCAACCTTTGTGATGGCTCAGGGAAACAGAGAGGGGTCACAAAGAGGTGCCAACAGAGGTGACAGAGAGATGGTCCTCTATGTCCTGTCACTGGAGAATGCCCAGCATGGAGCTGGCTCTTTGCCATTGCCCAGCTTCCTACTAGCTCCATGAGGTTGTTGTTCGTAGTGTTTTATGGGGAAAGAGTAATGTATGTAAGAAAGAGAGGCAAAATATGAAGAAAAGTTCTGCCAAAGGACAGTCCCTGGCAGCAGTAATTATCAACCCTAGCTGGAGGACCACTCACCTTTACACCAGGGATTGAACAAAAGGTAGATGACACCATTTTCAGGCTTGTAAATGTTAGTCCCAGTCTTCACATTCAAGGTGTATTTTCCCACGGGGGCATTGGGTGAGCTGGTGACAGACAGCAGGCACTGAGGAGGCAACAAGGAGAGATGGTATGAGGGACACTCCACCACGGCTACAGGCACGGCACAAACACGGTGCCACAGGACCAGCAGGAGTGGCAAAGCTGGTGGCCATGGAGCTCCATGCAGGGAGGGAGGGTAAGGCAGTAGGATGGGGCCAATCCTGCCTATGCACGGGGGGAAAAATGAATCAGGCAGGGCAAGGCTGCTGCCCACCTAAAATTATAGGACTAAGTGAAAGCAGGACAGGGGTATGAGGATGATTTGCTCTGTAGCTTCTGGTGGGCTTGGCACTGGGCATTGAGCCCCTTGTCCACAGGCTCTACCTCTTTGCCGTTCTTCTTGACAACGGAGATTTTCCACCCATTGAAATCCTGCTCCTTCTCTGGTTTCAGTGACATCAGGCTTCCCCTGATTTTTGTTGGATTTTCACCTGGAAACAAATTCAAGACAATATGTGGGAGGGTTGCACAGGTCTGCAATGGCTGTGCAGTGCCAGGATCAGGCAGCTGGAGGCTCCCAGGGCTCTCCATCTTTGCCCAATATCTGCAGAAGGGATCCTACTTACCGATGCCAAAGCGCAGTGACAGCTTGTCGGCAGCCCTCAGCTCCCTGTTGAGGCTGACCTGCACATGGAAGGGCTGCCCGCGCCGCACCGCCAGGTTCTTGATGTTGTACCCATCTGTGTGGTGCTCGCGGGTGTTCTGGCTCTTGAGAAAGTCAATCCCAGTGGCCTTCAGACTGGTCCCTGGAAAGACATTAGCAGAAAAGGAGAGAGGAAAAAAAAGAGATTGATGGTAATTGCTCAGTGAAGTTTTCTTCTTCTTATTGCAGCCCTGTGAGTTATCAAAACATCTAGAGAGCCCAGTGATCCAGCAAGAGGAGTCACATTGACTACCACTATATCTAATGGATTATCAAATAATAATTTAACAGTAGCTTTTACTGCTCCTCACAAAATGTAGCACACTCAGTCAAGCAGGGAGTAAACCGAATGTGCCAAAATTCAGCTCCCCTCAATTGTTGAGATCCCCAGTGTCTCTGGGATGCCAAGGGCCTGGGAAATGGCACTCTTCAGGACACTGAAGCTGATTCTTTATATTTCCCCCTCAAAAATTAGTCCCAAATAATATCACAACAGTCATCACTCAACCTCTTATGGATATTCACATATGTGAATATTTGCAAGGTTTGTTTTCTTTTTCCATGGACTTGGTTTCTTCTACAACCTCAGGAACCAAAGGAAGGTTGGAAGCTAGCTGTGCTGCAGAGATGTTGCCTGCCTAGGGGGATGATAAATGTGGGGGGCAAAGCACTATGAATTATAGTATAGTATAATAATATATAATATAATACATTTAATATAACATCAAATATACAAAATATATTAATATTCTTTACTGTGAGGGTGGTGAGGCACTGGAACAGGTTACCCAGAGCAGTTGTGTATGCCCCATCCCTGGAAGTGTTCAAGGTCATGTTGGATGGAGTCTGAGGAACCTGGACTAGTGAAAGGTGTCCCTGTCCATGGTAAGGGGGTTGGAACTGGATGATCTTTTAGGTCCCTTCCAACCCAAGCCATTTTATGATTCTACTGTAATATAAAATAAGATAAATAGTATAAACCAATATAAAATAATATAAATACCCAGAGGTCAACCTCAGACACCCTGGGCAGTGCAGTAGGGAAGCAGAGTCATGCTGCAGCAGTCCAGGGCCAAACAGTAGGAGGTCAAGGCAGGAGGCTGTTCCTACTCCAGGTGGATTGCTGCAGCACACTCACCACAGGGCACTGCCCCCCTTCATGACAACTGGTGCTTTTCCCATTTGACTTCAGTACAGATTTGAACTCCAGCAAGAATCCCTTGCAAGTGCCTCGCTCCCATTCATTCTCAACAGAGCAGCTGATTTTGTAAGACATAATATTTAAAATCACTGTCTCCTCAGCTGCCCTTTACTCCTGCCACTCTGGACAGGAGCAGGGCTGGGAAAAGCCTCAGCAACTCTATGTGCCCAGCAGCTCATGGCTCAGGGCTGTGGCGTAGGAGTGGAGTTCTGAGAGGCACAACCCAGTGATAATGCTTGAGCAAAGAAAAAGCCCTCAGCTTTCAGTGGTGATGGGGATTTGGGGGTCACTGCATCAGGCTTTGGCAGGCTGCCCCGGTATGACAGGGAAAGCCAGAGCATGCCGGAATGTGGCTGAGCTGTATTTCTTTGGGAGCATTTTACCTGTCTTGGACCTGCCCATTAAATATCCTCAAAGGATAAATTCCGTGTGAACAGTAGGGAGTAACAATACCTCATAAGCACTTGTCTCATGAGTGATTCAGACGAAGACATGGGAGAGGCAAAAACGGCTTACGGTAACTTAGAAGTTAGCAAGTCAAAGGCATAATGGCTGAAGGGATTAATTCACCAAATGTCTTGACAGATTTGCATGATACCACGCAACCATGCTAACTTGAGTATCAACAAGAGCCATCCCTAACACTGAAGAGTCTGAAATCTGCTGGTATCTACTGTGGCATGAGAGATGCCACATGCAGGGCTGGACCTAGGGCAGGCTGAAATCAGTGTCACACTTCCTACTGCGACCTGTGCTGGGCAGCAACTGCAGCCTTGAGTAAACTGAACTGACCAGATTACTACCTCTGTGTATTTCTTCTTAGTAACTATATAAACCATATTTATCTTAATTACATTACTGATATCAGTGCCACAGCAAACAGACTTAAAATTGACCAGTACCTTTTGTTAACTGATACAGTTTTCAAGTGCTTTTTGTTTGCTTGCTGCATGCCAGTTGCTGACCTCGGGCTGATGTTTTGTGCAACGAGGTGTGCATGTGTTTATGGCAAAAAATTTTAGCTGGAACTAGCTGCATAATCCTCTTGAGGATGAAGAAGACGTCCATATTCCTTAGCATTAAGAAATCTGCAAACACTAAAGCTGCTCAACCTTGTTCTTTATGGAAACCCTGGTGGTGTGCTGAGAAGATATCAGAAAATAGCCCTGGTGATGTGAGAGGGCTACGAAGAGATGTGGGACTTGAATGCATAGGATGGCTGTGGGAAAGGGCTCTGGGGAATCCATCCTTCCAGCGTTTCTTAACTTAGGAATTGCATTTCCATCCCCTGTTTCTGGACATCACCAATGTTTAGGATGCATGGAGAAAATCTGCAGACAACAGCTGCCTTGGAATATGGCCTGACAATGCTGCGCAGTGCCAAAGACCCGTCTCTGCTCAGCACTGCCCATCAATTGCACTGAATTTATTCCTGTGCAAACACACCCGTGACACCCTATGATCCGACTGGCACGGTGTCCTGCGCCAAGGAATGCCTCAGAGCGAGCCAGTGGCGCACCCATCACCACATCCGAGGGGGCTTGGCCACAGCCTGTCTTCCCTGGGCAATCAACAACCTGCTGCTTTCAGCTTCCTGCTCTGCTCCCTGGCCAGGGCACGGAGCTGGGCACCCACACACCCCTAATCCAGCTGCCTGCAGGCACCTCCACTTGCCAACACGGAAATTAATGATTTACAGCAGAGCTGAACATGCCAAGAATGCGCCCGCTCATGGGATGGAGGCTTGAGCTGCAAGAGGCAGTCCTGTCTGCTCTTGCTCCTGGGGCAATACAGAAGCAAACCCAAATCCCAAATGCTGTCAGATTTTTTTCCTTCTTTTTTTTTTTTTACAGAAGAAATTTCAAGGCAGTATTTTTATCTCCTAGTTCAATGATATATCACTTATAGAGCTTGTTCCTACACTAACCCGCTGCTCCCATTGCATTGCTACCTGCTTGGAGAGATGTTCAGAGCTTCAAGAGCACAGTGATCAACCAGAACAAAATTGGGTACATGAGGACTTGGCACCGGTAAGGATCTGGGGCTGATGATGAGGTGATGGGGTTTAAAAAGAAATATTAACACGGAGCAGAATATTTATAGTAGGCCTGGTTTCAGTGGGAACAAGGGCTGCTCAGAAGGACAGGACAGAAGTGGGATGAGGACTGTAGTTTTTTCAAGAGAGAACAAAATTTGGATACCCGCATTTACTCCCGATCCTTGCCCAACCTCCAGGTAAACACTCTCCCATCCCAGAGATGTGAGATCACATCCCAAGGATGCTGCTGTTCAAGACTTCCTGGAAAATTTCAGCTCATACACAGAGTAGAGAGGTGTGAAATTGAGGGGCTTGGAGTGGTGTCAGGACACCCTTCCCCTCCTGAAGGCTGTGGAGCGATGCTCCCAACTCTGCTGTAGGCACTTCCCAGCCTGCATGTGCAGCTGCTCGGCTACATCCCAAACCACAAGGATTTTGGACACCCTGGCGTTGGGCTGGCCGGTGGTGGTGGTTCAGCAGCTAAACAGGAGTGACTCAGGCACCTTTCTAGGTAGGTGCAGGATCTCCTGAGAATGGGGCAGGCAGGACAGCCATGGGATGGAGCTCAAGTCCAAATAAATCCTCTTTTCAGTTATTTTGCAACTTCCATCAGATGCTATCAACTGTCACTAGAGAACAATAATCTACATGATTAAGTAACCTGAAACAAGATAAATTCTTTTAACCTTGACATGGAACAAGATTAAAAGAGCTGCATTTCTTTCCCATCATTGATAGAACCACATGTCTAGAGGTTGATGAAAAGTGATGAAAAATGGGTTGCATTATTCAGTTGGTTTACCAATCTGTCAAAACCAGAATTTGCACAGCCAGAGCAAACTGATCCCCCATGAGCAGTGGTGACACCAAAACTCCTTTCCCCAAGGTGTCACCCATGGCAATTAGAGGGGTGAGAATCTCTGGAGCTGCCATCCTCCTTGCAGTAGACTTGCCAAACCACACATCTAACATATCATATCACACAGTAAAAACTCACCAGCGATGCTGCTCATGGTTCTTGTCAAAGTTTCTACCCGAGATACCTGCGATGCCAGCAGCTTCCAAGCTCCTGAGTAGTCTCTGCCACTTGATTCTGACTGGGGAAGAGGAAGACAGGCTGCCCTTTTTATCTGTATCTTGCTCTGAGGTGTCAGCCAGTCCACTGCCAAGGGGTGGTGTTTAGAGAAAGGAAGTTCCCGTGGAAAAAAAAAATGACTACAACTCCCTCTGCACATAGTCAGACTCTGAAAAACAGCGAAACTTAAATCCCGACTCACATGGAAGGTGATTTGCACAATCAGATGACAAGTGGACAGACCCTTCACTGACAAACAGTAAAATCATGGGCTAGATGAGTAACAAGAATTCACCTATGCCCTAATATCCAGGTCACCAGGACTGCAGCTCCAATGCTAACTTTACAAGGAAGCCCACAAACATTTAATCCTTAGGAAAACAGAGTTCCCATTAGGACCAGTCTAATTTTCTTTGAAGTTAATGAGATTTTTGTCATCACATTTGGGACAGAAGCTATGGGCTAAAATCCAGAATTTACACATATGGGTTGGAAAGCTGAAGGATCCTGATGCTGCCCCCCTCCCCATAGGGTGAGCCGGATGTCAAAGGAGATAGCCCAGTGGGAGCACTAAGTGGGAAAGAGGAAGAACATGCTATGTCCAGGAGGAGAAAGAAATGTGATGGAACAGGAGCTGTTTGCTGGCTGCTCTTTGCTGACAGTGGTACCAAAGAAGGGACTCTGCTTAGGAGGTGGTTGGACCCCACATGCCCCACTGCCACCATGATCCTTGGGGTGACTGAGGATGGAGAAATAAGTCTACCCCACAGAGGGGAGAGTTGATGGTATACAGGCCAACAGTGACATTGGCACAATGAGATGACAATGAGATACAAACACGTCCCCAGATACCTAGAAATGTAGAGGTGCTTCAGCTGTGGGAGCAGCCTCAGCCCCCTGATGCCTCCATTCATGGCAGCATCCCAGAGTCCAGCAAGGTAGGATTCCATCCACAAGGCTGTCACATCTAATGCAGGATGTCCCTAAACATGATCTGCCTGTGGAAGCCTTCAAAGGCACCGACTTTTCTCCATCAATTCAGATCACTCAGTTATTTACTTTAGGAGGACTGCTTCATTTGGTGCGAGCTAGGAGCTGAGTTAGCAGATGCCACCCTTTGAGCATGTCACTGCTTGTTGGCAAGTGTATGTTGGGTGTCCTTACTTGAGAGCATGACTAGCGCATCACAGGGCACCGAGGGTTCAGTACACATCTATAATCTCGCAGGACATCTGCAAGAACATCTGAAACACCAATGTTCTTAGTAGATGGAGCATCACTCACCATTCAGCATCAGACAATGTGCTGGCAACTACATATTTCACTATTGACAAAAACACTGCAACCCCAATTTACCTTTCAGCATTGCTTTTATTTTGCACTTCCTTCCTCCTGCAGAGTGAAAGACATTTTTGTTTAGAAGCAGTATGGGATGAAGTAAAGTATACGTGGAATGTCAGTACAATAACATAACCAATAATGCATGTAATCTGAACATTTATGATGTATCTTACTGGTTTCCACTGAATTGCAGGAACAGAGTAATCCATTTCATCTGAAGTCACAGACAGTACCTTTCTAATCCAGTCTCAACCTGTTTTATATATCATTCTATGCTTGGTTGGAGGTATCTTAAATTGTGTTGACACACTACTCCTGCAGCAAAAACTACAGATTTTTGCAAACAGGAACAAATTGATGTAACATTTTGCTCTGGAAGAAAATTTTGTTAGATGTGTGCTGGAGGGTGAGCAGGAGAGGCAGGACATGTATTCACCAGGGACAGTCATACTTTAGTCTTATGGGGTTTTGCAAAAGACTGATTTCAACAGTGTGCATGTTCTGACCCTCACTTTGAACCTCAGAGTTCAAGGAAAGATTGTAGAAGTTATGTGGGTGTGGATTCTGCCCTGCCATGAACCTACTCCATCTTGGAAGGTGGCTGACATTTTTTTGTTTTTATCAGCAGACTAACACCTACCTTTCAGTTCTCCTTTCGCTTTGTGCAGCTGCTGGCCTTGCCTTTATCTCTTTATGTTTTTCTATGCACTAGTAGTATCTCAATTCAACAAAACTAAACTTGGCATATGGTTCTGCCCCTGGCTCGTACAAGTTTGCCCTGCCAGGAAAAGCCATTGAACCCTAATACTCTCCAAGACAGTTGTTGGCAAGGTCCAAGAAAAGGAATTTCAACTTAAACTACAGGAATGTTTTTAAAAGACATGGTTTCAACTTCTTTAATGTTGTCAGAGGGTGCTCTCTGTCTTCTTACAGGCAAATATCCTTTTATCTTTGCTGGTCAGAGGGCTGGCTGTGGTTCAGCAGTTTTTCTTCCTCCTTAGTGAGGCAATGAAAAATACCATCCCTTATTAATTTCTTTTTTAAAAAAATCCCCCCCCAAAGTTGTAAGTTAATCACTTCAATCCGTCTCATAAAAGTACATGCTTAATTACCAGAAGTAGGAGATTTTTTTTTTTGCAGGCAGTCTTCCTATTACCAGTAACTTCAGCAACTCACTTCCCAGCTTGCAAAATCAAACAGAGGCGATCAGCCTTATCTGCTTCTATCTGTTGCAAGGTCACCTTATTAGCTGGAATAAGAAGGTAATAAAAGGAAAACAAATAAAATAGAATTCCCAAGTGGCTGCTCCCCTATTTACAAGCTTGCCCTTTGTCTCAGGTTTTGTTTATTTTGTGTATCAAAAATGACAAAACAAGTCAAACTTCCAGAGCACAACCACAGGCATTGATGCCAAGTAGGAAAGACATAAGTGCAGCCCAATACTTAGCTTTATATTTTTATGCATTTGCAACCCCATGTCCAGCTATTGGAGAAGTTGCCTTTTATAATAGGCAACATTTTAATAATGTACAGACCTACATTTTTTATAAACATCAAGTTGCTTCTGTTTTGTAGTTTGGTTTTTTTTTTCAATGGCCAGTCAAAGTAGCACTCAAAATAAAACACAGATCAAAAGCACCACAGTTTTTCTTTTTGGCACTCTGGAAAGGTGAACTCATCCTCCCAACCTCTCCATGGAATTGCTCTGAGGGGTCAGAGAGTGAGCAGTGCATCTGGCAAGGTACACACAGATACAGCTCCTGTCTGGGTCCTGAGGGGCACCATGGTGAGAAGATGTCTCCCACTGAACACAACAGGACTGCTCCCACATGTATCATCTAGTATGTGTTGAGTCCTCCCTGAATCACAGCCTAGGGAATGATAAGTAATAAGAAGTCTTGAGGGAATAAAAAGAAAAAAAAAGCACAGATGGAGAACAGCTGAGGATCATCTGGTCCATCTCTTTTGAGCTGGAACTGATTGAAGTGCTACATTGGTCCTTCTCTCATAATTTCATTAAGCTTGTATCTCAGTCTTTAGGAATGTCCTAGTATCGGGACACATCACATCTACCTAATGATCCTGACATGCCAGTGCTGCTGTTACTCTGAAAGGAGCATTGATTTGATCGCTTCTCACTCATGTACACCAATCATGGGCCATGACGGTGGCCTGTGCCTCCAAGGCATTCCATGTACCCAGCAGGCAGATTCTCTTCTAATCTAACATGAGCCAACTTGTGGCAGGCGTTCGGACGTCAGGGGTTGATGTAAGATGGCCAAGCCCAGGTCTTTACTGATTCCAAGTCATCTGGCCCCAGCTACCTGGTAATGAGTTTCTCACAGGCAAATACCAGAGAAGTGATTGATGCCAATAAAATTATTACAGAAATTCCACTGTTCCATAGAATCATAAAATCATAGAATATCCTGAGTTGGAAGGGCCCCACAAGGGCCATCGAAGTCCAACTCCTTCCTTCTCACTGAACATTGAAAGAGGGTTTCTGGACCTAAAGTTAAGGGTATAGGTGACTGGCTTTGGGCAGCTACCTACAGAAGGAATGAAAACCATATCACTCTGTGCCCAACCCACCACCACCCAAGGACTCTGCTCCTGAAGAAGGTAAAGACAGAGATCAAACATAGACCATAACTACACATATATCAAATGTAGGCTTAGGGTTTCTCAGGCAAAATGCTCTTGTGTAGTGCCTTCTGTGCCCTGAAAGAGAAGTCCTGGGGGCATGACAGATAAGTGAGGTTTTAGGCCATTGAAAAAATACAGAGCTGCCTTAAGAGCAAGCCAACATGCTGTGATGTTAAAATGTTTTTTTAATGGTTATTTTTCAAGATCCCTTCCCTGGCTGAGATGCAAGACGAAAAACTGCAATATCAGTCCAGATATATGGAGCAATGATGTTGAACTTGGAATTACAGTACTATGGCTGCTTGACCCTCAACTCTGGTTCAGCTGTTGCACTGGAAACACTGAAATATCTGAAATACAGTGAAATGTACTTGTCTCTTTCAAAAAGTGGTAGTACCATCTACTGCGCCGTACTTACTACCACTCTTCCAGCCCTTCCCTCCCACTGATACATGTATGCTCCAGTGCTGAGACGTTCTGTATTAATCAAAAATGACTCAGGATAAAGTACTTCTGCTTCTCAGAAAAACCTTCAGAATTTTGCAAGAAATTACAAAAAAATATCTCCATCATGTCACTTTTTCCAGAGAACAGCTTTTTTAAGAATAGAATTGCTCCCTTTTTGAACCTGAGGACCCGGTCAGCCTCTGGTGTTTCCTGCGGGCAGAAGTTCCTCGGCTGAATGACACACTGCAGGAAGAAGAAGCTCCTCTGACTTTGAAGCTGCTGCTTGCTGGCTTCTCTTGTGGCCCCCATCCTTGTGTCAGAGGAGACAATTGACAGCTATCCCAGCTTACTTTTTCCACACAACTCATGGTCTTCTCAGCCCCTGTTATAAACCACCACCACCTCTTTTTCACGCTGAACAGCCCTAGCCTGCTAACTCGCTACTCACACCTTTGTCCCACTCCATCGAAAGACCTGAGATAGGGAGAAGGACCTCCCTCACCGTGCCATCCTGTAAACCACAGTGTGTGTTTGGAAAGGGCCCAACGGGGTGGGTGCAGTTACTCCAGGGCTGTATCCACCCTACTGCCACTGACCCATGGACGTGCTTGCATGTATGACCACACTGAGTGATTGCAGTGTGAACATAGCCACAGCCTACACCTAAAGCAAACAATATGAAAAGGCACGAGGAAAAATAAAGCAAAAGAGGGCTGCAAAAAATAAATGGTAAGGGCAAGGAAATCAACAGCACAAATATTGAACCAGGGATAAATTAGTTTATCCATGTATTAAAAACAGCTCCAGCGAACAAGGAAAATACTGACAGAATACCTTCCCACCCACAGGATATGTGTTTGGTTGCAAATGTCTAAGTGAGAAAACAGAAACTTGCATGCCAGTGTCTTCGAGTAACATTTCTTTCTGCAGGGGTGGTGTAACAGCTTCTCCCACCTGTCTGTGTGGGTGTGTATGTCTATATACACCTAGATGTACATAGTCTACAGACTACAGATCACATTATGTCATGCCACATTCCCACCAGACAGCACTGTGACTGAAATTGTCATGTGGTGGGAAGGGAGAACCTTCATAGACCAAGATCTGCAGGAAGGAGCTGATCCTATGCAGTGCTGGAGATCTGGCTCATGCACTGTACTGGAGCAGATCCAAAGCATAGCAGGTGCAAAGGTTTAGGCCCACCCTTGCACACGAGGCTGTCGTGTGTCTCCTTGGTATGGTGGGACTGACTGAGGGCAAGAATCTGTGGCTATTTTTCCTGAAAAGCAACCAAACTGGCATACTCCCACCCATTCCTTGTCACAGCATGTGGGTTGTTGTCCTTCACAGCAGGTCACAGTGCTCTCACCTTGGTGGACAGTTGGAGTAGCTCCACGCCCACCAGGGTTTTCTAGGAAGCACTTTCATGCAGCACTGGTTCCTGGCAGAATCATGCTTGTGAGTTGCCTAACTCTAGAGTGTCTTGAAGGGAACGAGTCATCCAAAGTAGCTCCTCTCTGGATAAGGAAACAGTCGACTGGCAGTGGAAAATGTGGCATTTGTAATGCCTCATCCTTCCCTGGGGCACTGCTCATTTCTCCCTAAGTGTTGCCTTGACTTACTGAAAGCAATTTCAATTGAAGCCCTACCTGGTGTTCAGACATTGCACACTGCGGGTCACAGTGCTAAGCGGAGCTGTCCGACCCTTACCTCTCCCTGCAAAACCGGAGATGCTCTGCTCATGCCAGGGGTGGACCCAAGCTGCTCACACGGCCAAGCCCCAGCCTTGACTCCCACTGGCAGGATGAAACCACAGCTTGTAGTATAGTGACCTTTGTGCCAAGTGAGACTGAGCAACAGGTTCAAAATGTATTTGTCTCTTCCAAAAACTTACTACCACTCTTTCCAGCCCTTCCCTCTCACTTATTTTCATTGTCATGGATTTATCCCCACAGGGTGCAGTGGAGCCTCTGTGTCGTGCAGGACCCGAGCAGGGCTGAGCAGGGTGTGCATCATCTCCCCGAAGCAAAATGGGAGTGAGAGGCCCCACCCAGGAGCTCCCCAGGGTTTAACCCAGAACCAGCAATCCCTCAGGACTTCAAGGGCGTGAAGGGAACTACTTAGGAAGTTTTGGCAATTAGTACAGCCACTCACAGACACCTTTCCTTAAACGTCAAGGAAAAACTGAAACATCTAAAAGGGTTATTAAACAGTCAGGAACCAAAAAATTTTCTGGGAAAGTGAACTGCATGTCTGGTTCGCTGATCCACGGGGCAAACACCGTCCTGTGTATGCCAAGTGCTGCTACTGGACATGGGTGACTGTGGGATGGAGTACCACAAGGTCCAGGTTTCCCTGTCACCCCCCTCAGCCAGCCCATGCTGGGGTGCTGCACTGGTCAGCATTGCCCCGTCCTGGAAGCCATTGCTTGCATTGCACCCACCTGGATGTCCCCTTGCCAGGCAAAGGTTCAAATTCCCAAAGCCCTTCACTATCAGAGCTGAGTACGGTGGGGTCCTTCTCCTTTGATAAATTTGTTTTCAGGCTATGAATGTATATGCAAGTGTCCATTATGGTTTCTGTGGTTAGACAACAAGCCTCTAGTGACCTAGGTCTGTATGATGCCTCAAGGAGGCACAGCAGGATTTAATGGGAACTGATAAACATGGAGGCAGAAGGGCAAACCAGTTTCCATTATAGATGGTGTTGACCATGAACTCAGTCCCTAGGTCACAGAGGATCCAGCCATCTGCCCAAATGCGATGGTCACCAACACTAGATTGGGTCACTTGAGGTCTTTCTCTAGCTGAGCCTTGAAAACCTCCATGGGTTTTCATACTGCCTCTGTGGGCAAGTAACATCCTAGTGACATTTTTTCCTCTGACGGCCATCTTAAAAGTCCCAAGACAGAACCTGTGCCTGCTGCCTCTTTTTGTACTGGCCACTTCTATGTTGCCCCTGTAACTCCTTTCCAAGCTCATGTCAGCTGTTAATAGGATCAGCCTGAGCCTCCCTGTCTCCAACCTGCCCACATCCCTCAGCCTCTCCTCACAGTCTCCTGCCATCTTGGTATCCTTGAGCCAGACCAGTTTCCTATACCCCTCTTAAACTTGGGGGTCCAGCGTTGGAAAAAACAGCCATTGACTATGTCAGGGCCCTGAGGGCACCACTGAGACTGGCTTCCCCTGCCCAACCCCACAGCTTCCCTCTCCACCCTGCCCATGGCCCAGGACCCCATTTCAGATTTCACAAGCAGGTCACTGACCTTTGTTTTTTGGTGTTAAAAGTATCTAGAGCCTTAGAAAGGGCACTGAAACACCCAGCCTAACAACCACCTACTGTCTGAATCTAGAAGGTTTTGTTTTACAGTCTAAAATACTTTTTCCTTCCTCAGTAATGCATTTTCAGGAATGTTATCTTCTTCAATCCTTTTCATTAAAAAGTTACGTGGTACAATGCCCCACACACTCAATTTTTAAGGGCAAAGTTCTGGTTCTCCCGGGAAAGCTTTTACCACTGACCTGAGCTCACCCCAGACTTTTCTCTGAGACCAAGCGAGCTGCAAGCACCACAACACTTGCTGTAAATGAGTGCCCACCCTGTGCGACTTCTCTCTGCAACTCCCAGATCCCCAAAACGAAGGTTTGCTACTGCTCTTCTGTGGACGGCAAGCAGAGCATCTGATACCTGAAACACGTCAGAATTAGTACCCATTTACTCCTAACTTCATGGTTTTTTTGTGCCAGACACGGTTGGAGCCACAGCACCACTCTTCCAGTGTGTTGCATCACCAGGACTTCCTTCTTCGAAAACACCCCACTGGTTGCAAGATTGTGGAATTATGTGTGTGTGTGTGAGACACTCTTGCAATGTGATCTGAGGTTTCTGAAGGGTCAACAGAGGGCACTGAACCAAATTCCTTGGAAATTTTAACTATACCACACTCAGCAGAACAATATATCTTATATATTGCATCTACTTCTACTACTTATCACCCAGGCAAACATACTATCCTTCAAGTTATTTCAGTATATGCTGTGACTGAGATGCTGTACAAACTTTCCAAGTTTCAGTGAATTCTTGTCAATGACATCAGGGACATTTTAAAGTTTTTATGTATATTTCCTTATCTAATCAGTCAAATTATGCTTTAAGGTTCAACTGAAATGCTAATTTCATTGGGCTTTGTTCCTTGTAAAGGTATACAAAGTATTATTTACCTTAGAATACAATACTCTTGGACTTTGTTTATACAATAAATTTTTAAAACACACTGTTAATTCAAGAACACTTACTTCAATCTTCATGAGTGTCATTGTGAGCCTTCCTGTTAACCATGCACCTGCTTCTTCTACTGTTTAAAGAATGACATGGTATAATAGCCCTGTTTGAGGAAAATATGACGAACAAGATGCTGAAAAATTAGGATTGTGTTCAAGAATGTGGGGAAGGTGCAAAAAGACTCATTACAGCCAGCACTTGTGAGATCAGAGAATCATGGAACAGTTTGGGTTGGAAGGGACCTTAAAGATCATCTAGTTCCAACCCCCACTGCCATGGGCAGAGACATCTCCCACTAGACCAGGTTGCTGAGAGCTCCATCCAACCTGGCCTTGAACACTGTGAGGGATGGGGCATCCACAACTTCTCTGGGCAACCTGTTCCAGTGCCTCACCATGCTCACAGAAAATATTTTTTTCTGTATATCTAACCTAAATTTCCACTCTTTCAATTTGTACTCATTACTCCTTGTCCTATCACTACAGTTCCTGACAATGAGTCCCTCTCCAGCTTCCCTGTAGGCCCCCTTCAGATACTGGAAGATTGCTATGAGGTCTCCACACAACCTTCTCTCCTCCAGGCTGAACAGCCCCAACTCTCTCAGCCTGTCTTCATAGGGGACGTGCTCCAGCCCTCATATCAACTTTGTGGCCCTCCCCTGGACTTGCTCCAACAGTTCCATGTCCTTTGGTGGAGTTCTCAGAGCTGGATGCAGTATTCCAGGTGGGGTCTCACAAGAGCGGAGTAGAGGGGGCAAGTCACCTCCCTCACCCTGTTGGCCATGCTGCTTTTGAAGCAGCCTAGGATTTGGGCTGTAAGTGTACACTGCCAGCTCACGTTGAGTTTTTCATCAACTCAAGTCCTTTTCCACCAGGCTGGTCTTAATCACTTCTCTGCCAAACTTGCAGGTGTGCCTGGGATCAAATACGTCTCCCCAATTCATACAGAACAGTGTGTAACGTTTTGTACATGCCTAGGTAAACAATGTTAGTTGCTTTTCCCCTATCCACCAATGCTGTGTATACAGCATTGCAAACAAAAATGTATTTTTGTGAGATGTGCAAACAGAAGTGTATTTTGCTGGAATTTGAGTGGAAATGTGTGCCCAAGATTCTCCTCTAAAAACACAAAGTGTGCAAAAACTCCATGCAAGCACACTACTGCAGTTCTCACATAAGGGTAACCCACCTTCTGCCCTGGCAAACCAAAGTCTTAGAGTTGCCCATGATCTTCAGCCACCTTAAAAAGTCCACCACATCTGAACCACTGACTTGTCAAACCTAGCTCACTCACTAGTCTCATATCACCTTTTTTCATGTGTGTGGTTTAAAATATCAGTAAACAATAAATTTCAGCCACTGAGCTTTGGACACTGTTTTATTTTGAAAATGTCGGTGCTCCTTTTTGAGGTGACTTCCAGACGCATTTTGGATGATCACACTCAAAGTGTTTCCCAAAAGCACACCGCTTTGACACTGCAGTGATTGCAGCCTTCCTTGCAGCCCTGGTCCCACTGGCAGACGTTGGACAAACCCTGTGTACACAGAGGACGGAGATTCTGCCATAAAACGCACCTTGTTTGGCAATCTTTTCTTCCCATGGGAACTGGAGGAAAACTCACTTCTGTTCCTGCCTTCAAATATTTATGACAGAATTAACAGCCCTAGTTTGTTTATCTGTCCTAAAAGTGAGGATCACCAAGTAAAGTGCTGCCCACACCTTCTGCACATGAGCAAACATCTCCTAAACCTTAATCTCCAACAATGATGGTAATAAAGAAATGTCAGTTTTCAGATATTCCATGTTAAAAAACTTTCCAAATGGTTTGTTACGAAATGGGGCTCCAGCCAAATTAACCAGAGAGTCTAGTCCTTCTACTGCCATTTGCATGAAGGCAGCCATGGCTTACAGCTGGCTGAGAGTTAATAACAAGGGTTATTATCAGACTTCAATAATTTTCCATCGTGTATGAAGATCTAAGGAGACCTGATGTACTTAGAAATGCAGAGTTCCTGGCTGTCATGTCTGTAGACCTATGAGGGACTGTGTCAAGTCACGGTTTCCCAGGTGGCTGGATGTGTCCCACTCTATCACAGCTGCTACCCAAAGAGCTGTGCTTCTCAAGGGTGAAGACCCATGTTGGTAAGAAGGAAAGGTACTCAGAGCACTTTGCCCTCTCCCCCACCACATATGCCTCTCTCCTCTTTGAGGACAAGACTTAGGAGCACACAAGTGTAAAAGGCAAAGGCATTGCCCCTCCTGGGACATGGCTGCCACATGTGGTGAGCTAGGATGGTCTCCTGAAGCAGGGGGCTTGGAGCAAACAGCTCTTGACCTCTTCTGGGGACTTTCCTTCTTTCTGATACAAAGATGAAAAAGGCATGAACCCAACTCCAATGGCATTTCCATCCACAAGTCTATTTTATGCTCCTGCTTGACACGGCATATCTGCCAGTCATGATAGACCTGACAGGTTCTGATATGGAGGCTCACAGAAATGTGTCCTTAGGTTTTCTGCACATGCCACAACTATGACTCACTTTCTGTGGTTACAAGAAGACAGAGACAACCTAGCAAGCTCAGAGGAAACAAGTGATATGCCTGAAATGTATGAATGATGCATACATTTACAGGCATCATTATATTTCTCAATTAGGATTCCAACTACAGAAAATTTCCAAGAAAAAAAAAATGTGGGCCGATATCTTACAAATGATGATTCATGACACATTCACCATTTTGACACCTGAATATGGAGTAATCACTGATGCAAAATCTAGCAGATATCTGGATACCAGTCATGTAGTTGATCACACTGCATGAATGGGAATCAGCATCATCCAGAGGTGTAAAAAAACCACTGCTTGAGAAAATTAATTTTACCAAACATTAAAGAATTGTCAACTTCAGTGGGATGGGGGATGTGTTGAACATGGACAGTCCCAGTGAAAGCAGTTGATTCTTCACATGCTGCCTGTTGTATTGTACCAAAATTACTGTTTGACCTACACACAGTAGGAATGGTGAGCAAAACCCCATCCTGGTTAAGGGTTTAAAGGAAAGAGCAGCAACCTTACAATGAGTAAGATGTCAGGAATGGGTAAGTGAATATTAAAGGTGTCAGATACAAATTGCAAGTTAAAAGGTGTATGTGAATGATAGAGGAAGCTGAAGGAATTACTGAAAGGCTCCACAGCATTATAGGCAGCAGCAGGCATGGAGCCATTTCAACAGACAGGAAAGTCAGGAACAGCAGAACAGAAATATCAGCTGCCTTCAGCATCTACTTCTGATTGTGATTCTATTTTGGGATAGATCCTTTCATGGAAAATAACTAATGCACAGGCACCTTCCACAGCCACCATGTTTACTTTCAGCCTTCCCTGAACTGGGAAAGCTCCACAGCCGCAGGGTGTGAAGAGGAGGAGCAGCTGATAAGCCTCCGGCCCTGATTTTCACAATACTGACTCAGAGTGGATCGGCTCCCTCCGAGGCTGTCACTGCCACCACAACACTGCCAACCTGCCAGTAAAGATGCAATCAAGGTGACTTTGCAAGTCAGCAGGTCAGCAAGTGAGCAGGGGTTAGCAGGTCGACGTGTTCAAAGGTCGGTGGGGACTGGGGACGCCATCATGAGACAGGCTGAAGAGGGGCAGCACAGCACCATGCCCCCTCCAGCAGCTCTCACTCCTTCTTCTCCGCTGGGACCTGCACCAGCTGGGGCGCAGCTGTGTGCAGCAGCATGAGCCCGCAGAGTGTAGTGGAGAGGCCGACCCACCACAGAGGCGACCATGTCTCCCCGAAGAGCAGTTTGCCCAGGACTGCCTGAAGGAAAAGAGAGACAAAAAGCTTTGCTGGGCTGAGCTGCTCCAAAGCCTCCTGCACTGCCAGAGCTGTGAGGATTTCTACTGCAAGAGACGGTCCTGGGAAAAAAAACGTGCTTGAGGAAACTCATGCTGGGGCGACCAACAGAAACGGCTGCTGCGGGTGATGCTGGAAATGACTGACTCTACCATCCAGCCTGGAAGCACAGCTATACTGTGGTCCCAAAGCAGGACCTTGGCAGATGCATGTGTGCTTTGCTGCCTTCCCATCACTTCTCAGGAGCCAAATCTCCCATTGACTGGGCAACTCCAGTCGATTATTGGACACCACCATAAGCTGTCTGCCAGTTGGAGCACAGAAACAAGGTGGACTGCTGCCAAGAGTGAAAAGCAAGCAGAAAAAACCTGCAGGTCAAAGATCCTCTTGCTGTCACTAGTGGCAGTGCATCTTCACACCCAGCTAGGGTGACTCTGGCTTGTCACAGGTGAGGTGTTGCAAAGGAAAAGCAAAACAAAGCAAAGCAAAGCTTCTGGCTCTGGCTCTCACTGGCAGTTATCAAAGTTCAGCTGTACAGCTGCTGCAAGGCACCATGCTGGGCAGCAGTGCTCCTCCTCCTGCACCATCCAGAAAAGTTCCACTGCTTCTGCCATGAACAACTATCAAAGCAGCTGGGGTCTGATGCAATCATTTCATGTCTGCCTGTAACCCTTCCTTTGTGGCCACTGGTGGTGGTTCTGCTAGGAGATAAGCTAAGACCAGTGGCAGCCAGTGCGAGCATTCTCACATCGCTGTGCTCCTCAGGCTTCAGCGCCTGGGGAAGAGATCTACTCACCGAAGAGATGAAGTTGGAGGCTGTTGTTGTCACAGAAGCAGCAGCCGAGGAGGAAGAGAGTCGCAAGGCTTTTGCAAAGACTGTCCACATCACTGCATTGCACGCAAACACCAAGCCAACACAGCTGACACGAAGCAGAACTGGCAGCTGCAGGACAAAAAGGAAAAGCCTGTGTATTTTCACCTCACTAATTCATGGGCACTTTGGAGCCAAACCCAACGGCATGGGCTTTTGAAGCTGAATTACAGCTGCTATTAAATGAAGGTGAATATATAACTCACAGAAGGAAATGGAAATGAGGAAACAGCCCTGGACAGAGCGTGAGCCCGGTGTGTCCTGCTGTGAGTTCAGCCTCAGACTACAGGCTAGGAAGCGCTAGGACAACGTGCAGCAGCTGCTACGCCAGAAGCCAAATTTCAGAACACTCTTCAGCTCATGATGTGGTGGACACAAAATGCAGGGATATGCCCTCATCACTGTACATATACAGATGTATAGAAAATGGTGAAATTCAGAACTGACAGGGACAAATACCAAAGATGTAAATGCCAGCGCTGTGTGGGGTCCAGGACCTAACTGTTGTGAATTTGGACTGAGACCCCAGTGGTCCCAAAGCACTGGTCCTCACCAGCTCCCTGGTCTGCATTACTGCTGCAGTGAGGGCAGAGCAGAGATCTCTGTGATGAAAGGGGCTTCATGCCTTATCTTGCACACTCACTGGAGAGCAGATTTACTGAGAGGTCTCTACTCCACCATTTAGCAGCAACAAAACCACCTCTGAATTCAAAGGTTGTCAAGGCCAATTAGGTCCTCAAGAAAGACCTCCCTCCTTAGACAATCTAACCAGACACGTAACAGCCTCAGTCTGAAAAAAGGGCACAGTTGTGCCTAAAAAGTCCTCACCATTCACAGTCTCCCTTGCCCCCTCCTAGTTTAAGCTACTGAGGCCATCTCCCAGCCCCTGGATACCATGTAGTTGACGTGAAGACACCAAGGGAGATCACAGGCAGAACACGACTCTCACAAACGCTCAGGGAACACACAAGGACAAAGGAAAGCAAATCTTTGTCTAAGCCCGTAGCAATCATGGCTTCACAGCCTATCACCTTTCAGTCCATGGTGGGATTTGTCTTGAAGAAGACAGAAATGTAGGTGTGAAGTCACCAAAAAACACAGCTAAGAGGTGGTACCTGCCCCATGGGAATGGCTGCACTGCAGCCCCCTACCAGCTGCTCAAATCAATGGGGGCCACCAACTGTGCTCTGCTCCCACTCAGAAGAAAAAAATTATATACTGCAAGCAGACAGGGATTTCCGAAGCAAGCGATGTTGCAAGTACAAAGTTAAAAGGAAAAGACTGCAAAGAAAATCCCTGCTCGATGGCTGGCGCAAGCTCTCCGAGGCTAAAACCCCATTCCAGTGAGCGACAGTGCAGGTGTGTGGTCTCATTTTGCCCCACCTGTGGCAAAGGTCTCCAACTTGATAAGGGCAACAGTTGAAATCCAATATCACTCCCACCAGTGAAGCCCTTGCTTTCCTATCCACCCTGGCCAACCCTGTAGGGAGAGATAAGAGAGACAACCATTCCCCGACACTACCACTCCTCTGAGGATGAAAACTTCTGCCATGTTATGGCTGTCCACGGAATGGGGTTTGCCTCCCAATTTCATCCTCTGCCTCTATTACCAGACAGTTTTACCTTCCTAGGGGCAGTTATGTACATCCACATACCTCTAGGGGGTAGGCAGATCTGGGAGTAAAGAGATGAGAGGGCAAAACAATTCTCCGTGTTTCACCTAAATTCAGTATATTTCCATAGTCCAGGGGTTGGACTAGAGACCTCCACAGGTCTTGCCTGACTGGAATTAGTCTGTGAGACTATCAGTGGTGAAACAAAGCTGGCTCCCACCATCACAGCAACTATGCTATGTTCAAAAGTGACCTTGAACCCAAAGGTTTTTATTCTGATCTTCTTCTATTGCAGAGCCAGGGAAATCAGCTGCAGTATGCTCTGCAGGTGGTGCATGCCCAGAAGGAAGGTTTATCAGAGAAAGGTCAAGTCCCTTTGCACCTCGGGCAGTGGAGTGGTCATCCCAATGGCATGCAGACGGAGAGACAGGAACATCCCCACGTGTTTCCTTCCGCACAAGGAAGGAGGGAGATATAAATTCCTCCCCAGCTAAAGACTCAGCTGAGCCACCCCAGTGAGTCAAGGATTACTGTTCTGATTGCTTTTCTAAGCATAGATTAATTTCAGTGTACATTTCAGATAATCCAGAATCACTCCTGAAGTGGCAGAAGTAATTTTAGATGAAGACTGACAGGGGAGCGGAGAAAGCAAAGTAAAACTTTTGTTCAAGTGAAATGACCCCTCCTGGTCAGGTCACTCTCATGCTTGGCCATCCCAACACATCCTTTTGGCCAGGAAATCCCTCTTTGTGCTGCTGTTGAGTATCCTGCTACCCTACATCATACACTCTTGAAAGCATCAATACACTTTTAACATTTGCTGGCATGTTCCATGCTGCACAACTGATGGCTGCTATTATACTTTGAGACTTCTGTAGCTCTTCCTTAAACACAAAACTCCTCCAATCTCTTTTGTCTTGTGGCTGCTCCGCAGAAATGCCTTTGCAGCAAGCATGTAGGATTCAAAGGGAGCCTGTGAAACTCTTAAGTGTCTATAGTCCTCCACAATTTAAGCCACAAGGAACATTATGGCATCTACATAAAACCTGGCTAGTTTTATAGCTAAACTGATTAATTTAATTGTCACCTAGAATGGACCTGAAAACTGAAGGAACCAATTTACCCAGAAAAAAGAAACACAGTCACAGAATCACAGCATAGTTGAGGTTTAAAGGGACCTCTGGAGTTTATCTGGTCCAACCCCATCATTCTTAGAGCAGGCTATCCCTGTCCATGTTCAGATAGTGTCTGAATATCTCCAAGGATGGAGACTCCATCACATCCCTGGGCAACCTGTGCTAGTGCCTGGTCACCCTAACAGTGAAAAAGTGTTTCTAGATGTTCAAAGCAAACTGCCTGTGTTTCAGGGTGTGCCCATCACCTTTAGTCCTGTCACTGAGCACCACTAGAAAGAGCCTGGCTCCATCCTCTGTGCACCCTCCCTGCAGGTATTTATACACATTGATGAGATCCCCCGTGAGCCTCCTCTTCTCCAGGATGAACAGTCCCAGCTCTCTCAGCCTCTCCATCATCTTTATGGCACTTTGCTGGACCCTTTCCAGTAGCTCCATCTACTTTTTTGCACTGGAGAGCTCAGAACTGGACCCAAAACTCCAGGTGTGGCATCATTAGGGCTGAGTAGAGGCAAAGGATCATCCCCCTTGATCTGCTGGCAACACTCCACGTCAATGACATGACACTTTGTCATAACACTTAAAAAAAAAAAAGGCACCAACCTCCCACCCCAAACAAATACACAATATTTTTTAGAAATTCATCACAGAAAAATACTCTGAAAAGATGCTGTCAACATTTGCAGTAATTCCATGCTCTGGTATTCTGTCAGTGCAGAGCACAATTTGGGGATTTTTTTTTGGGGGGGTGGAGGGGTTGGAAAGAGTATAAAGATTTAAATTTTTTTATTTTCCTTTCTGCCACCCCTTCTGATCTATCAGAAAAGATCAAAAGGATTGGCAGGTACTGAGGTTTTGCCTTTTTAACCCTCTCTAATAATCACACAGGTAGATTTTATTTTTTTCCTGGTGCAAAGCTGGATTTTTTCAGCTCTAGTTTCAAATCCAAATGTACATTTGCCATATGAGTAACAACCTATACCGAAATTAATCTCCCCAATGCGTTTTCAGGAGACGTGTACGCTGCCTACCTCAGCATCTCCCCACTCACACGCGACCTCGTGTACCTCCTCATCTCTGCTGTGCCTGTGCCAGAGTTCACTCCTGTAGGTAAGGACACTGCTACTGGGGTGAAAGGACAGCAGTCCCACGTAACCTCAAGCTCAAGGAGGTTTGAAAAACGCAACCGCGATAAAGATCCCCACCAACGAACACACAAGGATCAGCTGAGCAGCACAGTAGAAATCAAGGGCTCCGCCTGTCTGCTCTGGTAAGGACTGAGCTGAGAGAGAATAAGACCGAGAAAAGTAATGTTATTAGAAAAACAGTGCACTAAGAACAAGCATTTAATACTAAAGAGCACTGACATCCTGCTTCTAAAGTAACACTGACGTAGGGTTGGGTTTGGTCTGGGGCATTCCCGTACCACGCTTATTGTCTTTACATCTCAGCGGCTTCGTTTCCCTTTCCCTGCTCCTCGTTTACGTCGACACCGCGTATTAGTCAGCCCTCCAAGGCTGGGCTCCCCCAGGAGGTGACTCAGCGCTCCGCTCTCCGAGACCGCCCCGCTTTCCCTACAAATCCAGGGTAGCCCCTGGGAGCGCAGGAGGAAGAACCGCCGCGCTCCCGCCAGCGCAGCCGTGACGCCCAGAGCCGCCTGCGGGGCACCCGCACCGCCTCCCTCCTTCCTTACCGGGCCGCCGGCCGCCTCCCCGCCCGGCCCCAGCGCCAGCTTCGCCGCGGCCGCGGCCGCCGCCCCGAGCAACCCAGCGGCCGC